>NW_012150175.1:2461671-2536658 GCF_000956105.1 Propithecus coquereli
CTTGAGCCCAGGAGTTTGAGGTTGCTGTGAGCTAGGCTGACGCCATGGCACTCTAGCCCGGGCAAAAGAGTGAGACTCTGTCTCAAAAAAAAAAAATTCCCATGGAGAATTCATGATCCCTACAAAGATCTCTGTAAGACCTCGGCTTAAAGAGCCTAAAAATATGGGGCATATCTTTGAAGGATTAAAATATAAAACTATGCTTCATGAAGCCTTTAAATATCATTGTTTTCTCCTCTAGAATATTCCATTTTTTCCCTACACTTTGTTCATGCCCCATAATATTAAAGAGGGCACATGTAATCTCATTTTCGTCACCTTGTTTCCCTAGCCTAGAAGGTCACAGCTGTTGAAGTTGGAGCTGCTCACGATATTTCTCCCCTTACCTTCTTTAAAAACAATGGTGAACTAGCACCTCTTGTATCATCCAGATTCACAACTAACCGGTGCAGGGTGCACTCTCTGGGAGATGGGCATCCTTGTAGCTCTGGCTTGGGTGGTGCAAGGGCAATATGGGTAACCAAAATGTTTGTACCCCCATAATATTCTGAAATTTAAAAATTAAAAAAAAATTGGTTAACAGAACTGCCTTTAAAGGTAGGGAAGAAAAATATGCAAATGAATATAAGTGAAGGTGAACTTATTGAAACTGGAGATAAAGAAATTCCAGAGGGTGAAGGGGGTCTAGCCGAGGTGTGGCAAGTAGATTTCCCTGATTGGAACAGGAAGAGTGTAATAGAGAGAAAAGCAATTAGGTAAGAGTGGGGAGGAATTACCCAAAGGCCTTAACCTAGGACAGGAATTGAGATTTGATCTGAGGGACAGTGGAGAGCCCCAGCCAACTTCAAAGCAAGGAAGAATTTGAGGAATGTTATTTGTGCTCCTGGGTGACAGCAGATTAGGGTGAAGTCAAAGGAAGCTTTGTGCCTATGAGAACTAGAGGTCAGACCTGAGCAACCAGGGTTGTGGAGGGAGGGACGGAGGCAGAGCCAGCCTGACTCACACTTCATGAGGGCATGGAGAGGGGCTGAGGCTGCCTTCCAGACCTGGGCGTGTGGAAGGAGAGGGCTTCCCAGCAGGAGCGGGGTCATTTGATCTCAGGGATCACTTTAGCTTTTTGGATGATCTCAGAGACCAGAACAAATACATGGGATTGAAGATGACGTGAGAAGTGAATCATTTACTTGCAGGTCATAGTTTAAGTCAGGCAAATAGATGTCTCTGAAGAGTAAGAGAGTAGATAAGGAATATCTTAGGATTTCTGGCTGACTTTTTTTGATAGCCATGGTCAGCGTGTTTTGGGGAATCAGCACTTTGGCTTTGGGACTTTTTCTAACCATCTCTTCCCCAAATCCGTCTCTCCTTAGGGGGTTCTAACAATGCATGACATTGTCGACTCCACATCCATCTAGTATTCTACTAAGGTCAGATGACTGGAATTTTGCCCAGATTTCTATACTAGAATGAACTGATTAGGGTGAATTTTTCTGCTTTGCTTTCCAGAAACTTGTGAAAATGTACATGAAATGTCCGTTTTGTTGTACACGAATCCTGATTTTTAACTTGTCATTGTTTCTTGTGTTTAGATGAGACCTGCCAGAGCCAAATTTGACTTCAAAGCTCAGACGCTAAAGTAAGTGCCCCCAGTCACCTTTATTTGTCGCCTTTGCCGCCTCTTTGAAATACAACAGCTCGCTTGTAGAGAAGAGTTGGAGAAATAACAATGATTTTTAAAAAAGTAGTTTATAGAGTTTGCTATGTAAGAAACAGTGTTCACATTACTTTGCACATGTTAACTCACTCAGCTCTCACGGTAACCCTACAGAGAGGGTACCTTTATTATCCTCACTGTTCAAATAAAGAAACCGAAGGACTAGAAGGTTAAGGAACTTGCTCAAGCTGTTAAGTGATGGAGCTGGGATTCAAACTTAGGCAGCCTGGCACCGGAGGTTGGGCTCTTATATACTGCACCACCCTGCCTCCCTCTACGCAGGGCTCAGTTTGCTTGATTAAGTGCTGACTCGGCTCAATCTGACCCACCTTTTCTATCAAAAATCCAAAGCAGTCTCTAGGAAGATAACCTTGCTAGTTTTGCTGTAGTATCCCAAGAGATGAATGCCTTGTGGAAACCCTTTTTGTGGCATTTCTTCGAGTGCGTTCCCCAGAGTGCTATCCCTGTAGTGTTTCTCAAAAAGCGGGTTCTACGGTAGAAGTGAGTTGAGGAAGCACTGCATGCTGCATCTATACCTCCCACCCACCTTGCAGAGATACTTTGCTATTAGCATATTAATGGCTCTGGAAGTCTTTCAAGGAAGAGACCTGATTAGCTTATTGAGCTCAGTGTTTTCTAAATTTAGGTGACCAGATTTCCTTGGAACACAATTTGGGAAATGGAACCAAAGACTGGGTTGCAAAAGGAACCTGCTGGTTTTATATCTAATTGCGGATTAAAATGGGCTACCAGTTTTTATTGGCAGTTGAAATACAGTGAGCAGCCATCCATTGTCCTGTGGATTGAAGGCCCCACGTCTGGTGACGAGAGGGGGCACTGCCCGTCCTCAGGTGCTGGGGAAGGCAGTGTGGAGGCTAAGCAACTGTGGTTCTGATCTCCAGGACAAGATGAGAGACCAGGCCACAGTATGCAGAGTTTAGGCACAAATCTGCACTTGGGTTTTATTATATTACTCCAGTCCCTCTGCTCATCAGGTAAAGGAGATGGCTGTGTAATATACTGTAAAGATTGTGGGTTTCTGAGTCAGGAAGTCCTGGGTTCAAATCCCAACTGTGCCACTAACTGTCTCTGTGCCTGTAGTCAAGTTATCAACTTCTCCCACCCTCAATTTTCCTTATCTGTAAGGTGGGGATAAAAATGCCTCTCTTGGCCTGCAAGTCCGTGTGGAGCCGCAAAAGCGGGTCTCTATTCGGCAGGATGGGGTTTGTCAAAGTTGTCAAGAACAAGGCCTACTTTAAGAGATACCAAGTGAAATTCAGAAGACGACGAGAGGGTAAAACTGATTACTATGCTCAGAAACGCTTGGTGATACAGGATAAAAATAAGTACAACACACCCAAATACAGAATGATAGTTCGTGTAACTAACAGAGATATCATTTGTCAGATTGCTTATGCCCATATAGAAGGGGATATGATAGTCTGCGCAGCTTACGCACACGAACTACCAAAATATGGTATGAAGGTTGGCCTGACAAATTATGCTGCAACATATTGTACTGGCCTGCTGCTGGCCCGCAGCCTTCTCAATAGGTTTGGCATGGACAAGATCTATGAAGGCCAAGTGGAAGTGACAGGAGATGAATACAATGTGGAAAGCATCGACGGCCAGCCTGGTGCTTTTACGTGCTATTTGGATGCAGGCCTTGCCAGAACTACCACTGGCAATAAAGTTTTTGGGGCCCTGAAGGGAGCTGTGGATGGAGGCTTGTCTATTCCTCACAGTACGAAAAGATTCCCTGGTTATGATTCTGAAAGCAAGGAATTTAATGCTGAAGTACACCGGAAGCACATCATGGGTCAGAATGTTGCAGATTATATGCGTTATCTAATGGAAGAAGATGAAGATGCTTACAAGAAACAGTTCTCTCAATACATAAAGAACAACGTTACTCCAGACATGGAGGAGATGTATAAGAAAGCCCATGCTGCTATACGAGATAATCCAGTGTATGAGAAGAAGCCCAAGAAAGAAGTTAAGAAGAAGAGATGGAACCGTCCCAAAATGTCCCTTGCCCAGAAGAAAGATCGGGTAGCTCAAAAGAAGGCAAGCTTCCTCAGAGCTCAGGAGCGGGCTGCTGAAAGCTAAACCAAACAGCAATTTTTTATGAGGATTTTCAATGTAAAGACAATAAACTTATTGAATAAGCAGCTAAAAAAAAAATGCCTCTCTTACAGGGAAGCTGGGGTAATACCTGTAAAACATTTTGCACAGTGTAGCAAAAGTCAGTATTCAAAATACATTCTCCTCCCTCCTTTGTTCTTTTTAACCAGAGAAGATAACAGAGATATATAAATTAATTTGATAATTAATCAAATAGATAACCTTTTTTCTTTGAATTGAGAATGGTCCATGTAAGATTCACTGAATGGCCTAGTGATGATAATAGTATATTTTCCTAGATTTCACTAAAAAGTCTTAATTTTTTTTAGTGCAACCCTGTCAAATAGAAAAGGTGAGAAAGCTGAGATCCACAGAAATTGTGACTGTTTATCAACATCACTAATGCTCGAGAGAGAGTTCCTCCTGACTCAGTGTTTTCATCATAACATGCTACCTCCAAAAAAGTCAATTAAAAAAAAGAGTAAATGCCAGATCCTTAGAGAATCTTTTAAGCCCTTCAGTCACTTGGCTTTTCATTTCCCCATAGTAAGTTACTCAAAAAAGTGTGCTGTGGAAACACTTGGTTCAACAAAGTCAAACAGGTTTCTTTCCTCCTGGACCTCTCAGAGCTTCTGCCATGCTAATGTACACAGTGACACTCGAGATAAGATCTAAAGCAGATCAAGTTATTGTTTCCCCAGACCTTCTCACCACCAGACCTGGTCACAAGGTTCTCTGGGAGCTGGGGGGTCATAGTACTGGAAGGATGGCGGCCCCAGGCACTCCACTGGCCACAACTACGGACGCCTCCACGCTCATCTCTCTCACATGAGTTGTCCTCCTTTGCTTAACACTGGGACCCTCACAGCTCCCACCCACTTCCACAGCTGTGAGACAGCTGGGTTAGCAGAGTTACGAGCCTGCAGGTCTCCAGCAGGGGTGGATAAGCTGAGGGTCTCGTTCATCTGTGTGCCTGTGGTTGCAGGTGAAGGGAGGGGAAATCAAGAACACCCCCAAGAAGGGCTATGGCAACAGTTTAGCCAGAGACATTCCTTCTCACAGAGATAAGTGCCCAGATCCCCCTCACAGGCCTCTTTAGGATTAGACTCCTGTCTACCAGTTTGAGCCCCACAAAGGCCACCTTGTGCTTTTATTCAGCACAGACCTGACTTTGTGTGAAGTTTTCCAGATGTGCCCCCGTTGCGAGACATCTGTCACGTACAGTGGGACTCCTGGCACGCTGCAAAGTGGGCACACTCCTTCCAAGTTACAATCAGAGACCTTTCTTCCCATGCTCTTGGTTTGACACACATGAAAGAGATCTAGGTCATTTATTTTTAATTCAATAAAATTTCAGGTTTCAACTTTTGTTATCCTTTTAAGTTTTCATTTCGTTTGAAATTTGTCTTTTTGTTTTTTTTTTTTTTTTAAAGGAGTCCTAGTTAGACGTTAACATCATTATTGAGGCAAGCAAAGGAATGGATATGGAAAAGTTGAAAAAGCCACGAAAAGCATTTAAGGAAAACCTACTTTTCTTTCCAAAGTCCCTTTTCCATGTCCATGTTAAAAAGGAAGGGGATTAATATTTATTGGGTGTTAACTATGTAACAGGCACCAAGCTAGGTGTTTTATTTCCAGTTTGTTGCTGCATTCTCCAACAATTCTGAGTTACCTCCTATGCTCAGCTAAAGAAACAGTGTCTCAGATTTGCCCGAGGTCCCAGAGCTGGTAAATCATAGAGCTGGGTTTTGAATCCAGATCGGCCTAACTTCAGAGCCTTTTTACTTACTGCATGATAGAAAGGTGGACGGTGACATGTGTGAGTGGACAGATGGTTCAATGGAGGGAACGATAGAAGGATCTCAATATATCACAGTAATTCAAGGATACTTTAAAGCAATGAAGGCATGCCTTGCTAAGGCATAGAAGAGGGTAATGAATGTTTCCAGAGGAGACATTTTTCATCATCTAACAAACATCGGTTAAGACTGCTGGGCATGTTCCTGTGTGTTGCATGAATATTCCTAGCATAAGACAGCATTCACCAAAAATGCATTGGGAAAACCACAACAAGCTAATAAGGCCTCTGAGCACTTTCAAGTGCTAGTCAGTTTAAATGTTAACACTTACCCCGCAGATGACCAGAAAAATGCCAAATGTGATGTAATTTCCTGAATAGTGGGGCTCTTACTTCCAAATATGGAGCCCTCTCTTCTGGAATTTGTCCCTCCTGGCCCCTCTTGAAGGTTCCTTTGCTAAAAAAACAGAAGTGTCTTCACCTTACGCATACTAAAACATCTGCTAAAATGCTGTGACCCTCTGTCAACAGGGAGCTTCCTCTGCAGAAGGGAGATATTGTTTACATTTATAAGCAAATTGATCAGAACTGGTACGAAGGAGAACACCACGGCCGGGTGGGAATCTTCCCACGCACCTACATCGAGGTACCGCAGCCCCTTTTCTTTCTAAGGAAAAGCCCATTCATGCCCCAAGCATCATTTATTTACCAGGTACTTGTGTTTTTTTCCCTCTCGTTCCCCCACTTTTTTCTCTTTCCCCTTTCTCTTTTGCCTCTTTTCCTTTCTCAGCTTCTTCCTCCTGCCGAGAAGGCTCAGCCCAAAAAGCTGACACCAGTGCAGGTTTTGGAATACGGAGAAGCTATTGCTAAGTTTAACTTTAATGGTGATACGCAAGTAGAAATGTCCTTCAGAAAGGTAAGCTGCCCTTCCCTGCCTTGCCTTGGGGCTGTCTTGGATGATGGACACTGTGGGGAATGTGGCGTTGCTGTGGCATGCCAGTCTGGGGGTGCTGTCTGTGCCCCTAAGAGACATATACCAATCAAGAATTGCATTAAGGGCAATTGGAGAATGTTCTGAGGTGAGGTATCTTTAAAATAAACCCTAGGCTAGTGTCAGGGCATAACTACATTGAGTTCACTGATTAAAGGTAGTATTTCTGGCGTCTTAGACATCTTTTTAAACTATATTCAACCAACATTTAGTGAACACTTAATGATGTGATAAGCACTGTGTTGGTGACTAGGGTTTATAGTATATTGATGTGGCCTAGTAGAAAACACAAGTTCATTGATACCAGAAGTTTGAAAAGCTTTGAACCCAGAAATCACAGGTCATCAGCTCTGAAGACTATGGGAGTTAAATACTTTTAAACAGCTCTCTCCTAGGGTGGGTTCCAAGAGGCTTAGGTGAAACAACGTATGTGAAGCCCCCAGCAAGACACGTGACATCCGGTTTGTGCTCAGTAAACAGAAGATGCCAGTAGTAGTAGTATCATTGTGACTGCCTTTGAGGACTCAGTATGCTTATTTTGAACAGAATTACACTGTGCAAAGCAACTGTTCTTTCCAGGAATTCAGACACTCTCTCTACATGTCAAAATTCACTGGCTTGCTAAAGTTATTAAAGTTACTGATTTTATTGAGAGTCGAGGGAAGTAAACACATGCCTTGGAAAAAGATGAGCCACCTAGTATGAAAGAGAAACCCTGGAAGCAACCTAAGTACCCAACAGCAGGGCACCAGTAATTAAATCATTATATGTGTGTACAGTAGAGTATCTTGCAGTGGTCCATGAAGCTGTGCAGCACCATTAATAATGTAGGATTATATTTCTTGATAAGCAGTTTCATTGTAGGTTGTTAAATATTTTTAAAAAGCAAGTTGGAAAAGGAAATAATAGCATTAGGTTGGTGCAAAAGTAATTGTGGTTTTAGCATTGTTGAAATTTGCCATTTGTTATTGGAATACATTCTTAAATGTGGTTATGTTACACATCATTTTTTTTTTTTTCTTTTTTTTAGACAGAGTCTCACTCTGTTGCCCAGGCTACAGTGAGTGCTGTGGCGTTAGCCTAGCTCACAGCAACCTCAAACTCCTGGGCTCAAGCGATCCTACTGCCTCAACCTCCCGAGTAGCTGGGACTATAGGCATGAGCCACCATGCCCAGCTAATTTTTTCTATATATTTTTAGTTGTCCAGATAATTTCTTTCTAGTTTTTTTTTTTTTTTTTAGTAGAGACAGGGTCTCACTCTTGCTCAGGCTGGTCTCGAACTCCTGAGCTCAAACAATCCACCCGCCTCGGCCTCCCAGAGTGCTGGGATTACAGGCATGAGCCATCATGCCTGGCCTGTTATATATCATTTTAATGCACATTTCTCACTTTGTTGTTTTGCTAATGACTTATTACTTGCTATTATATTTATTTTAGACTATGGAAATGATGTTAGACAAAAAGCAAATTTGAGTGATTTCTTATTCGAGTTCAAAATGTGTCGTAAAGCAGCAGAGACAACTCACAACATCAACACAACAACGCCTTTGGCCCAGGAACTGCTAAAGAACATACAGTGTAGTGGTGGTTCAAGAAGTTTTGCAAAGGAGATGAGAGCCTTGAAGATGAAGAGCGCAGCGACCGGCCATTGGAAGTTGACAACAACCAATTGAGAACAATCACTGGAACTGATCCTCTTACAACTACACAAGAAATTGTCAAAGAACTCAACGTGGACCATTGTACGATCATTTGGCATTTGAAGTAACTTGGAAAGGCGAAAGAGCTCAATAAGTGGGTGCCTCATGAGCTGACCGAAAATCAAAAATATCCTTGTTTTGAAGTGTTGTCTTCTCTTACTGTACGCGACAACAGCAAACCATTTCTCCATCGGATTGTGATGTGCAACAAAAAGTGGGTTTTAGACCACAATCGCCTCAGTGTTTAGACCAAGAAGAAGCTCCAAAGCATTTCCCAAAGCCAAACTTGCACCCAAAAAAGGTCATGGTCACCGTTTGGTAATCATTACATCTGAGAAGTGTGCTCAGCAAATCAATGAGATGCACCAAAAACTTCAACGCCTGCAGTCGCCATTGGCCAACAGAGAGGGCCCAATTCTTCTCCATGACAACGTTCGACCACATGTCACCCAATCAACGCTTCAAAAATTGAATGAATTGGGTTTCGAAGTTTTGCCTCATCTGCCATATTCACCTGACCTCACCAACTGACTACCACTTCTTCAAGCATCTCAACAACTTTTTGCAGGGAAAATGCTTCCACAGCCAGCAGGATGGAGAAAATGGTTTCCAAGTGTTCATCAAATCCCGAAGCACAGATTTTTATGCTACAGGAGTAAACAAACCTATTTCTCATTGGCAAAAATGTGTTGATTGTAATGGTTCCTATTTTGATTAATAAAGATGTGTTTGAGTCTAGTTACAATTTAAAATTCACGGTCTGAAACTGCAATTACTTTTGCACCAACCTAATACATACTTAATTTTCATAAAAAATGTGTGCAGGTCTAATTTACATTCTTCGAATTAAATTTGGGGAGTACATATGTCAAAATAATAATAGTAATTATTCCCATGACAGTATGGTGGGTAATAATCCACTTTGTTTATTTGTGTTCTGATTTTTCTATAATAATGCATGAAAAAATAAAGTTATAAAAAAAAAAAGATAACCCTCAAAACCTTTGCTTTAGAGATGAAGATTGGATATCTGTTTAATTTGCATTAAATTAGTAGATAACACTACATTTGCCTTCCAGTTTAGGGGCATGAATCTGATCTCCTTTACTGAAACATTTAAAGACCAAGCTTAACTTTCCAGCATCCAGGTAGCTCTCCTGCCATTAGCATCCCCATCCCCGTGGTGTTAATTCCATTCAGGTCCAGCAGGGAAGGTTTTTCCTGAACAGAGGATGTGATCAGTAATGGAGGACATCGCAGGGTGCAGGTGGGGGCCTCAGAAGTGCTATGGTGTTATGAGACAAGGATCCTTGCCTTGCTGTGTCTTACAGGGCGAGAGGATCACACTGCTCCGACAGGTGGACGAGAACTGGTACGAAGGGAGGATCCCAGGGACATCCCGACAAGGCATCTTTCCCATCACCTACGTGGACGTGATCAAACGGCCACTGGTGAAAAACCCCATGGAGTACATCGACCTACCTTACTCCTCCTCTCCAAGTCGTAGTGCCACTGCGAGCCCACAGGTATCTAAGCTTCTCATCACTGGTTTTCGTATTCAGCACGTGAGTTTTCATACTCAGCTGTGCTGGTGGCACACAGTCTTCTGGGGTGGTTCTTGAGCACTGTGGTTAAGAACTGTCTGCAGCAATGCAGACTGTACACTGGAGCTTGTTTTCACGCATACAAATGGCATTTTTCCAGCACTTAGTGGGATAAATACTATCTCAAGGGAAGAGATTAGTGATTGCTCTGGGGATAAGGTGACTAAGGAAAGAGAAACAAGAACCTCCATCAGTTGGTCTATCCTGGGTGAAGCTGGTGGTGTGGGTACCACCCCACTGCCATAAATCCCATAGCACAGTGTCATTCTCTTAGTTGTCTCGTTGGTCAAGGTTGGTCTGCAGAAGACAAAAGTAGAGAGACTTTGACATTCTCATCCTCCGACTTTTAAACCAGATCCAAAGTATTCTTTGCATATACTGAAACTAGGTGAATGCAAAGGACATTTCATTCCAAGTGACTGGGACAAGGAACTTACAGCATCTCAGTCTATACTGGCGCTGAAAGGAAGTAGGGTTATAGGCATAGTAAGATGTTGGCTTTCCTGAACATTAATTATGAACAAACATGTTTAAAAATATAAATTATTCCAAACCCATCCCTACTTTTCGCAAAGCCAAGAAAAAATCAGAATCTTAGGTTCTGGGAGGTGGGGTAGGGTGACATCCGCTGAAGAGACTGACCATTCTGCCATGTAAGTTGTGGGGAGCGTGGCCAGGGGAAGGAGAGCAGGACCTGGGGACCAGAATGACCCTGCGATGGTGCCTCTCTTTCTCTCATCCTCGAATCATTTCCTCCTTTCCTCCCTGCCCACCACCAACCCCTGCAGAGGGTTCTTGGCAGAAGGTATAAGATAGGCTGACACAGGGTTTCCTACAGGGCAAGATCCATGTCCTGTTGTCTCATGGGGGGGAGAGAGTGAGATTGGAGCAGGGCACTCTGCTGTGTAAGAATATGGGGGGCTCCAGTAGATTTTTCACCTGACTGTATGTAGCCAAGAGTGAGTATAAAACAAGATGACTACACTACTCATACTCCCCTCTGGAAGATTCTGCTAAGCTCCCTGGAGAGAATAGAAGCCCTGGGAGGGCCAGGGCAGTGGTGGCCACCTTTTGCCCCCGTGGTTCTGAGTCCGGCCTCTGATGGCACAGGAGGCTGGGGGGAGCCCTCAGTGTGTCCCTCTGAAAATCTGATCCTACAGAGCCACCTGTGACTATGCTGATGAGAGCGTCTCTCCATCTCCATACATTGTGCCTCTCTCTCCCCACCGCCCCCGTCACCTGCACACATCACGTGCTCACTCTCATTCACACCCACACCCCGGCTTCTCCCCAGATCTAACCAGACGATTTCCTTCATGGACACCGGCGTGTCCTGCTCATCCTCTCCATTTCATTCCTTTTTATATACCCTTGTGATTATTTTCCTCCTTTATCCTTTATGCTGACGCGTGTACCTTTGCTTCTTTCTTTTGTTTTCCTCTCTCTCCTCTTCTTTTTAAGTTCCCTAGTCAGAGTAAGCTCCTCATGCCAGCCCCCTCATCTCTGCCCCATCCCCGCCGAGCCCTGTCCCCTGAGATGCACGCCGTCACCTCCGAGTGGATCTCGCTGACTGTGGGGGTCCCCAGCAGGCGTTCTCTGGCCCTGACCCCTCCCTTGCCTCCTCTGCCAGAGGCTTCTGTCTATAGCACTGACCACCTTGCCGGGTCGTCGAGGGCCGGCCCCTCCCTGTCTCTCAGCCTCCCACAGTCCAGTTGGTCAGATCGTCCCACCCCACGATCAGTGGTTTCCCCACTGGCCCTACCTGCCCCTCACAAAGCCTACTCCCCAGTACCTGGCGCCCAGGCATCCCTTCACATCAATGGAGACAGTGGTGTCCACATGCCACCTTCAGGCGTCCACCAAGATAGCTTCTCCCAGCCACTGTTCGGGAGCTCTGATAGTGTCATCTCGGAGCTTAGCGATGCCTTTAGCAGCCAGAGCAAGAGGCAGCCGTGGCAAGAAGAGAACGGACACTATGAGAGGAAAGCAGAGAGGGAGGCAGGTGAGAGATGCCCTGGTGGACCCAAGATCTCTAAGAAGAGCTGCTTGAAGCCTTCAGACGTGGTCAGGTGCCTGAGTACTGAACAGAGACTCTCAGATCTCCACACCCCTGAGGAGAGCCGGCCCGGCAAGCCCCTGGGTGGCCCTTTTCCAGGAAGGGAGGCTGAGCAGCCAGAACGGCATAGAGGTGGCGAGCAGGCTGAGAGGAGAGCTGCTCAGAGAGGTGGGAGCCAGGTAGGCCTGCCGCATGCCATGTGTGCCCCGGCATCTCACCCCGGCCCATCTGCCGAGGCTGAGCGGATGCCGGGGGACCGTTTGCTTGCCTTGGGAGCAAAGAGCTGGCCCAGGAGGGAGTGGAGGGGGCATCAGTTGTCAGGGCTGGGGATAGCCAGAGAAAAGGACAGGATTTATTCTGGTCCTTTGAGGTGATTCGGAAGTTATTCCCCACCTTGGGCACCTCCTGGCCTGGTGCCAAGGCCCATGAAAGGCAGCCTTCCTCACGTCCCATTTGTGCCTTGGAAATCGCACTTGGTTTGCTCTGACTAACACAGCTGAGAACACCAGGCATTGGTGTGGTGTGGTGTGGTGTGGTTTCGTGTAAGTTGCACTTTGTTTCCATAACCTGTGGCGCTCTGCTAGTGCTCAGTTCTGTCAGGTCTTCGTCCTGTCTTGTGTTTATGTGGGAGCGCAAGCCCTTTGTTCTCCGTGAACAAAGGTATTTTGGTTCTGGGGAGGAGGGGCCCTGACAGGCCTGGGGTATCATTGAGTGGGCACACCAGGTTTTGGGTGACCGTCCCATCTTCTCTCTGGGTCAGCCACAAAGATTTCAGAGTTTGAACTAAGGTGGCCTTAGGGTGTCTTGAAGGCTGACAACTTTTGAGGAGAAATGAACTTGGCAACTAGACAAATCATGATTCTGATTTTGGCTATGCTATTTACTACCCCAGAAGTCAAAGACTTTGCGTAACTTTTCCAAAGTAGCTGGGTTTGAACGCCAGCTCCACCTTTTACCATCTAGTGACTTGGGAGTTACTTCTCCTCTCTGAGACTCAGCTTTCTTATCCGTAAAATGGAGACATGACTACCTCAGAGTAGTTGAGAAGATCTTTGAAATAACATATGTAAAGTGCTGAGCACAGGGCTGGGAATGTGATCAGCACTTAGTAAAGGGAAGTTATAGACACACCGTCTTGGGTGATCTGGAACTGCTTCTAGAACTGAGAATGTTCTAGAACATCTTTACAACCAGATGGAATTCCTGAAGATGTCTTCAAACCAATTATTAACTATGTGTTATATACGATGCCCACAGTAAACTCTGCTCAATCCTCAGTCTGGTAATTCCAGTTTTCCTTTGAAACTTTATTTATTCAGTCTATGAACGTTAGTTCAAGGCCTAACAGTGTATAGGGGTCGTCAATCTCAGCTCTTGAGGAGCCTGTGTTCGGTGAGGCTGGCAGTCGCAGTAATGCCACCAGGACAGTAATATAATTGTGCTTGGAGGCCACAGGAGCGCAGAGGCCTGGGACACACTGGGCCAGACCTCCAGTTCCAGCCTAGCACACATGGGCACTGGGCTGGGGTGTCAGGAGTGGGGATCACTGAGGGTAGGCCAGCCTGGGGCAGCTGTAAGGATTCATGAGGTAGTGAGCAGAAGTGTGGTGTACGTGTGTAAGGCTCCCTGGTGGGGCTTCCCGCTGGTGGCTGCCCCAGCTCCTAGTGTGCAACTGCAGGAAAGCAGCAATACCTGACAAAGGCCTGGCCTGGCTCCAGAACAGGTTAAGGAAAGAATGGTTTGCTGGGAGAGGTGGTGAAGTGGCCAGTTGAAAAGAACTAAATGTCTCTGACACAGGAACAATTCTATAAACGTTCTAAGTCAACCCAAGGTGCCTGGAGACCTCTTTATCGTCAGTGGTGAGTCATCATCGCAGCCCAATTCCAAGATCCCCTGGGTACAGGAAGTGCGTGCAGTGCCGGAGCTCCGAATGAGGTTGGGGTACACGCTTCCTGCTTCCTGGCGCAGGATAAGAGTTGGGTAGCTGGCAACACCAGAGATTATGTTGATCGGAAAACCGGGCTTGTTGAAAATTGGTTTTCCTTTCTTGGTGTCCTTGCAGACCCCACGCGTACCACTTCCTGTCCCTCCCTCCTCCTGCTCTCAAGCACAAGCCCCTCCTCTGTGGGCGTGGCCGGGCCGCAGCCGGGCGCTCCGGTGGAGAGCTGGCGGCTGTGTGAAGAGGGCTGCTGTGCACACACAGCATCCGCCCTCACCTTCCCTCCTGGCAACTGCGGAAAGGGGGTCCTTCAGAAGGGGCTTCTGCCTCTTGGGCCTGCTTTGGGTGACAAGCTAAAGATGGAAAAGACTGACATGACAGCTGTTCTCTGATGCCCCTGGCAGGATGGCATGATCTCAGGCAGTGTCACTTATTTGGGCAAATGCATTCCAGACCAGTTTGTGTCAAGAAAATTGCCAGCCGTTATTCTCCTTGCTGACCCAAAGAACTGAACCAAAAGCTCAGTTTTATCGTAGGTACTGGGGGGCGAGGGTGTGTATCTAGCCAATAAATAGGGGAAATTTTACCTGAGGGCCTTAAGTGAAAAGACGTTCTGAAGGCCTTTGACCATTCACTCTTTCAAGCATCCAGGATGTCCCAGGCACTAAGTGCTGCAAGAGACAGGGAGGGATGCACACCGTCATGGCTTCCATTTAGATGTCACTTGTTCTACAGAGCCTGTCTTGACAGCCTCCCCCAGCCCTGCAAGGCTGGATTAAGTGCTCTGACTTTGTGTAGCCACAGCCCCTGCACCTGGCCTGCGAGAGCACTTCTCAGCCCTCCTGCGTTTGCCCCTCTTCTTGCCGGAGTTCACATATGGTGTTAGTGCCCTGAGGTCAGGGACCTGGTATGTGGAAGGTGCTCAGTAAATATTTGTTTAGTGAAAGAAAAGACAAAAAATGATTGACCCCAGCCAGAGGAGTTTATGATCTCCGTTGAGGGAGTAAGACATGTTCACAAATAATTATAATGCAAACAGTTCACTCTGGATGTTCAAGATGGGGAGAAATTATAAGCAGCAGGAAAGGGAAGGTGGTTGTCTGGAAGGACTTCATGAGAAAAGTAGCATTTGATCTGGGCCTTGAAGAACAGGGAGTTTCCCCACAGGTGTCCAGCAGGAGGGCAGCATTCAAGGCAAGCAGCCCAAGCAAAGGCACAGAGGTAGGAACTTGCAGTGTATGTGTGGACAGCGGTGTGTCCCTGGTTTGGGGGAGGCGTCCAGTATTTGTAGGTAAACAGAAGGGGGAGTTCTGGAGAAGGGGCTGGGATCAGAGCATGGAGGGTGCTCCCGGGCACCTGTGATGTTTATTGGCACCTCCTGACAATCTGTGGAGTCACCCTCCTCATGATCATGGTGACCCTTGCAAATCAGTCCTGCGTTGCTGCTTTCCTTCCCCTTAGTGACCTGTCTACCCCTCAGCTCTGCAGGGGTGTGAACACTTCCTATCAAATGCTTCAACTTTTCACTCCTAAAGTGGGTTCAGGTTGGATCAGTTGCTTATGTTTTTAGGTGTGTTTTCTTTGAGCAAGAGAAGGGGGTAACAGAAGGGGGTAAATGAAGTACAGAGGTCTTTAGGGAAATCAAAATGGGGTGAGGAGAGCACTGGATTGGAAGTCAGGGTTCTAGCTCTGGCTCTAACACTGGCCTGTGGAGCGTCTTTAAGTGAGTCACCTCTCTTTCCTGGAAGCTTGTCTGTCCATAAACAAAAGATTCAGACAAGAGAATGAAAGTTCTTTTTAGCTGTGATATCCTATGATTAGGTGAAAATCCTATGAGAATTTCAGTTGAAATGAGAAGAATACATGCAAAATTTTAAGTTTTGGGGTTTATTATAGACCTGCAGACTTTCACAATTGAAAAAATGGAAGTCTTTCCTTTTATTGTTTTTTGAAGGGCAACTTAACTAATTTGGCAAAAACATACAAAATGCCCAAGAATTCAGAATTATCAACCAAGTTCTTGGATTTTGTTGAATGTAATCTTGGCCGAGAAGGTTTAGGACAATCAAGAAAGTGAAGGGGAAGATCGTTTTGAAAATCTCCACCATTGGCATTATCAAATACTTACTCCAAGATAGAAGCAGTTTGCTGAGTGGCATTGAGCCTTGGTTTTTAAGAGTATCTATAATTTGTGAGAGAGTCTCATAGATTTTCCTTTTTTTGTTTGTTTTTATTTAGCAGAGAAAATCTCACTCTGTCATCCAGGATAGAGCACAGTGGCACGGTCATAGCTCACTGTAACCTTGAACCCCTGGGCTCAAGTGATCCTCCTGCCTCAACCTCCCGAGTAGCTGGGACTACAGGCTCTTGCCACCATGCCTGGCTAACTTTTTGTAGAGATGAGATCTCACTGTTGCCTGGGCTGGTGTCAAACTACTGGCCTCAAGCAGTCCTCCTGCCTCAGCCTCCCAAAGTCCTGGGATAGCAAGCATGAGCCACCACACCCAGCCTGATTTTTTGAGTTAAAAAGAATCTTTAAAGATCATCCACTCCAGTGACTCATCATAGCTTTTTCTGGATCACAAAACCTTTTGAGGTCAGCTGAGGACTCTAGGCCAGTAGTTTGGACCACAGGGTGGCACATACAGTTTCGTATAAAGTTTCAAGAGGCTGACACTGTGTCCATCCAAGAGCTCCCTAGGAGTCCATGGACTGCCAGGTTAAGAGCCCCCAATAGATTAGATTTGTACAATGAGATGAAAAAACTGAGGTTTGAGAAAAGTGACAAAACTTTGGTGATGTCCGTTTGGTTCCTAAGGGGAAGGAAGCCAATCAAGGGAAACCGACTCAACTGAAGACAGATGTGCTCTGGTGACTTCAGAGGTAATATTCCTTAACTATGTTAGTTCCCAGAAAGATCAGAACAAAGGCACAGGCCTGCTTTAAGGATGGAAATCAGAGACAGGGAAAGCACGTGATGCAACTTGCAAGAACAAAAAGGAAACTTAAATGTTAAGATACTCAAATAAAAGTGGGAAACATTTTCCTTTGACTCATTCAGAAGGGAAATCTCTAAATATAGAAGGTGTTTAACAGTTCATGGGATGGGGAGAGACACTGGCTACAGTTCTTCACAAAAACCAGCAGATAGTCTCTCAACACTTAAGGTAGGGAACCAAGACCCAAAGCTAAGTGTCCACCCTTTAAAAGGTGTTGGGAGAAAGGGTACTATCAGTAGGAACCCAAGTGCTAGCAGGAGGGCTCTGCACAAGTTAAGGTGACCTCTTAGTCAGCCCATCTCTCCAGCTCTTCTGGTATCTTCCTCTGGCAGAGCACAAGCCAGGAAGATCAGGGTGGAATGCACAGAACTTGGAGTCTGGGAGACTGATGTTTGAATCCTGGCTCTCCGAATTCTCAGCTCAGAATTGCCAGGTCTTAGTTTTCTCATTTGTAAAATGAGGTAAACATTGACCACCTTCTTGAGTATTTATGAACATTGACTGAGATATAATGGAGATGAAAGCACCTAGCACAAGGTGTGTGGTTGAGACTCAATAAATACCTGCCTTGTGATCCTGAGGTCCCAGGGCAAAGAAACAGAAGTAGTTTACTTTATCCTCCCTACCCTGTTCCACGGAAGAGAGGAAGATCGCGGGGGTGGGGGGAAGAGAGAGAAGTAGAGAATGGGAGAATCATTTTGCTTTGTGTTACACGAATCTAGAATTTAGAAAATTTGGGATCTGCATTCCCCGAATTAGTGTCTCCTGCCTTGAGCACAGAGGCATAAGCTGCTCTTGGGAAGCTCTTGGTTTCTTTGCACTTTAGTCCGAATCTTCCAGGGCTCCCCCGACTGCTTATGAGTGAAGCAGAAGACCGTACTACAGTCTACGAAGGGAAGGTGGAGTGTTGGTTGAGTCTAGATAGTAAGCATTTGAACTAATTGTTCGTAATTAGTTTTATATTTAAGCTGCAGTCGTCTTCCCAGTAAACTCAGTAGGATAACTCAGTGGAGTCAGAGGCTGCGTTGAGGGTACTCTGGAGGTTTCCAGGAGCTGAAACCCAGGAGCCTGAATGGTTCAGGCCTTCCGACTCCTCTCACAGAGCCTGCCTATGGAGTTCAGTAGCTACAGATCTCCTATCACTATCCTAGGGCAACCACTTGGGATACTTCCAGAAGTGAACTCTCCATCCATGTCTAGAAACTGCCATCAAAAGCCCTCCCCCTCCCAGTCTTCAGTAGGCAATGAGTGGTGTGCCGCCTCCCGTTAGGCAAGTCAGCCCTGTCCAGTCCTGATTCTCAACTTGTAGGATGGGCTCACTCCAGGCATAGAGCATTGGGGCCAAAAGGAACATTAAAGTAAGTTATGTCTAATCCTCTTACGCATTTTAGAACTTAAAGGCCAAAGAAGTTAAGCATTTTGCTCAAAAGACAATCAGTTAGTACCAGAGCCTGGCCTGGAACTGAGATTTTTTCACTGTCCCACTGGGAGGTCAGGGAGGTCACCAGAAAGGTGGGGCAGGGTCTGAGAAGACAAGGGGCATGAGATGACTAGAGGAATGCCATCTCTGCGAGACTTGGGCAGGTTGGGGGAGCAGCAGAGACTCTTGCTGTTTCTAGAGGGGATTTAGGGCCATGGAGTGGTTGAGTTTCTCCATCCTGTCCACATCTCCAGGACTTCCTGCTGTCCTTTAGCCTATGCGTAATTTATTTTGGGCTTCAAGGCTTTGGCACCCACCCAAAGCTGGAAGAGGATGCTTAGGAACTCCACAGTAACACCAGTGTTCTGTGGATCCAGAGGGATTAACAGCTCCAGGAGGCTAGGATCAGATTTCCGAGGGACTTCTGTGATCTGAGGGTAGAAGGACAACAGGGCACCAGAACAAGGATGCATGTGGGGTCTGCCACGTGGGGAGAATGAAACAAGCACCCCAGGCCAGGAGGAGCAACTTATGTGCAAATACGGAAGAAAGCAGTTTCTGGATCAGCAACTATTGCCTGCTTGCTGTTGCTGGGGGAGGGGAGTGTAGTGCAGTGTATGTGAGAGGGTGTACAAGTATCGGGCAAGGTTGTTTTTGTAAACACATGAAAAATGCATCTGGAATGCCTCTCCAGAGTCTGAAATGTACTTAACATGAGATAATACTCCTTTTATTCGTAACTCTGGATGAAGTCCTGGTTAGAACTTGTGTCTTCTCTTAGGCTTAAATAAGGTCAGACACTGAGGGCCTGGGGAGGGTTGAGAGTGGCACTGTCCCGTAGAAACATGTGGGGCACACGTGTAATTTAAAATTTTCTAGGAACCACAGTAAAATGGAAATGGTGAGATTAATTTTAAAAATTTATTTAACCCAATATATCCAGAAAATTATTCCTAAGATTTTACATTTTTTATACTATTTTTTAAATCCAGCATATATTTTTACACTTATAGCACATTTCACTTCCTACTGGCCACATCTCAAGTGCTCAATGGCCACATTTGGCTACTGGCTACCATATTGGACAGCACAGGTGTAGGGAAAGTGCTATATAAAGTTGTAAAGTGGCTGGAAAATGGCACTAGGAAAAGAAAAAACATGTGCCTAGAGGAGGAAAAAAGCCTGAAGCTAAACAGCCTTCAAAGTGAAGGGCTGACCGCTAGTGATGTTTATTAATGGTTTCCATCTCCACTGAGAGCTCACCCCATGCTGTGTCCCCCTCCATCCCCAAAAAGTTGGTTTACATTTCAGCTATGTGAGATATTTTATTTAAACCTAAATAGAGGTCGGGTGTGGTGGTTCACGCCTGTAATCCTAGCATTCTGGGAGGCCGAGGCGGGCGGATCGTTTGAGCTCAGGAGTTCGAGACCAGCCTGAGCAAGAGCGAGACCCCGTCTCTACTAAAAATAGAAAGAAATTAGCTGGACAACTAAAAAAACATACATATAAAAAAATTAGCCAGGCATGGTGGCACATGCCTGTAGTCCCAGCTACTCGGGAGGCTGAGGCAGGAGGATCGCTTGAGCCCAGGAGTTTGAGGTTGCTGTAAGCTAGGCTGACTCCACAGCACTCTAGCCTGGGCAACAGAGCGAGACTCTGTCTCAAAAAAAATAAAATAAAATAAAAAAACCTAAATAGAAAAAAAAATTGAATCTTAGCTAGTAGGATAAATGTTTATCTTGCCTTCTTCCTTCATTTAGTCAACAAATGCTAAGTGAGGAAGCCAGTCATCCCTACCTCTCAGGAATTAAGTTTGTACTGTCCAGATGTTAAGGCTGTGGTGATGGTTATCCTCTGCACTGGGTCTGGCCTGAGACCAAGGAAGGTACTAGCTAGGCCTTCAGTATCCTTTCCAGCACTGGGGTTCCTTGGGTTAATGATTGGTTGCTATTACTGCACACCATACCTTTTACATAATGAAATGTCTTCGAACACCTAGTGTAAAAGTACTCAAGAAGAGAAATTATAGTGCCTGCTTTTAGAAGAGGCAGAAATTGGGTGTTGCTATCATGGTTACACCAGCAATCCCATCATGACCCCAGAGGGAGGTGGTATATGGAAATTAGATACTAAAGGGCTCTGCTGTCATGCTCGGTGACTTTGCCACCTTGTGCGTGAGTCTTCAGTCTTCTCTGAGCCTTAAAATTCCCTATTCTGGCCTCCTCAAGTCAAGTTAAAAGATTAGTACAAAAGTCAGATGAGGTAACAAGACCTATATGTGCTTATAAAATATCAAGTTCTTCTTACTGTATTGGATTCACTGATCATCTTTCTTTCTTTCTTTTTTTGAGGTGGAGTCTTGCTCTGTCACCCAGGCTAGAGTGCAGTAGCATCATTATAGCTCACTGCAACCTCAAACTCCTGGGCTCAAGTGATCCTCCCACCTCAGCCTCCTGAGTAGCTGGGACTATAGGTGCTTGCCACCACCTGGCTAAATTTTTTTGTTTTTTGTAGACACGGGATCTCACTATGTTGTCCAGACTGTCACTGATCCTCTTTGAGCACCAAATTATTTGCTCGATGATCGATTCCAGTCACTCCTTTGGGATTAAGTTGCCTGAAGGATGTTAGGGGGTTTCTGTAAGCTGTGGAGATCATGCCAAGAGATTGTCCACGTCCTCTCTTTGTACTGAGCTTGACCTGAGGTCATGAGGCCACCAGCTGGAGTTTAGAAATATTTTGTTTTTTATGAGAACTTTTGTTTTCATGAGGTGTGACCCAGACCAGCCTTGGCATACTTTAGCCAAAGAATCTCAGTGTAGTGATAAATGAGGTCTTGTACAACCATGCTGTGCAAAGTTGGTCTGTGAACTGGCAACACTGGTACTACCAAATAGAAATCCAGAGTCTCGCCACATACCCCAGAAATATCAAGTCAGAATCTGCATGTTAACAGGATTCCAGCTGATACCAACACACGTTAAAGTTTAGGAAGCACTGCTCTGCAGTATCCCAACTAGTAACAGTCAACAGCAGCCTCAGCTTAAACAGCCGCTGTGGCAGGCAGCTCACTTCCTCTTGAGGCAGCCCCTTGTCTTGTTGCACCGTTCTCACTTTAGAAACTTTTCCTTTCTGTCAGGTTAAAAACCTGCCTATCACTATCACACACTCAAGGTGCCAAGAATAAGACTCATTCTTCTGAAAGCCCACATAGTAGGTGCTTGGAAATGTTCATTTGTTTCCTTGGTTAGCTGGGAGCCTTGATCCAGAGGTTGGTGCTGGTGAGTGGAGCCACACAAGGTCGGCTCCCAGCCACCTGGCGAAAGCCTGAGGTCCTGGGACATTGTAGGAGGAGGCTGTGATGGGCCCCTCAATCCTGTCTCTTCCTTCACTCCTGCCAGAGTCTAAGGTGGCTGGTTTGAGTGATTGCAGTTTGGAGAACTTGAAGGGACTTTCCAAAAGGACAAGAGTCATGCCTGGGATGGAAAGTGGCCCTGCAGGACATGCTAAAGGATGAGGACATTGACAGTGGAGATGGACCGGCGGGGGAGGGGAGGTGGGTGTCTGGTGCAGTGGGAAGATCAACCAGGTGGCTTTACCTCTCACTAGCTGCGATGCTGAGGAATGCCCTAAACCCCTCTGAGCATCAGAGCATCAGCTTCCTGGGTTTTTGAAGAAAATAGGATGATAAGCCGTGTCCTGCCTGTCTCCAGGGTTTCTGCGGGACTCATTGAAGGTGAATGAAGGAATGAGGTCAGTGAGCACACTTAATAAGGTGGAAGATGGGCTGAGGGTGAAAGACAAGGTCAGGGATAGTAGGTGAAGCCAGGAGGACCAGGCCACCACTGACTCACCGCGTGACCTCGGGGGAGGCCCTCCCTCTCTCCGGGCCTCTGTGTGAAGCAAGTGGGTCATACACACAAGATTTCTAAGTGCCCTTCTGGGAGGCCCTGGAGTTGCTGTGGCCTGTTGCTGTTATTGCACGTTACCTGGAGGGTCTCTTTGAGGATGGCTCTTAAATATTTGTTTAGAGAGGCTTCCTAGAGCTTGGAATTGAGTCCTCTCTGGGGGAACTGATTCCGGACACTCTGCCAATGAAGGCCTGGCCTTTATGATGGGAGCCCCAGTCAAGAGGCGGGTCTGCTTGGCTATGGTTGCACCTGTGTCTCTATGTCAGCATGTGGGACCTGGACTGTTGAGTGGAGAGTGCGGCGTCGTTTCTACACGTGTGTCAGGGCACACAGTCCTGTTTCTGGAAGCGAGCTCTGCCCTGCAAGCTCTCTGAGCCTGCCTGATACCTCACCGGAGTGTGTCATGTGCAGACTTTTCCAGGGGAATGGTCTTGGTTGATACTTCAAGTATTACCAGGGGTTTTTTCAAAAGTGTTACTCTCTTTTTCAGTTTTTATAAGTATGGAAGTATGGCAGACCTGATAGTTCTAGGAGCCTGCTCTTCCAGGGAGGGCTTCTAGTCAGCAAAGTAACTGAAACTGGCTTTTGGTACAGCCTTCCATAGGCGCTTGCTGGCTGAGGGTGCAGGGACCGGTGTGTGTGGCTTATGGAGGGACTTGACCGTTCCTATAGCGCCCTTCCGTGTCTCTCTCCTGGGGACCCTGTGGTGTTCATCCTCACTTCACGGCAGCCATGTTTCCAAGTTCCCATTTCATTGCCTAGATGCTTGCCTCTAACTCTGTGCGTTTCCATTTTCTCCTGTGCACCCACCATGTTGTTGTGGAAACTCCGCAGCCATAGGCTGCGAGTCTCCAGTGTCATCCAAGTGTCACAGTGTGGTATGTGTATTTGCTCACACTTTTATTTTGAATCCTTTCCAATGTGACATCTGCTAAAATGTCTCCCTTATAATTTGCTTGGTGATCACAGCCTTCTCATCATTCATTGAGAGCAGGACCTGATCTCACAGAATCTGAAAAGAGCTATGTGGTAAGATGCCTGTTGAATAAGACTGCGGCTTTTCTAAAGAGAATCCTTACTGACTTCTGGAGTCCAGACTAGAGTAATGCCGGGTTAACTCACAGAGCCATCGTTTACAAGAGTTCTGTGGCTACTGTAGTAGAGAGAGATGTTAGGCCAGCCCCCACCCCTCAAAAAAAAGCAGAGGAATTTAGAGATAATATTTCTACTCTGCCTACATGTGGGATTAAATGAATGTATTAGTGCATGATGGGGGATACATACTTGCATTTCTACCCTGATATTATCTTATTCGTAACAGTTACTCACTAATTACAGGCTTTTATGCTGCTACCTTTTTTTTTTTTTTTAATATTCATACTAAATCCCAAATTCTTCTGTATCTTACCTGTTTTTCCATGCTTACGCCTGGATCCCTCCTGCACTCCACTACTGGAATATCTGGTTTTTTTTTAACCTGGATCTTCAACTCTGTTTTTTCCCTGGACTATGTGCTTCGTCTGGAATGTTACATCTCTTCCTCTCTTTCTTTTTTTTTTTTTTTTTTTTTTGTCCCCATGTTGACTGTTTTATGGGGGTTTCTGGATATCTCGGGGCCACCTCACAGGAAGCAGTTTGCAATGAGATCATAAACATTGCCGAAAAATCTGTTCATTACTGCAGCACTGTTTCTCATCCCCTTGACTTTCATCACAAGGTATCCCCTTCTGACAATAAATCATCTTTAATCATTTCTCAGCAACCTCAAGCCCAGCAGCGAAGAGTCACCCCAGACAGGAGTCAAACCTCACAAGATTTGTAAGTATTCTCAGAGAACTTCGATTCTCAACGTTCCTAGGGGGACTGGTGGCCTTAGAAAGTGGGTCATTGGGTCATCGGCAAACTGCAGGGGCAGTCGTTTGTGGGGGATGAGTGACTTACTGCCAGCTTCGCCAGTTAGGACCATATTTCCCATCAGCCAATGTGAAAACAGGTGGCAGCTAAACAGAGGGGTCATGGACTGCTGGGGGAGAGAGAGGTGAAGAGTCAACTGCCATAGAAGGCAGACGAGAGCTGTGCCGACTGGCTTCAGGCCTGGTGTTGTAGGGATGTAGAGGAGGAAGCAGTTAATTCTGACTAGAAATGAACGAACAGGGTTGATTTATTCATTCATTCAAAAAATTGACTAGATACCTCCTATTTTTTAAGTACATTGGCGAAAACTCTGTTCACAGAGGAAGGGTGATTTGAACCACGCATGGAAAGACAAATTGGATTTTGAGAGCTAGAACAGGGAGAAAGAGTTCTTCTCAGCTGCAGGGACCACATATGCAAAGGCATGGAGTGGTGGTGTTTGGAGAACTTGAAGAAGCCCATGTGGCTGCCGCCTGTGGTTCATGGAGGAGATAGAGACTCAAGAGGCGGGTTGAGACCAGACGGTAGATTCCAAAATGCAGGTGAAGCAAGTTTGGATTTTATTCTGCAGACACTAGGGAGCTACTGAAGGTTTGTGAAGTGAGGAACATAGTGACAGCAGATTGTCTTAGGTAACTCTGGCAGCAGAGTAAAGGGTGGATTTCAGAGATGAGAAATAAAGATGTTGGTAGAAGATATTAATCCAGCAGAAAAGTGAACCTGAGCCAGGACCGAGTGGTCATTTTGTAACCATGAAGTACATGTGGTTACCCACGGAGATACCCAGTAATGAAGAGGAGCCAGCAAAGGAGGCTGAGCAGGAGATGCAGGCGGAGGTCCAAGAGCTTTTGCTTTCACAGAACAGAGCCTCAGTGTCAGTTCGGCAGTGCCAAGGGTAGGAACCAGAGAGGCCAAGGGTAGGAACCAGAGAGGCCAAGGGTAGGAACCAGGCGTTCTCCTTGGCAACTGGAAAGATCGCTGGTGACCTGTGATACAGCAGTGTTAGTAGAGAGGTTGTGGCAGATGCTGCATTAGGAAGGGTTGTTGAGTAAGTTTGATGGCGAATGGAGGGGGTGGGCATTGGGTGCAGAGACTTAAGCACATTTGCACCAGAGTAGGAGGAGTTGATAGTCAAAAGATGCAAATGAGAAGATGTAAGTGAAGGAACAGTCCAGGGAAGGATGTTCAACATGGCCAGGAGAAAGACTGCTCTCTCCTCACATGTGAGAACAGGGGCAGGAAGGTGAGTGGAGGCCCAGAGACTGAAGTCTGGAGGTGGGAAGGTTAAGGTGCTTCCCACAGCAGGCTTCCGTCTCCAGAAGTGGGGGCAGAATGAAGAGCTCTCAGCTGGGTGTGGAGCACCAGAATCGGCAGGAGAAGTAGGGGAAGGACTCCATGGCACAGTGTGAGGCTGTCCAAAGTTAGAGCTGGCTGGGGGACGCAAGTGGCAAGGGTGAAGGACCTTCTCCAGCCGGTCTCCACTGTCTGGGAGTGAAAACAGAAGCAGACATCAGAAATTGTTTCCCAAAGCCAAAGCTGACAAAGCAGCCATGGTGGAAGTCAAGGGGACCAGGCATTCTGAGACATTGGCGAGGGCCTGTGTTGGAAGATCGGCCATAGGAATCCAAATTGCATAGGAGACAGCAGGCAGATACAGAAACATGAAAAAAAAGTATTCATTTATCAACTGGAAATTGATCTGCATCTCTTAACTCCTCGTAAGAGATCTTCCTTTTGGTGGCCAGAAGTATCAATACATTTGGATAAATATGTAAAGTGAAATTGTCCCTTTGGTTTTAGCAGAGCAGAATAAAACCCTTGTTTCTAGTCTCTCTTGCCCACACTCTGGATACCTATTGGAAATGGTAGATAATTGGCTCATTTGCAAAGTTTTGCCTGCTATGGTTGTGTTTCAAAATCCTCAGTAAACAGAATTGTGAAGTTGGTGCATAGTAGGTGCTCCTCAAGTATTTGTTAAAGAAAGAAATAAAAACAAAGCTTTTCTTTGATGCCAAAGCAGGTATCACATTTCACCATGGCAGTCCTGCTGTCTCCAGCAGCTGTTGTTAAAATAGAACAGCACAGACCTCATGCCTCAGGCCAACTTAGCAAATAAATAAAACTTTTACCCCCAAACCTCACTGGGATAGGAAAAAAGCAAGAAGATTTCAAGGGTTTCAGAAAAATGATATCCAAATTTAAAAGCAGTTAATGAGTCTGGGTACAGTGGCTCATGCCTGTAATCCCAGCACTTTGGGAGGCCAAGGCTGGAGTATCCCTTGAGACCAGGAGTTCAAGACCAGCCTGGGCAACATAGCGAGACCCTGCCTCTACAAAAAATAAGAAAAATAAGCTGGGTGTGGTGGTGCATGCCTATAGTCCCAGTTACTTAGGAGGCCGAGACAGGAGGATCGCTTGAGCCCAAGAGTTCAAGGTTGTAGTGAGCTGTGATTACACCACTGCATTCTGGCGTGGGTGACAGAGTAAAACTCTGTCTCTTTAAAAATAAAAAGGAGTTAATGAAATGTGTTAAGTGGCTTGTAGAAAAACTCAAAGTAGTTTTGCTAAACAGTGAAGCAGTTGGAATGTACTATATGTATATATTTTTATGTATATGTGCGTGTGTGTGTGTGTGTGTGTGTGTGTGTGTGTGTGTATTTACAATTGCCTATGTTCTCCAGTGTATATGACCAGAATGTAATGTCTCTGGGCCTAAGTAACTTCTGACTGTTCTCAATAGTCTACATATATGATCCTATGTTAAGGAAAAGCTTAGTTTACTTTAAAGGCAGGATATAGGGAGTACTCTAGACAAAAAAATCTTGGCTATGGAAACCAAGTCAAAGTAGATAATAAAACTGATCTTGGTGTGCTTGTCAGGAGTTCCCTATCCCTGTCAGTCTTACTTATCATGTTGAATGTGTCTCTTCAAATGCTAAGTTATCAGAGAAATAGCCAATAAAATACTTCTATCCCCACTGATGAGTAGGAAACACTACTTAAATATTGATTTAACTGAAATGGGATTTTAAAAGTCATCATTTAATCCTGACAGTGTTTGAGTCACTCGTTATTCATTTTTCTCATGCGTAGATTTAGCTACCAAGCATTATATAGCTATATACCACAGAATGATGATGAATTGGAACTCAGAGATGGAGATATCGTTGATGTCATGGAAAAATGTGACGATGGATGGTTTGTTGGTAAGAATCTCATCATGCTTTTCTTACTAGTTGTGCATTGAAGGAATGACTAGAGGCGGCGAGCCACGCGGAAAGCAATCTTCTCTGTCCAGAAAAAAAGAGCCTTTTCAGCTTGTATCACTGTTGGGAATACGAGGCACCCCCCAGTCTGTGTTTGCTCATAAGACGGTGCGAACGTTACTAATGTTGGACCTAAAACCCAAATGCTATATGCCAACATCGGCTGCATGGAAGGGCAGTTGCTAAATTCATTAATTGGGTTTTCATTTATTTCTGTTTTGCCTATGTCTATTTTACATTTTATTTTTAAAACTCTTACGGATCAACACAAGACAATTTTGAGCCTAGGTCTCTGCCATGAAACTCAAGTGTATGTGTAGACATTCCAAAGACCTCCTTATTTTCTCCAGGCTTCCAGTAACTTTAATCAAAGTAACCTGCTTAAGTAAAACAAAGGATTTGCCTTTAGAGGAAGGGGAAAGAGAGATCAACATCTATTGAAATTCTGTTACAAACTGGACACTGGGCCTGATGTGCTTTTATTGATGTTCTCTCAACAAACAGCCCTGCAAGACAAGAATTATCATCATTTAACAGATTCAAAAACAGGCCCAGAGAGGTTAAGTAACTATTCCAAAGTCATCCATGTAGCAAATGGTATGGCTAGGATTTGAACCCAGGATGCCCATTGCTCCCCAAGCCCATGTTCTTTCCGCTCAGGCTTGAGTATCATCGTGGGAGCCACTGGCCCACTCTTTGCTCACATGGCTTTAGCTTTATCTTCTTTCCAAAGACCAGTCTTCCCTGATCTCCCTGGAAAAGTTTTGCTAAAACAAAGTAATGTCTGGACTGGAGTGGTGAGAACATCAAGGCTTCAGCATTCATGGGAAGCCAGAAAGATTGGCTTGGCCTCACCACCCTCTTAAAAAGCTACCCCGTACTCCCAAGGCCGCCTCTGGGAGAGTGAGCCCTTGGCCCTCTCTACCTTGAGTTCTGAAAAGTCAGATCTGAGAAGTCAGCAACCATTCTAGTGCAGTGCATTCCAATAGAAACACAGTGCGCACCATGTATGAAATTGTAAATTTTCTAAAAGCCATGTTGAAAAAGTAAAAAGAAACCAGTGAAATTGATTCTACTATATTTTATAAACCCAGGACATTCAAAATATTATCTTTTGAATATGTAATCAATATAAAATCAGTTAGCAAGGTATTTTACATTTCTTTTATACTGAGTGTTCAAAATCTGATGTATATTTCACAGTTACAGCACAGCTCATTTCAGACTAGACGTATTTCAAGTGCTCAGTAGCCACATTGGCTATCATGTTAGAGAGTGCAGCTCCAGTATGTATCAGCTGTTAAACTCTCACAGCAGTAGTTACATTTTTTTATGAGAACTTGGGTGGAGGGAGGGCCACTGCTTTTCTAGTGGAGGTATCCCAGGCAGCTGAGTAAAGGCAATATTTTGGGATGAATATCTTCTTTGTACTTCTCGTCATCTCAGAAAGTAGTTTAGTATTCAAACCACAGATAAAGTAGCCCAGCAGAACTCATTTTTCTCATCCACAAGGAAAGATACTAACCAGCTGTGTGAGCACAGGCAAGTTCCTTACCATCCCAGTTCTCTAACCTTCCTCACCAGTCTCCCTGGGAGTTCAGCCAGATGTTTTGGGTGTCTTTCTTGAGCTTTGACACATTCTTTTGGCTTACAAGTTTCACTTGGGGTGATGATTCCAATGTACTTGTGGCTGCTTGAGATGCTGCATTCAATAGGATTCTGAAGCCAAATCCAAGCCAATTGGGGAAAAACGATGAAATTGTGATGCCTGCTAATGAGAGGATAACGATGACATGACATGTATCTGCCACCCCTGCTTTAGAGAGAGAATCCCAAGGGAAGGAACTAGATTAGAGGGATCCAGCAGTTCTGGATGTGGAGTAGCCCAGAAGGGGCTTCGTTGGGAGGGGCTTGGTGGGAACCCGAAGACTGCTAGCAACGCCAGGGGGTTAACTTGGGTTTAGGCACAGGCTTCTGAGAGGAACTTCTCTGTGATGTGTAGTCATAGTCCGTGGGCTTTTAGAAATTGTATGGTTTAGAAATTCTAAATCCCAGGTATCTTCTTGTAGTGGATAAATGTACTATTCTAATTCCTCCAAAAAGGAGAAGTGTTGGAAAAAGCAATGGGCTAGGAGTCAGAAGACCTGGTTTCAGATTCTGCCTCTGATATTTACTAAGCTGTGGGACTTCAGAAGTGTTATTTAAGCTCTCGGAGGTTGGCTTTCTTCCTCTGAAAAACAAGAATATAAGAGATGTCTGCCTTGCTTACCACCCAGCACTGTTTTGCAGCCTAAATGAGATAAGATAGGAGAAAGTGCTTTGGAAACCATATGCTATTCTACGAGCTGCAGGATTGTTATTAAGGGACATTCAAACACAAATCTCTAGAGCAGGAGTTCTGAGCTCACGTGGGCCAGTCTTCGTATTTTATGTATGTGTTTTTGTTTTTTGTTTTATAGGTACTTCAAGAAGGACAAGGCAGTTTGGTACTTTTCCAGGAAACTATGTAAAACCTTTGTATCTATAAGAAGATTGAAAACCTCGGAGATTATTTTTATTGGAGGATAAAGCGTAATTCACAAACCGATCTCTTTAGTTGAGTCAGTAGGAAAATTAATGCAGTGGATAAAGTAAGAAGCAAAAGAGAGGGACAGAGGAGTGTTGTTTGAAATCAAAGCCTGTCTAACATTACTGTGTATCAGACAGGGTCGAATGGTGTACTGAGCAAAAAGAATTGAGGCAAATCGCATTTACTTAGCTGCTTCTGGGAGCCAGTTCAGCCTTCCCCTCCCCTCCACCTCCTGGGTAATCTGACCCGGAGCACAGTCCAGAAGCAGAGTTAGCCGGAAATGCCTCCTGCTGCCCCAGCCTTAACCAGCTCCCATCTCAAAGGGGTCATCGAGCCTGAAGCAACCCTCGGGGAGCCAGGCAGATCCCCAGCCATTTTCAGAGGCTCCAAGCCTAAGAATCCACCAACTGCCCCAGCCTCCAGTCCCCAGCTGCCCTGGAGCCAGCTGACCCCCAGCACTCCTGGAGATCAGTCTGGGGTGCAGAGGCTGTCCCCAGACAGAGGTGGAGGCCCCCAAATTGCCCAAGACCAACTCCTTCTCTTGACCTGCTGAGGTACAGGTGGGGAAATGGAGGTAGAACACTCAGTGCATTCAGCCTGCTATGCAGCATGGCCACTGACTGCCCTGGTGTTCAGATGGAAAAGCACACAAGATTTGCCCATGAGAATTGGGAGCAGATGGCCAGGCAGATAGGTTACATCTGTATTTCCAAGTGATTAAGTCAAGAAGCTGCCCTTGAGGCCACTTGCAGTGCATTCCTTTCCCATATCGCTGGCTTTTATAGACAGTCACCTTCAGGGCCATGAAGTCACTCTAAACCACTTACCAGCTTCATTTATCAGAACCTCATTACTAACCCTTCTTTTCTGGCTTGTGTTTGGTGGGACAGTTTGGAATTGGTAGGCCTATTTTCATAGAAAACCAAGAACGGTGTCCAGGGATTCATTTAACGTATACCAAGGTACACTGGCTGCTGGGGAGACCAATGGGCAGGACTTGCTCCAGACTCTGAAGGGACTCGCCATGTCTCCCATCTCACTCCCTAAAGAAGTTCAAGGACCACCCAAAATTCACAGGGCTGTGAATCCAAATGCACCCTGGTGAGCTTCTCTGCAGAGGGAAGCAGTGATTATGCTGCCACCGGCAGTGACCAGGAATCCTGTCCTTTGTGGGGGCAAGATCTGAGGAGGGAGGCCCCTCTGGCACCCAGGGCGGGAGTTAACAACTCTCTCCAGCTTGAGGATGTTTGTCAGTCTCTCTGGTGGACCCCTTAATGAGACAAAGATAGCAATGACCCATTTGCTGCCCGCCAGGAACTCAGTGCTTACTGGGGAGACAGCCACAGAAAAAGGAACTTAATCAAGAGAGACTGTGGTATGTGCTAAGAAGGGTGTGAGAGAGGAAGAGATGACTTTTCCCTGGAGGGATCATAGAAAGCATTGTCATATTTCTGTCTCCATTAGCTCACTTTTGAAAATCTAGGATGCTGGAAGAACCTTTGTCTGAGGGTAGATCATGGCTGGAAATACTTGGAACTTTGTCCAGAGTCTCCAAGCTCTCTTCTTCATAAATACTCATCCAAGGTCACAAATTGCTGTTCTAGGTGGTAGGGGTGTGTACAGGAACCCCTGGCTGTCTGCATATAGCTCAGAATTACCCCAGGACCATTGTCCCAAAGTCTAGAGTCTTCACAAGTAGGCAGAATTTGTCTCAGTGCCTGCGCCTCAGCTGCTCAGATGCCCTTCTTAGGATCCCACCAGCTTCCCACCCCCCACCAGACAGTCACAGTACCCTCACTTTTTCTCCCTATCCTCCTTTCAAATCCTGTTCTCAGGAAAGAAATTGCCACTGATCCATTCACACTAAAGTGTAAATGACTGATAAGAGGAATGTGTTAGTCTTCCCACAGACATTTGTTTTTATCTAGGCCAGAAGAGAGCCTTAATCCCAAGGGAAAAGGCTTATGGAACTGGAGGGGTGGGGGAGCTTCCTGGGTAGAAAGAGCCTTCTTGATTGTCTTTAGGACCCAGTGACAATAGACCTATTGCTTTGGAAGGTCTGCTTCACCATCCAAGAGCACTGTGTTTTTGACTTTCTCTCTCTGGGGGAAAATAGTAAAAATGCATATTAACGTGCATTTTGCACGGCAGCATTTCACCCATTTTGGAATGTATTGGCTAATGCGTTTCCCGGTCTTTCTTAGATGCAAACCATTAATAACACTATCTTACAGAGTTTTGAGGGGTGCTTCTTGATAAAGTAGGTAATTTTGAACACCTCCTTAAATACAGCTAGAAAATAAAACCAATTTGTAAAGTCACATTTGCATATGATGCCAGCCTCATGCATTTGTATATCTCCAGAAATCCAAGTATGCCTCACGGATTTGCCGGTCTTTAATAAAGTCATATGGTAAAATTTGCATCACTTCAGCTTCCTATGTATGACAAAACAAGGAATAAAGGTTTCCAATTGCTCTTTTGTCTTCAGACATTTAGTAATATAAAGTACCTATTTTTATGCTGAAATGTTTATACTGGTTTATTAATAGCAAGTGCAACTAACTGGTGGCATGCCTTGCAACACATTTTGTTATACTAGCCATGCTTCCGGGTAAAGGCAAGCCCCTAACTACTTATCTTTTGCAGTCTCTCTGGGATCACTAAAAGAAAAAAAATCATGTGCTTAAGAAGTGGGACTGTAAATAATGTATATTTAACTTTGTATAGCCCATGTACCTACCTTGTATAGAAAAATAATTTTAAAAATTTGAATGGAAGAGGGGTAAAGTAAGGAAGTCATGAAGTTTTTTGCATTTTTATTTAAATGAAGGAATTCCAAATAACTCACCTGACGATTTTTAGCACAAAAATAGCCATTGTAAAGTGTTAAAATTTACAATAATTATTCTTTTGGAGAGAGAAGGTAGCTATAATCTCAATTACACTTTTTTTTTTTCCATTTCATTGTTTTGATTTTCGGGGGGGGGGGTGGTTTTTTTTTTTTTTTGGCAGTCCTATTTATCTACAGTAGCATTAAGTCCTATTGCTAAAATAGGTTACTACAAAAAAATTACATTCTGAAAGAAAAATAACTGACGTTATATATAACCAATTAATTTAAAGTATTGCCATTTAAATTACACACTATGAGCATGTTCTATGCAGATTTTTCTGTTCATTTATTTTTCTTTATTGCAGTGGATTTGATAAATGTGTTGAATTACTACATTTGCTGTACATATTATTTAATAAACTTTATTCAGAATCGTGTGGCATACATTTGTTCTGGCCGTTCATTGTTTCCTTCCTTCCTTTGCCATTTGCTTCTCAAAAAAGGCTTATATTCGCTGCTTCAACGTCTCATACTCTCCTTTCCACTCTTAACCACTTACCATCTGCCTCCCACCCACTTCTTGAAGACACCGCTTCTTCCCTTTTTTCTCAATAACCTGACTCCATGACCCTCTGAATTGACTGTTGACTATTTCACCATTCTTTCTATTAAAAATGTCGTATTCTGATAACAAAAGTAATGCACATGTGTCCTTAAAAGCAAAAGTGAAACATTGTATAATGAAATACATGTAATATGTCTTGATTTGCAGCCATGGGACTGTGGCACCCAGTACCGGTCTGCCTGTTGGGGACCAGGCTGCAGAGCTCCACCACCCTTCTTCACCCCACCCTCCCTGGAAAAACTGTCTTCCATGAAACCGGTCCCTGGTGCCAAAAAGGTTGGGGACCACTGCTTTACATAGTCATATATACTTTTTTTCCCCTTTAAATTAGAACTTGAACATGTTTCCATAAATTGTTTAATCAGCCCCGTATTAGTGATGCAATTATTTAAGATTATCACCAGCTTTTTACCACAACAAACAATGCTGCTTTGAGTAGAATTTTGGCTCAAAGAGCAGGAACATTTCAAATCTTAGACTTCCAAATTGCCTTCCCAGAGTACCAATTTGTACTTCCACCAAGTCCGTGGGAGTGTTTCCCACCACCCAATTAGGACCACTCCATTTTCAGCTTCCATGAAATGCTGTTCCTAGATTCGCCTGCCTTTTGGCTGGCCTATCCCTTCCCAATCCTCTTTCTAGATATTCACTGCATTCCCAGCCCTCTGTTATTCTCCCACAACACATGCTCCTGCAGGGAGCTGATCCCTCACAATGTGATTATGGCCCAAAGAGTCAATTGTGTGAGGGCCCTTTCAATGATTAAGTGGCAGAAACCTAACACTACTGCTTTTGTTGAAACATACCAAAGAGAACTGGAACTAGCCTCAGGCAGGAGTGAATCCAAACTCAGACTTTCTTGGGGTCTGTATTTGTCTTATTCTTGGCTCTGTCGGTTTTGTTTGGCTACGTTTTCACCTACTGAATACAGCAATGGGAAACGTGGCTGCAGGCAGCTCCTGCCTCATTCTTCCAGTGGTCCGCCTAGATTGTAGAGGTAAGAGGGCCTTTGTATTTAGCTTTTCCTGAAAACAATTCCAGACCCTGGCAGGCCTAACCTGGGCTAATTGCTTTGGCCAAAGTGGGGGGAGAGGAAAGGCCAGGGGAGGGGTGTCTGCTACATGAAGAGGAAAAGATCCACAGACCCACTTGGTGTTTTTTTTTTTTTTTTTTTTTGAGACAGAGTCTCACTCTTTTGCCCAGGCTAGAGTGAGTGCCGTGGCATCAGCCTAGCTCACAGCAACCTCAAACTCCTGGGCTCAAGCGATCCTCTTGTCTCAGCCTCCAGAGTAGCTGGGACTACAGGCATGCGCCACCATGCCCGGCTAATTTTTTCTATATATTTTTAGTTGTCCAATTAATTTCTTTCTATTTTTTTTTAGTAGGGACGGGGTCTCACTCTTGCTCAGGCTCGTTTCGAACTCCTGAGCTCAAACAATCCGCCCGCCTCGGCCTCCCAGAGAGCTAGGATTACAGGCGTGAGCCACCACGCACGGCTTGGTTTTTAAAAAAAGAAAAAGGAAAAGGAAGCTGGGCAGATAAAAGCTCAGTGGTCCACCGGATTTGAAGAGTTATTGTAACAAACTTTGGGAAATGGAGCACTACTGTCCTGGTCCCAGTATAAACTTCAGTGAATCTGAATGCAGGCTATGTGCTGAAGCTCTGCCAGCCAAGGGCGTCCACCCAGAGGGGGCCAATGTGACCATGGGGACATAGCACAACTGTATCACACGCTAAAAATACCGGGACTCTTCTGAAAGGGAACAAAGATTAGTGTCTAAGAAGTCACGGAAGGTATTTAGATGAGTTGTATGTGGATATATTTGCCAAGTGTTAGCATATAGAAATCAAGCCTGTCTCAGGAACATTTAGCCACAGCGTTTTAGGACACATGAAAGAAGTTATCATATGATACTGGTGATTTGTGGAATGAGCCGAGAAAATAGTTCAGATTGGAAGTATGAGAAATTAAATCTGCAGAGGCAAAAACCCAGGATGAGACGTCTGAATGGCCACATGACACTGTGAAGTCTGTCCTGGAGGACTACACTTCCAGAACCCTCACTCTGGCATTGTCAGAGACAAAATGGCTCCATATGGCTTACTCGTTTCTAAAATCAGACCTGACACACATGAATCTGCAAAAGGGAGGCAGATCTGAGAATCATCTTCAAAATAGTAGCATAAATTACATAAATTGGTTGCAAAATATGGTCTGGGGTCCCCAGGCCTTTCAGGAGATTCATAATGTCAAAACTATTATCATAATAATGCTAAGTTGCTTGTGGTAGCCAGCTTCCAAGAGCACCCCCAGTGAGCTAAGGCTGATATTCACACCCTGGCGTGGCCCCTTCCCCGTTCTATTAGGGTCGGTCTGGGTGACCAATAGAATATGGCAGAAGTGATGGTATGTCACATCGAAGGCTAGGTCATAAAAACCTTTGTGGCTTCTGTCTCGCTCTTGGATCACTCACTTGGGGAGGAGCAGACTAAGGGTTAGGACTTTTATGTTCCAGGTACCTTGTGGTGGATAAATGTACTAATTCCTCCAAAAAAGAGAGATTGGAAAGAGCTATGGGTGAGGAATGAGAAGACCTGCCTGGATTCAAATGCCTGTGACACTAGGTTGTGAGACCTCAGAAATGTCACTTAAGCTCTCTGAGCCTGAATTTCCTCATCTAGGAGGGAAGGATGCCTGGACCAAAGTGAGGTTCTGTTAGGAAGGAGGAAGAAGGGATGTTAAAAAGGCAATCTGCAGCGTCCATCATAGAGCTCGCCAGTCATTCTGATGCCTTCCATGGTGCCAGCACTTGCTGTGCATTATGTACTTATGCAAGCTCTGGGAAGTAGCTATTCTTAACCCCATTTACAGGCGAGGGGCCTGAGGTGCAGAGGAGTTCAGCCCAAAGGTATACGTACAAGTAAGTGGATTCAGTCTGATTCCAAAGCCAGTGTTCTTTCTGTTGATCACACTCTACTGTCTGCAAGGGACAGCTGACACAATACTGTAGACCAGTGTACCTCTGGATCATCTAAAGCTTACCGAAAGATTATAACATCTGCACAAGTGACCTCAGGGAGTAATCATAATAGTGATAACCATTTGATGAGCACCTACTATGTGCTTGAATATTGAGAGTTCAAGAAAAAGCCTATGTCCCTCCTCAGTCAGTCTTCAGTCAGAGCCAAGACAGCAGCAATAGCATAGATGAAATCCCTGCCAATTTCATGTCGTCTTGTTCTCTACCACCCACAAGCCTCTCAGAAGTGTGGTCCAGCCATGTGCCTCTACTTCCTCACCACCACACGATCACCTGCACTCTGGCTCCCCTATGTGGTGTCATAGATCTGCAAAGCTCAATTCACCAAGAACTTTGTACTCTATTTTCTGTATCAGTTAAGAACGACTTGAGCTGCAGTAACAGATGGCCCGACAAAGGACAGCTTATGTGACATGGATGTGTCTCATTATCTCACAGAAAAGACAGGGCTCTGGGTTGGTATTTCCCTTGGCCTTTCTCTTCATGATGACAATGTGACTGTCATGGCAGCTCCAAGCATCACATCCTTATACAATTGCATTGGAGGCAGGAAGCAGGGAGCAACACAGAACAGAAGTTTTCTCTTCGCATGCTTCTTTCATCGGAGAAGAAAAATCTTTTCCAACAGCTCTCCTCTCCCCCAGCATTTCATTGGCTAGAGGGGACAACGTGCTACTCCTAGCTGCAAAGAAATTGCTTCCTGGATGTGGATAGGACTGTCAAGCCCTTCCTGGGAGCCTCTTTTTTTGGCTTCTGGGAGATCTTCCTGCATTTTCCTCCTCACGGTTTCTTCCATTCTTTCCTGGTTTCTCATCCTCTTCACTCCCAAAATATGGATGTTTCCAAGCTTCTCTTTATAATCTGTTGCCTGGGCAATCTTATCTAATCCCCTCCCTTTAACTATTGCCTCTTGGCAAATTATTTGTTTTCACTTTTTAAATTAAGTTATTAAATATTAAGAAGTAAAACAGAAAACTTGCATAATTGCTGCTACTGAGATATAATCTCTTTAAGTGTTCTGCCAAATATATATAAAATTAAATATATGCATACACAGGTTATATGTGCATAACCTGCGTTTTTCACTTACTGTATTAAAAACACCTTTCATATTAGTATTTATTCATCTCTACATCACCATTGTAATGATTACATGATATTCCACAATATAAATGCGCCGTGGTACACTTAGCAGCCCTCTAACACTTGGGATGTTTCCAATATTTCATAATTATGAAGTATTCTATAATGAACATCCTTTTATATACTCTTGGTACCTCGAATGGCTACTTTTTTTCTAGATGAATTCCTAGAAGTGGAATTGCTAGATCAAAGGACGTGCCATATTTAAGGGTTCTGACATTACATATTTGTTACCCAACTGCTGACAAGGCTGTTCTTCCTTGGAAATTATCTTGGATTTGTCCCTTCTTCTCTGTCTCTATAAACTCATCATCTTACATCTCCCTCAACTGATAGCACTTCCAGGAAACCTCTTCTTCTATGGTAAAATGCTTCCTACCCACAAAATGATTGTGGATTTGGAGGTTCCCCATTCACCTTCCGCTTGGGAGTCTAATTGGAGATGAATGGGCTTAAGTATTTCCCAAAAGTTTCCAGAGAATTAAAGAGAGGCTCGTTAACACAGGGAATTGGGGGTCAGGGAAGGCATGTGGTACAGGGGAGTGCTGGGGCGGCTGGTGTGGAACCAGAAGGCACGTTGAGGAAACTGGGAGAAAAAGGCCAAATGAGACAAGGGAAAGGAAGGGATCCGGGCAGAGAGAGAACAGAGCTTTCATGGAGAGTTGCAAAAAGAACATGACAGATAGGAAGTCAAGCTTTAATCCAGGGGGCATCGAGGGGTTGACCCAGGGCAGGGTCAGACCAGCAAGAGGAGGAACAATGGGGCCCCCGACTACCTAGGAACAATGAAGTGCCCTGTACACAATGACGGCAACCTTTCCTTGACCCTGCGCAGGAGGCCTAGTGCCCTTTTTCAGTTAAGGAGAAACATCTCTTGGTCTTGTTCCTCCTCCAGATACTGCCTCAGTGCTCCCATCCCCTTTACAGCAAAACACCACAAAAGAGCTGTGTATACTTGCTGTCTCTGATTCCTCTCCTCTCATCCCATCTTGAATTCACTCCGCTTGGGATTTTGAGCCTGCACCCTAACAAAATCGTTCTCTTCAGGACCCTCAATGACCTTGCTCGATTCCCAATTCTCAGCTCTCTTGACTTTTCAGCAGCGTTGATCGCTCCTTCCTCCTCGAAATACTGTGTCCCCTTGGCTTCCAGGACGCACCTGCCCTTGGCTCTGCCTGGCTCCTTCTCAGCCTCCGTCGTTAGTTCCTCCTTATTTCCCAGGTCCATCCTTGGACCTCACCTTTTCCCTACTCCCTGGTGTCCACATCCACTCTTGTGTCTTTGAATTTCTTCTCTATGCCGATCTCTTGCCTGGACCTCTCCCCTGGAATCTTGTACACAACTACCTGCTCCATATCCCCACTGAAATATCTCATGTGCCTGAAACTTAAATATCTCCCCAAACTAAATTCCAAAATTCAGTGTATGTATCCCCCAAAGCTGCCTGTCCCACAGATTCCCTCCTTTTCAGTTAATGGCAATTCCACTCGGTAGCTGCTGTTCAGGCCAAAAAACATGAGTCATCTTGACACCCCTCCTGTATCTCACTTCCTATCCAACAGCAGATGCTTTAAAACATAGCCAGAATCCAAGCACGGCTCACAGAGCCCACTGTCCCCACCCTGGGCCCAGGCCGGCAATCAGCTCTCACTGGACTATGACAGCAGCCCCTTACCGCTCCCCTCTTCTGCATCTCGCCTCCTCTCCCATCTGTTTCCACACAGCAATCACGGTGTTGAGCACACAAGTCACACCATGCTAATCCTCTGCGCACAGCCCTCATTCCCTTCCCTCCTCCTCCTGGTGCATCTCAAATGCCCCATGAGGCGCTGCCCAGTCAGGCTCTTTTATTTCTCTGACTTCACCTCCTCAGACTCTTCCCCTCGCTCCCTCAGCTCCCACCATGCTGGCTACCTTGCTGCAGAACATGAGGCCTGTTCCCATCTTCGAGCAAACCATTTCCTCTGCCTGGAACACTCTTCCCCTAGGTATCTCCAGATATCTCTGTGGACTGGTCACTCACCTTGTTCCGTCTTTCCTCAAATCGCTTTCCTGCAGAAGCCTTCCCTCATCACTCTGATTATTGACATGTGTGACCTGCTTTATTTTTCTCCATAGGACATAACACCATCGATTGTACCACATTTTATTCTTTTCCAACAACATTTTATTTGGAAATAAATGCAAGATTGCAGACAAGTTTTAAGAATAAGGACAGTACAAAGTAAGAATAAGGACAGTATATCCATGTATCTTTTACCCGCCCAGATGTGCCTTTTGTTAACATCATATCCCGTTTGCTTCATTTCCCCCCACACCCGCACCCACCCCAACACAGGCACTCACATGCACATAACGTTTTTCTGAACCATTTAAGAATAAGTTACATATTTCGTGGCCCTTGATCCCTAAATACTCCAGTGTGTATTTCCTAAGGATAGGGACATTCTCTTACATTACTACAGTCCAGTTATCAACCAGTAAATTTCACACTGATATAATACTTTTATCTAATCTACCATCGGTATCCAATTGACCCACTAATGTCTTTTATAACACGTTTCCCCCTCCAGCACGTGATCAAGTGTAGCATCAGATATTATATTGGGTTGTCTGTACCTTTATTCTTCTTTAACCTGAAACATTTCCTTAGCCTTTCTTTGTCTTATGACATTGCCCCACTCTTACCCAGTTTTATTTAATAGGGGGTTATCTGATACTTCCTTACGATTAGATTCAGGTTATTCATTCCTGGCTGGAATATAACATATGAGATGTGTCCTACTCAGTGTCATATTTCAGACATACAAGGTGCTTCTGCCCCTCACTGGGGATGTTACTTTTGATCTCCTGGCAAGGTATTGTTGGATTTTGCCACATACCACGTTACAGTCTGTGTGATGGTTTGAATGTGTCCCCTCCCAAATTCAGATGTTGAAACTTAATGGCCAATATGATGGTATTAAGAGGTGGGGCCTTTAAAAGGTGATTAGGCCAGGAGGGCCCCTCCCTCATGAATGAGATTAAGGTCCTAATAAAAGAAGCTTTACACAGAGTTTGGTTCTCTTGCCCTTCTGCCATGTGAGGACATAGCACTTCTCCCTTCCCAGCCTCCAGAACTGTGGAGAAATAAATTTCTGTTGTTTATAAACTACCCAGTCTCAGGTGTTCTGTTATAGCAACATGAATAGACTAAGAGAGAAAGAATGTTTGTGTCTCCCCCAAAATTCATATGTTGAAAACTAACCCCCAAGGTAATGGTATTAAGAAGTGGGGCCTCTGGGAAGTGATTAGATTGTGAGAGCAGAGCCCTGATAAGGGGCTTAGTGCCCTTATAAAAGAGGCCCAAGGGAGCTCATTTGCCCTTCCCACCATGTGAGGACACAGCAAGAAGGCACCATCTTTGAGAAAGTGGACCCTTACCAGACAATCTGCTGGTGCCTTGAACTTGAACTTCCCAACATCCATAACTGTGAGAAACAAATTTCTGTTGTTTATAAGCTACCCAGTCTATGGAATTTTTGTTATAGCAGCCCAAACAGACTAAGACATACTGTTATGATTTTTTTTCCCTTAACCTGTAATAAGCAATCTATAGGGAGATATTTTACTACCAAACATCCTGCTCTTCATCAAAGTGTCAGCCTAGATTTTGCATCCAATGATTATTCTTGCCTGAATTAATCTTTACTATGATGGTTGCAAAATGATGTTTTTGAATCTCTTGCACTCCCCCTATGTTTACCAGTTGGCATTCAGAATTCTGCTGTAAGCAAGAACCCTTGTTTCTCATCCATCCACTTGTTATCTGTGTGGACTTGTGGACTCTTATTTTCTCCAATGGGTTATACTTACTTATTATTTTAGTGCTCAAATTGTCCCCTATGTGGCAAGTGGGAGCCCCTTGAAGCAGGGTTCTGTGTCCTTTAACATGCCCCCATCGCTTCTTTGAGCACTGTCTTGCTTTCTGCCTCATAACTATTCCAGGCTCATCTTGTACCTATCCTGCTTCAGCTACCTAGCCTGGAATTTCTCTGAGGAGTCACAGTTCCTTTTTATCTAGAAATGAAGGTCTGGGTACAGGGTGTACTTACTGCTCTGGAGTATCTTTGCTTCTAGGCCTTTTGGGCAGGAAAACATGCATGCAAATATGTATATCCATGCGCATACTTATGTAAATACATATGCACTTACATAAACATACACACACAAAACATGCCATATAGTTTACTTATTTATTTTACTGTTTGTCCATCACACTAAATATAAGCTCTATGAGGGAGGAAAATTTTGTCTGTTTTGTTTGCTGTTGATTTTCTAGTGCATAGAACAGTGCATAGCAAATGGGAAGTGTTCAATAAATAGTTGTTGACTAAAAGACAATAAAGAAACAGCCCTGAGCTGGACATGGTGTCATGGGCCTAAAGTCCCAGCTACTCGGGAGGCTGAGGCAGGAGAATTGTTTGAGCCCAGGAGTTCGAGGCTGTAGTGCACTCTGATCACACCTGTGAATAGCCACTGCACTCCAGTATGGACAACACAGCAACCCCCTATCTGTGTCTTAAGAAAAAAAATTGAAGAAGAAGAAGCAGCAAAAAAAGAAAAAGAAATAGACCTAGTAGACTAAATGACTTGCCATAGCCTCACACAGCTGACAAATGGCAGAATTCTCTTTTTACCATGCTTCCAAGACCCTATACGGGAGCAAAAGTTTGGCTAGGATACCAATGTTTTCATTGCCATTTTCCCTCCATAGTTTTTTTCTGTCCTCTTCTAGTTTAGACCTCTGTAGTTCATATCCTCTCCTCCTGCCCTCTGGGATTTGTAACCTCAGGCAGTCAGTGGATGGGAGTTGAAGGCAGAGGCTAGGTGGCTAGACCTAGGGATAAGAGAAGAGGACCCCAGACCCACAGTACCCAGCAGTGATGGCTAAGCCCTTTCCCCAGCCTGGAATGTGGCCTAATGTGAGCATGGGAGGAGAGGGTGAGCAGGTGGTGGTACTTGGAAACAGCATTGTCACTGTTCGCTGGCCTCCTGCTCTGTTCTCACCAAGCAGCAGCCCTCATGCCACCCGAGGAAAGAACGTGTGGAAGCAGTGTTGGAGGTAATTGGAGAGAAGATGGACCCAGAGGGTGTGGGTGGGGCCCCAGCAGAGAGGAAGCCACCCTCTAGGAGCCCTGGCCTCATGAAAACTGGACCTGCCACTCTATCTGTTCTGGAATGCTATAAATAGTCGGCTTCAGTATCAGCTATGGCCAGACCAGGCCAACAGCACAGGCAAACCCTGAGAGGAAACAGATTGGTGGGGGAGGATGAAGTCACAGAGAGCGCTGATAGGGGGAATGAGAGGGAGCTGAAGGAAAGCCTTGCTTGTCCCCATTGCATCTGTGTCAGGTCCTTGGCACTCAGAGCCCTCCCCACCAAATTTTCCAGCCTGCCTATCATCAGTAGTGTTATTCTACCAGACTGTCCCCCATCCCTACTACTACCTTGTTCATTCTGTCTCTGCTGCCTGGTATGGCCTTGCTGCCTCCATATTTGCTCATGCTTTTAAAGCATATCTCAAATTCCACCTCCTCTAAGGAGGAAGTTCAAAAGGCCAACCCCAAAAGGATCTAGTCTAGTCGAGTTGCTTACACTTGGGCCGTGGGTGTCCCTGCCAGTGGAGCAGGGAGATCTAGCTTTTTGGACCTCTGTGAATTGTGGACCTGAAGGGTCATCTGGGATCCTAGGAGCCTCTGAATAACTTGTTCCTCCCTCCCTCCCTCCTGTTACAAAGCCCTCCAGATCCCACAGTTCTTCCCCTGCCTTGCCAGCCCAGATTCTGCCCTGTTCTTTGGTTACCGAGTGATTTTAGGGAAGTCTCTCGGTCTCTCTCGGCCCGTTGCAGGGTGAGCTGCCTGGTCCCAGAGGCAGTTTATTGTGCAGCATATTTATTAAGGAGGGTCTTTGGGCTCAACACCTGTGGAAGGGAACAGGGAGGAGGATGAATTGGACAAAGGGAGAAGAGATGCCATGTAGGTCCAACTACCTTGACCTATTCCACAGGGAGCTCTGGAGCCAAAACGTCCCATCAGAGTTGTCCCATGTTAGGCACAAATGGCCAGACTTTTACCCCCACCTATATGAGTCGCCCCATGCAGGCAGTCTGAGAAAGGGGTGCCCTTGGGCAAGGCTGCTCCGAAGCAGAGGCAGTCCCTGGGGGGCTGAATGAAGGCGTCCACTTCCCAGCAGCTGGGCCAAGTGCTTCCATGAAGGGGGATCTGGGCAGCGCGTCAGTGCCTCAGCCTCCTTCTTTATGGAAAGGGCATCATGACACTTCATGGGGTTCTTGTCCCTATGAAATGCAGCAATATATCTAAAGTACTTAGCACATATTTTGACTCACAGTCACGTTTAGTAAATGAGGACAATGTTTATTGTCTGTGTATTAGGCTATGGCTTGTGGGGTAACCCTGACCCAAAGCCACCTTTCCTCTCTTGGGGAGGGAGTCTGGGGGTGGCTCCACGTGAGCTAAAGACTCAAATTTAGACTTTTTAAGTTTCTCTAGATGAGGTCACATATAAAGCCACAGAAATACAATAACAGAAATGGACAATGTTAATGGACCTTTAAATTCAGATCCCATTAGCAGATAAAATACATTTTTAATTAATTCATTAATTATCCTGTGAACAACGCTATTATATTGCATTTTTTTGTCTTAATTTCTCCAATATAAACATTTAATAAGAGCTACCCTCTCTATGATCCTGTTTTGGAATTTCTTCTTTTCCTTTTGATGTTCAGGGATGCTTGAGACCTGGTTATGGCCCAGGCCTCTCTGCTTTTGACAACACTGGCGCCACCTGTCCAGGTGGGATGGGAGCCAGGAGGCAGGTGGGTGACATAACTGTGGCCGCTGGGTTCATCCCTCAGTTCTTTGTCTACTAGGCGCAGGGCCTCAGACCTGCCAGCTGATCTGCTCATACCCTCACCAGCCCTGAGGGAACGCCAGCCAGGTCTGGTGCCCAGGTGTCTTCAGGTCCAGATGTGCCACGGAGCATGCTGGGTGCAACTGTAATCTGAGAGGCGCCCAATCCCGAGTGGCCACTTCAGGATTTCCCCGGGACTGGAGCAGGAAGCAGGGGAAAAGACTTGGGAGCCCAATTCCCAGCCCAGTCATTGGCGCAGCCAAGGGAACCTCTCCCCTTTGGATCCCGCAGCCAGCTGGCCTGGAGCGGGGTGATGAGCGCCGCGTGGGGTCCCGGGAATGGAAGCGCAGCCCCTGAGAGAGGGTTGACATGGGATAGGACTGGGCGGGCAAAGACGTCTTTGATTTGCAAGCCTTTGAGCTTGGATTTCAGTTCTTTTTCCAGAAAAGAGAAGCAAGTCCGTTTGTGTGTGGTTTGATCAGGGCGCCGCGGGCAAGCGGTTGCACCGGTTTGGGGACGTGGGAGCGCTCCGTGCTCCGCACTGGGCTGCGGTGAGACCAGAGCTTCCGGTGGTTCTCCTGCTGGATGGGCAGAGCGGGGCCTCACTCAGATCCCAGAGTAGACTCCCAGTCCTGAGTCACTTGCTTTCCCTCGGTCCTGGCTACCAGCCTCAGCCCCACAGGAGGGGTCCTGGCAGCGTCTCCAGAAACGGGAGCTCTACAGCCAGTCCTGGCTGGGTCACAACCAGTGTGGCCTTGGCCAAGTTACCTGGGCAAGTCCAGGACTTGTCCTGGAGAGTAAATGAGACTCATACGTAAAGCTGAGCACAATCCTAGACTCACTGTCTTTGAGAAATGGGACTGTTGTTCCAGGAAACAAAGTCTCCACACAGTGGAGGCTCCCTGCCCACACCCAAATGCCCAGATGTTTGATGGAGGCTGTTTAGGTTAACACATTTTATGGAATGCGTCGTAATAATAATAAGGCAAACTGAAGTTCAGAGAGGTTGCTTCAGGCCATTGAACTAGTAGTGGGCAGGAGTCAAGGGTCTGAGGGAACTGGAAAGTATGGATAAATAAGTAATGGAGTTTATGGTAAGAAGATTGTTTGTGTTTTGGGGTGGGAGCTGTCAATCCGCGTCACTGGGTATTTTCTGAGTCTATATGCAGTGTACCCAGCTGGGGGAGGGGAGGAGAGAGAAAAAGGATAGATGATGAGGTGCCTAACCTGAGAAAGCTGAGCATTTAGTGTCCATCCAAGGAGCTGACACCATTTTATTGATTTTTATTTTGAAAACTTTACATCATCATTAGAGGCAATTATTTTTAAAAATTCTCCCCAGTTCTAATATCCCGATAGTTATTGTACTTTCTCCTAATTTTTATTACTAGGTAAATATAGCTTCTATTTTTTAACATGGTATTCAAATAATTTTGTTCCACTCTTTTTACATATCTCGAAAACATATTTCCCTGTCTCCTCATAGTCTCCATGGTATCACTTTCATGCTGCATACTATTCCCTCATATGGCCAGGCCATATTTAGCTACTTTTCTGTTACTGGTTGATTCTAGTTTTTTGTCATTATAAATAATGTGGCTATAAATATCTGTGTACATATAGCTTTTTTCTTGTTTTAAATTATGTCCTAGGAGTCAGTGCCCAGAAAGGGACGACTGGGTCACAGTGTTGCTTGTTTCATATCCTTTGCTATGTAGAGCCAGACTACAACTGACAACATTTAACAATGAACCAAGTGAGGACTCAAATCCTCGCAGACCTTTTGCTAATGTACTGGTGCCCTGTATCTATATGGAATATCGTCTGGCATGAACACTCACTGACACCTACTCTGTATGAGGTCCATGCTAGCAGGACACCTGGAATGAGTGAAGGCAGTCCTTACCCTTGGGAAGCTCAGAAGCTGTGGGTTTTCAACCTTCTTCTCTTACTAGGATACAAAATATTCAAGACTGCTACACATCTAGGGACAGACTCTGAATCTGATAAGTCCCCCAAATTCTGCAGGAACTTAAAATACTAGTATACTTTGTAATCAGCTAGAATTGTTCTGGCGTCGATAAAACAGGTGGCTGGTTACTGGCCCTAATACCATTCCTTTTTCTTAGAGTCAAGAAAGAACATCAGGATGCAAGGGGTTGAGAGGGATGTATAGATAACATAAGTCCACTTTGATTTCTAAAAACAAGCAAACCATTCCCAGACATAGGCATTTGTGTCGTGACAAATTGTACAAGCTAGATGATCCTTTTATGTGCACAGGCCCCCTCTGTAGGTAGGCCAGGACCACAAGGGACAGGGCTGTGCATTTAACACGCTCATCGATCATGTGCTCTACGCCAAGCAGTGTGCTGGGGCCTGGGTGCCAGCCAGGATGAAAGGGTCCCAAGAAAATTGTGAAGAAATTAGGGCACAGGGAGGGTAAGTGGTCCTGAGGATGGCCAATGCCTGACATCCAGTAAATACTATGTGCCAGGCACCATTCTTGCACTGGGATACAGCAGTGACCAAACAGATAAAAACCCCTGCCGTCATGGAACTAATGCTTAGGAGTGGGGGGCGGAACAAATAAATACATAAAATATAGAATGTGTCAGATGGGGATACATACAAAGGAGAAAAGAATGGTGGCTGGGGGAAGGTAACAGGGCTTTCTAGAGAGGATGTTTTCAGTGGTGCCCAGAGATGGCTCCAGAAAACGACATTTGAAGAAAAAGAGCCATGGGGAAGTGCGGGAGAACAGCATTGCAGATGGAGCTCCAAGGCCAGGCCCTGAGGCAGGAGCAAGACTGCTAGGTGAGTTGGGGAGGGCAGGGACGGTGAGGTCAGAGAGGGAGTTGGGTCCTTTCTCAGGGTAGTCCTATAGGAGTTTTAAGGATTTGGGTTTTTACCCAGAGTGAGGTGCGCACCCAGTGTCCTCCCTACTCAGCCCTTTCCATGCACATAGCCCTTGGCCTGCTCGGAGACTTGAAGTTTGAACTGCTGGGAACCTACAGCGAACTCCAGTCTAGAGGAAAGATTTCTAGGAAGGTCTTGAAGTCCAATTATAACCCCTTGTGATGGTCTCATTAGCATTAGAAAATTTCTAGGACCGGGTTCTCTCGCACAGGCCTGGCACAGGCAGGCTGGGCAACGGTCCAGATGCTGACGAGTTGTGCAGCCTCCGGCAAGTCTAACCTCCCGGCAGACTCAGTTACTTTATCTGTAAAATAGGACTAAATGCCCTGGCTGCAAAGGCAGCAAATGAGATTATTCGAAAGCACCTATTAAACATCATTATTGTTTACACAAAGCAAATGAGAAAAATGGAGCTGACCTCAGAGCATACTTTGCACAGGACTTTTATTCTCATTTTACAGAGTGCCAAGTTCGGGTTTGTCTGGTTCGCGGTCTGTCGGGACCTGTTTCCCTCTCACCTGGCGCCCGCCCCGGGGCTGGGAGCGGCGGTGCGGGGGGGCAGGAGGGGAGTGGTGCGGGGGTCCAGGGCGGAGCGGGTGAGAACCTCGGACCCCCGACCTGACTCCCGGCACGGGTCCGGGGAGCCTGGGGCGGGCGGGGAGCGGCTGCGGGCTGCGGGCTGCGGGCGGGAGGACTGGCGGGGCGGGCGGCAGCGACGCGGCCTGGGCGGAGCCGCCCCTGACCTCTCCCTCGCTCCCGCCCTGTCCCCTCCCGCCCCAGCCCGTCCGCCCCAGGCTCCCGGGGCCCGCGCCGCGCGCTCTTTCTCCGACAGCTGCCAGGGGAGCCCAGCGCGCCGCGTCGCGTCCTGTCCGTCTGTCCCTTCGGGTCGCCGTCCGCTGCCGCCGCGCCATGACCACCCAGCAGATCGTTCTCCAGGGTCCGGGACCGTGGGGCTTCCGCCTCGTGGGCGGCAAGGACTTCGAGCAGCCTCTCGCCATTTCCCGGGTAAGAGCAGCTGGGCGCGCGTGGGGGCCGGGCGCTCCCGGGAGGAGGGGAGGCGCCCGACCTGGGGGTGCTCGGGCCCCGCGGTGCTGCCGGAGACGGAGCCCGGACCGCGGCGGGGAGCGTCCAGGTGCGCGCCAGGGGCCCGCCACTCCCCGCCACCCCTTCCCCGACGCTGCGCTCCGGGGCTAGCTGGCGGGCACGCTCCGTGTCCGCCAGAAAGGAGGGGGCAGTTTGGTTCCTTGGTCCCAGAAGCGCGGCTCGGCGTTGAAAGTGCTTTGTCAACCGGCGAAGGGATGAGGGTCCTCGCAGATCTCGCGCGCTGGGAGATAGCACTTCTCCGTTCTTCACGCAGAGTGGCAGAAAGCGACAGGAAAGACCTGGAAAGTGAGGTGGAGTGGGTGGGGAATTTACTGGGGGCTACGTGGGATTAACCTAAAGAACAATAACCGAAACAACTAGTTTTTCACTCTTTGGACTTGATCCATGGTCAGTCTCTTCTCCTTAATCTTTTGGAGAGAAGGTGGGATTTTGGAAATAAACACACAAATAAACCCTCTTGGTCATTCTTGTCCTCCTGCGGGAGGTGGCCACGCCATCATTCTGCCTGACATTCCCAGATTATCCCTTGGCCAGCCTCCTTTCCTCAGGGGATGAGGGGATACCGGGGTGGGGTTCCTACCCTGTGTGTGTGGTGGTGGTACTTGAAATCTCCCTGGAGGATCTCATCTCCTTGGAAGAGCCCACTTTCGTTCCTGAACGACCAAACCCATCACCCCCAAATAAAGTGGAATACCCAGGGAAGCCCAGACTCAGTATTTGCAGGTCCCGCCTTTGGCCCTCTAATCTAGCCAAACACAAGGTTGATGTCCCCCTGATAGTCGCCACATTCAGTGCCTGGGCACCTAGAAGACGGTCAATAAATTTTTTTTTTTTTTATTTCAGCATATGGGGGTACAGATGTTTAGGTTATGTATGTTGCCCTTGCCCCTCCCTCCCCCACTACGGTCAATAAATTTTCTTTGAATGTAGAAAGGGAGCAGGAAAAGCACTCCCTGCTGGCCACGCCTTGCCTAGAGGCGGCACATTCCATTCTTGGGCCCATCTGCCTGCTGAAGCTGACCTTAAACTTGTCTCCCCAGATTTCTAAACATCCCTCTTTTTTCTTGGAGCAGGGAGGGAGGATGAAGAGGGAAGGGGAAGCTCCCTGTGGGTCTTTCTGACTTAAACTCTTGCCTCCAGCAGCTGAAGGAGTTTGGTGGGAGGTGCAGAAGAATTGGGGGCCCCCTCTTGGCCTCTATGTCAGCCAAGTCCTGCCCATGCTTCCTTCCCGGTGGGCGTGGCCCAGGGAGGAGGTCTTCTCTGACCATCCCACCCCTAAAAGGAGCAGGTGGGTCAGTTCTTAGGCCCTGTCTTCCACCTGCTCTCCTTGTCCCACAGAGACCTCTGATCATTTTTGAAGGTACACAGTGTCTTTTCAGCCACCAGCTGAGGTCTTCAAGCCCAGGGACTGTGCCTTCCCCAAATCTGGAACCCCGCTCCCAAGCCTGGCACAGAGTTGCACCTGGCTGTGCCACATAAATCCTTTCGGGCTTATTAATAAATGCTTGTCCAGGGAGGGCATTGCCTCTGCACATTTAGACTCGCTTACCTCATAGTCCATTTGTCCCTGTTCTTTGTGTCTATAATTAACCTGTCAGCCCTCTCCACTTCTGAGATTTATATATGACTTGAAACCTTTTTTTAAGTAGTGGAGGATGTACTGGCAATCTGTTAAAAGGGCAGTTACCGCCTGTCTGCCATTTTAGCTGCTTTAAAAGTCTTATTGTAAGAGGCCCTGTGCGGGAATGATGGTATGGCGCGGAAAACACCACACCGTGAATTCATTAGTTTGTACTTGCATATATTCATTCATTTATTATTTATTTATTGGTATGTGCACATGTTTAATGAGCACCTACCATGTGACAGAAACTGTGCAAACTCCTCAGAAACCAGAGGACAGAGCTCCGTTCTCAAGGTGTTCATGGTCAAGTGAGGGAAGCAAATGTTTAAAATGCCCTTGGCAGGTGATTTAATTAAAAGGTGAAAGTGACTCAGAGGAGGTGACATTCTCATACTGACAGTCATTTACTTGTCTCTTTATTTCATTATTAACACATGGAAAAAATGTCAGCCTGTTCATCTCTAGGGAATGGGAAAGTCATCGTCATAAAGGGACTCTGGAATGGCCATCTGAGATCTGGTGCTGGTCTGGTTTCTGCTTCTTATTTGAGCTGTACCTGGGTGAGCCTTTTACTGTCTGAGGCTACCTTTTTATTTTTTCTTAATTTTTTTAAATCTCTGTAATGGGAATAACACCAGCCCATGGCTGGTAGTTAAGGTATGTCAAAGTGCTCTGTAAACAGTGGATAATAGTGAGGTGGTGTGAGCATCAACAAAGAGATATATACCTTCTGGTTGGTAGGTGTGTTACATTTATTATCCTGGGCAGATACAGTTTGCTAGTATGGTTTTGTATATGTAGACTTGGAGTCTCCACACCAATACAAACCATAAAATTAGGCTGGGAGAGGAGTGCCTTTTATTTAAATAACTATGTTTGCTTTCTCTTGCCTGAATTATTCTGGTATTGGCTCCAGTCCTTTGTTAAACTGTTAAAGCTTCTGAATATAACATTGTAATCTTATATACTTTCAATGATTTCTTTTTTTAACTTATTTTTAATTATGAAATGAAAAAGTCATAAGATATAAATGCATAGCAAATGATTATAAAGTAAACACTTGTATAATCACCACTCAGGCCAAGAAATAGAACATTGCCAGCATCTAGAAGCTCATTAAATGTAACCCTATCCTGACTTGTGGTAATCACTTCCTTACTTTTCTTCATAATTTTTTCATCTAAATAGACATCCCAAATGCCATACCTTAATTTGCTTGTTTCTGAACAGGTTCATACAGAACATATATTTTTTTTGTGTGTGAATAGCTTCGTTAGCTCCTTAATGTTTTCATATGTTGTTGTTGTGATCAACTTAAAATTTCCACCCAGATTTCTAACTTTAAATGGGGCTAGACTAGCTTTCTTCTTTCACCCAGTTTCTCATTTAAGGCCCCTGTCTTGGACTCCCTGATGATCCAGCCCCACGTTTACCACTATTCCCTGAGATTTTTTTTTTTTTTTTTTGGTCAGTTCCTGCTCCAAACCTACAGTTGTCTATCTCCTTGAGGTTGTTTTTTTTTCTCCCCATGTCAATTTCTTATTTCCTCTTGTTGCATTCAAGGGAAGCCTTCAGAGAGTCCATACCCAGGCCAAAACTGCTGCTCAGTTTATGTTGACTGTTTTTCTCTCCCAGCAACTGATGAAAGACAGGAAGGGGTGGAGCCAGAGATAAGAGATGCTCTTACTTGGAGGAGCTGCTCCTTTGCCTCTTGAGTCCTGGGGAACTCTATGCTAAGAGCCCAGTGGTTTTATGACAAATACTGGTGACCTTTGCTCAAGTATCCCAAGGGGTGCTTAATAATGGATCCTTTAGCCAGAGGGTCATTTCTGATTTTTAAGAGCGATTATTTCCAGATTCAAGGAGATTTTACATCATGTCCTAAAGGTTGAAAGAGCAGGGCTTGTCTTTCAGTATATGAAAAGCAAGAAATATCCAGAAAGGCTCATTATATATTAATGGCCCTTGTGCTGACTCGCTCATTGTGTGAAATTGATCACCTGGGAAATATTAGCAGCTCTAGCCAATCTCAGCTGACCTAAGGAGAGACGAGGAAGAGGACGAATCAAAGAGAATGACATGTAAGTGAATGCTTGAGCCCACTGGCATGAAATTGACCAGGCCATGTTATCACCTTCTGACCAGATACCCTCCCATCTCCTCCCCAGTCTCCGGGATGCCAACCTTGCTGGTTTATTTTTGAGGCTGTGAGAGGGAAGAAGGATGGCTTTAGTGGATTGCAGGCTGGCATGTGACTGAGAGGAGAGTGTCATCTAACCACTGGGGTCATATTCTCCTGGGTTGATCAGGACTGAGAAAAGCACCAATGAATTTCTCTGTGCTAGGACAAGACTAGGACTAACTTCCAGGCTGTGCCCATTCCTAAGCCATGCCTTACTCTTGCTCCAAAGAGGAGAAGAAAGCTGGCATTCTTTGCCTTTTACAGATGGGGAAGCTCTAGTGCCCACAGGTTAGGTAATTTGTTTGAATTTACATAATTTTTCATTGACAGATCTACTTCTTAACTTCCTCATAAAGGAGAGGATAGAGACTGATTAAAAATGAGCAAAAGTGATTATGTCAGGCCAGGCGCGGTGGCTCACGCCTGTAATCCTAGCACTCTGGGACGCCAGGGTGGGCGGATCGTTTGAGCTCAGGAGTTTGAGACCAGCCTGAACAAGAGCGAGACCCCATCTCTACTGAAAAAAATAGAAAGAAATTAGCTGGACAACTAAAAATATATAGAAAAAAATTAGCCGGGCATGGTGGCGCATGCCTGCAGTCCCAGCTACTCAGGAGGCCGAGGCAGTAGGATCGCTTGAGCCCAGGAGTTTGAGGTTGCTGTGAGCTAGGATGACGCCACGACACTCTAGCCTGGGCAATAGAGTGAGACTCTGTCTTTAAAAAAAAAAAAAAAAGAAGAAAAGAAAAGTGAATATGTCAAAAAACTAATTTTTAAAGGATGATTTGACTTCCAGTAGATCTCTGGGGAAAGGCCGGGGTGGAAGCTGCCAGGACTCATGTAGGGTGCCTGGTAAAATGTCCAGGGCCGCGACTCAAGCTGAGCTCTAGTCCTGAGCACCTCATGGGTGGCCCTGGGCAAGTCAAATGCCTTTTCTGGGGTTCAGTTCTCTGTAAAGATAAAATATTAAATGAGCAAGCAAACCCAGGGGGTTTCGTACCCTTTGAATATGAGAGCCCACTTTTTCATTGTTAGAGTATCCTACTTTCTGATGGCGTGGGCTGTACCTTCAACCATAAGTTGATTTAGAAAATGTACTATGAATTCAGGATTGTTTTCAGATGAATTTGTGTCCTGTTAATCACAAGAGTATCCATTTACACTTGAAAGATTTGTGTGAGAGATATTTATTTGGTCTACTTGTGATAATAACCATAGTTAAAACGTATATAGGACTCTTTATATGCCAGGCACTATTTTAAGTGCTTAGTATATTCTCTCAGTGATCCTGACAAGTGTCTTATGAGGTAGGTACAATTAAGATCCCCATGTTACCGATGAGAGAAATAAGGCATGGAAACATTAAGTACTTTGCCTGTGTTACGTAGCAGTGAGTGGTAGAGCTAGAATTTGGCTGACCAGTCTGGCTTCAAAGCCTGTAGTCTTAATCTCTATGTCATAATAATGTTTTCATAGCAGCTAACATTTTTTGAGTGCGTGCTCTGTGCTAAGCAAGCACTTGCATTATCTTCTTCCATACTCCCCACAACCCTTGACAGAGGGACACAGGACACAAAGTCAGTCAGTTGCGGAGCTGGGAAGTGAAGCCAGACAGACGGACTCCCAGATCAGCTTTAACCGCTGTATTCTGCTTCCTGATAAGCCGTACCTGTCGATATTTCATTGCTAGCAATATTACCCAGCACATAGGTCGGAAAAATGCTAATGGCAGTGCAGACCTCGACATGAGGATAGGACCCTCCTGGGCTCCACCGGGCAGGTGCTCTCATGCCCCTGAGGGTTGTCCAGGAGGCCCTCCGGTTGTCATGTGGCCTCAGCTCAGAGCAGCCCAGAGAGCAGCACCTTCCCTCCCTGTCTCTCCTGAAAAACCAGAGGCCAGGCCCCACCTGGGAGAATTTACAGTCCAGTTATGGGATTCCACGCCTGTGTGGATAGTGAAAAACAGAAGAGCAGTGGGAGGATTGGCTAGAGCAGGGGTCCCCAACCTATGGTGAGTTGTATAATTATTTCATTATATATTACAACATAATAATAATAGAAATAAAGTACACAATAAATGTAATGTGCTTGAATCACCCCAAACCATCCCCCCGCCCCCGTCCATGGAAGAATTGTCTTCCATGAAAATAGTTCCTGGTGCCAAAAAGGTTGGGGACTGCTGGGCTAGAGAAAGACCTGCTAGGGGGAGATTTGGGATCAGCTTTTGTGGCAAATGAAGATGACCAGATAGTGACTAGATCCACCTTGTGATGGCCAGGCCAAGCCCAGAATGAAATATGCCCATGAAAACCTAAGATGAAAAGGTAATTCCTACATGTGTCTTAGCATCCTGTGTGATTGTCGATGCTGTTGTTAGCCTCATCGTGGGTAAAATCGGGGTACCTGTCCGTAACTGAGATCTGCGGTGTACTTTCCCGTGCAGTACTCTGCCTCCTTGGTAAATGCCATAAACATGCAAAATGATTTTCTGAAGAACACAGCAGTCTTGTAGGAGGCCATGTTCCTGAACAAGGATTCAGGGTGTAATTCTTTAGATATAACCGCTGATATCAAATAAGACAATACGAACATAGAAGGACCTATTTAAGATGCAGATGTTGAAAATGCATCCAGATAGATTAAATTTGGATGCTGCAGCAATAATTGCATCCATGTCTTTTAAGCAAATTATAAAAAATATGCTTCTAAAGTTGAATATAACCATACCCTATAACCCAACAATTCTCCTAAATACTCAGTAGAAATAGGCCCACATGAGCACCAAAGGACATGTTTGAGAATTTTCTAAGCAGCACTATTCAAGATAGCCCCAAATTTGAAACAATTCAAATGTGTAACAAGAATAAAATAGATAAATAGTGGTATAGTTATATGATTTAAAATGCCACAGCAATGAAAATGAAGAAACTGCAACTGTGCATAATGACATGGATGGACACAGACACACACACACACACACACACATGCACACACACAATGTTGAGAGAAAGAAGCCAGACATAAGAATAAAGAGTAAATATTGTGTGATTCGAATTATCTTTAATTAATCAGGCAGAGTTAATGTCCAGTGTTAGAAGTCAGGATCATGGCAAACCTTTGCCAGGACATTATGACAGAGAGGGCACGTTACCTTTGGGAGTTAGGTAATGCTCTCTTTCTTTATCTCATGCTGTCTGTGTGGGTGTGCTCTCTTTGTGAGAATTCATTCAGCTGTGTAGTTTACGATTTGTGCTCTTTTCTGTATGCATGTTATCCTTCAATAAAGTTTACATAGAAGCCCCTGTAATTATTATAAAAGATCAGATAATATGAAAGTATGGAATGCACAGGGTAAAGGCTTCCCTAATCTTACTTCCCAGAGGTAAAACACTGTTAACAGTTGGCTACAAAACTTTCCAGACTTTTTTCCATACACATAGCATTTTTAAAACCAAATTACCATATCCCAGTGAACTCTTTGGACTTTGTTGCTTTGTGCTTTCTGCCTTATTTTTACTGCAACAAATCAAGAATTAAAGGCATCTTGAGGTCATGAGAAAATGCATTTTCAGTATCATCTGGATCTAGGTTCAAACCCTGTCTTGTCCATTTATTAGCTTGTATGTCCTTGGACAGATTAGCCCTTGAAAACTCAGTATCCTTATTTGTAAAGTGGAAATAATAGTACTTGTCTTCAAAAGTTGTGATGAAGTTAAGATGATGTATAAAGACAACCTAGCACTATGGCTAACAACACATAGAAGGCATCAGGATATATTAATAGTAGTACTATTAAAAAATTTAATGGTAGCTACTGTGTATTGATTGAGTGCTTATTATGTGCCAGACATTATCCTAAACTCTTTACAAACGTAATCTCATTTAACCCTTCCAACAACTGAATGAGGTTGATACCATTATAAATTTCATTCAATAAACGAAGATAATGAGTCAGAGAGAGTAACTTTTTCAAGGTTTAATGAGTGTTTAGGCTTTGGGTTATGGGTGGTGTTATCGGAGCTATTTAAAAGCATGTAGGACTCATAGGGGCTTATTTGGAGACTTGAGAAACTCGTTGAGAAATTAATCAGGTTAGTCTATTTTGCTACCTACTTTATCCTATTCCTTTCTGAGAAATAGTGGTTGGTCTTTCAGACTAAGAGAGCCATTAAGTCTCTTTGAACTGCTAGCCGTTAGTACTAATAACTTCCTTTTGCACTGGGCCTAATGTGAAGCTGGATTAAGGCACAATTTATCTACAAGCATCTACCCTACTTTATTGTCTCATTTTCCTGAGAAAGTGCTTATAGACTAACCAAGAACATTTGGAAACAGTCTAAGCTCGTACAGCTTCCGTGGATGTAATGTGTGGCTGCAAAGTCTGTGCTGTAACCTGGGCCTGCAAAATGACTCAGAAGAATCTGAAGTGAGTCCAAATTCCACATTTGAATGGCACATTGCAGGGCTGGGTCCTGCTTTGTCACTCACCTTAGAATCTGTTAAATTTACACCTAAATACCTTGACACAACCATTAGATCAAAGAAGATTGTTCTTAAAGGCACATAGCATTGAGATTGAACTTGAATTTCACATTTCTTTATCCAAGTTGTGTTTTGAATAATGCTGAAGCATAACTGTCTTTTATGCTGTCTCTCTCACTTACTTGTAGGATGGATTTAAGGTGATTTACAACACCAAAACGCGTATTTAGGATATTTAAAACCCACATAAGATTTAGCAAAAAATTGGAACATAGACAAGGAAAGAGAGAGATGTGCTGGGAGCTTTTTAAATCTGTTGGTTTCTGTAATTGCACACTACATTTAGCTGTGAGTTTTCGGGCCAAGGGAAAATAGGAACCATGTTGAGTTACTTAGACATCTGGATTGAAATTACTTCTACAATGCTCCATTTTCAGAGCATCTTTAGGGACTTTGACTAACATTATCAGGGGCTGTGTTTTTTAAGAACTCTGTTTTAGTAAGAGATAGAGAAATACTATTCCAATGCATATTTCTTTCAAGGGCCTGCTGTATACTTTAACAGGTGTGTAAGCCCTTGAAGTTGTTTCTGGAGGAGCTGAGATCTTAGGCTCTAAGTATTTTTCATCTACCTGGTGTCTTAACATTCAGGGAGAGAGAGCTTAGGGGAAAAGGATAGTCAACATCTCCCTTGATGTTTCAAACCCAGTGAGCATTAGAATTTCCTGGGAAGCTTTAAAAATATATAGATTCCTGGGTCCCACTGTGTAGACCCTTTTTGGTAGATCTGAGTTGGGTGTGGAACTCTATCTATATTTTCAACCCCCTCCCCTACAGGGGATCTGATGACGAACTTATCTGGGAACCATTGCCTCATCCTTGCAAATACCACAGGTCTTTGAGTTACTGGTGAGCTCGGTCGATTTCTGGCCCGAGGTTTAGATGCCAACTCCAAGGGGCAAGGTTAACAATGTTTCATGGCAATTTAAGAGATCGAACTATAGTCCTGTCCATAAATAAAAGTCATCGAACCTTCTGAATAGAGACAGTTTTCCCCTCAGGAAAACAAAACAAAACAACAACAACAACAAAACAAACCAAAAACAACCAAACCCTCTGCATCAGAACTGTTTAAACCATTTGACAGATATTTGGTTAAAACCCCCATCTTTGTCAAAAGGACAACAATACAATTTATCAGCCAGGCTGGAATACTTTTGAGAATGAAATAGGGAGCTGACAATCTAGGGGTTTGGGTAAAATTTACCGATACGTAAATATTAGCGAGTAATTTAATTAAAAAAAATCCCCCAAGATTGCAGGCTGGGTTCATTTCATAGGCCTCCACCTTTCAACTTTGAGCCAGGGAATTAAAGGAACCCCATGTAGCTGTCAATAGAACATGTGCTTGTAAGTAGGACTGCCTTTTGAAAGGTCCACTGGGGGAAGCTAGCCTCAGAATGGCCAGTCCAGAGGCTGAATGGGCAGCCTCTTGAATGGATCTGCTTCTTTGAACGACCATTAGAGCATATCTGTCAAATGCAGTCACCTTAATCTCAGCAGAGTTGTTCTCATCAGAGCTAAGGCTCAGTGGTTATTTCTTGGCAGTTAACTGGGCAGTTGATGTCAGATACTATCTTTAAATTCCTTTTTTGGTCCCCATTGTTTTCCAGATAGAGTACAATCTTCTTAGCAGGAAAATAACAGGGCGTATAGCCTGCTCTGTGCTTACGTCTCTAGCCTCACTCCTTCCTCCCCCTTCACTCCTTGTGTTTTGTCCCTACTAGTCCCATGCTGTTCCTATAACTTGGCATGCTCTTTCCCACCTCCTTTGCATAGTTTTAAGCAGCACCTCCTCCAGGAAGACTTCCCTGATTCCACCTTTAGGCTCCTTTTACCTCTTGCTTCTAGCCCACCACTCAGCAGATGTTGTATATGCCTATCTTGCCCAGGAGGTTGTGAGCTCCTTCATGGCAGGCACCACCCTTTTCACAGCAGTCTATCAGTGCCTTGTGTAGTTCCTGTAATCTGCAAACAACAGCTTATATTTCTAGAGCCCTGACAGTGGGCACTGCCTGAATTGTCTCATGTAATCCTCACAAGAGTCTTCTGATGTCAGGACTGTTCTTTTCATTCTTGTTGCGTAGATGAGAAGAGTAAGGTATGCAGAAGTCAAATATCCTGTCCAAGGACACTTAGCTCACCAGTCACAGAGGCAGGACTTGAACTCTGGCCATCTGATGACTCCAGAAGCCACATCTTAACCAACAAGCTTCGCTATCTTTCAGAGTAAATCAGGATGTCTCATGACTGAATGACTGCAAGAGAGAAAGAGGGAACAGGGGAGGGATGAAATGGAAACATGCTATTGTCACAGAGAAGGGGGGTTATCTTTTTATTTGTCATGGCCCGTGGGTACATCCAGTCGTGTATTACAGCAATACCATCTTGATGTGTAAATTTACATGTAAGTTGAAGAAATGGGACGGCGACTTCATAGTCCTATTTTGCCCCTTTAGAAGTGAACTTAAGCTTCAGAAACCTCCTTATGTGCTCTGGACTGGCAGCGATGCACCGGTTTTAAAGATGCATTGTGAACTTGTGGTATAGAGTGGTATATATCTGCCTGGGGATGGGGTGGGGACAAAAGATGAGGGAGACAAGTGAATTTTGCAGAAAATGGCAGATGATTCATTAGCAGAAATTGTTGTGCCTAAACCCATTCCTTTTTATGCAGCAAGAGTTGTATGATCTAGTTGTACGGTCTCTGGGGGAGAAAGCTGGCAGAGGAATGTCCATTGAACTCATGGGCCTGTTCCTTTGGAGGTGAGTTTGAAATTTTTTTTTTTTTTTAAGAAATTGAAGCTAACTCCATTATGAGTTAGTTCTGATGCAATTTGACAGCCACGAGGAAATTAGAATGGACAGTGTTGTATAGTGGGTTAAATGGGTGGACTCTGGAACCTGCCATGGCCTGCCGCTCACCAGCTGTGCAACCCCTGGCAAACCACTTAACCCCTGTTCCTCCATTTCCTCATGTGTAATGATGCAGATTAATATTGCCTGCCTCATGGCATCATGTGAAGATTGGTAAATTAACCCTTGCTAAACACTTAGACTTGCTTAGCACATAATATAGTTATTAGCTGATGGTTATTGTTACGATTATGATGAATAGTTAGTGTGTAGCAAGGATTGGGGTCTACCATTCAAGACAGGAGCTACCCAGTGTTAGAGACACAGGCTTTCTTTTCTTTGGCCCTTGTCAGTTCTATGTGTGTTTTATAAGGGGTGGGGTTACTGGGCCCTGGCTCAGTACAGAGCCGTGGAGTGACTGTCCTGTGTCGTGACTGTCCTGTGTCCTATGCACCCAGGCAGTAGCAGGGGCCTGTGACATTCCAGTTCGTGTGTAGAAGGCCACAGCAGATGAGTCTCCTTGATTCTGGATTTCTCTTTGGCTCCAACAGTTGGGTTTGGAGCCTCTGCTTGTGGCATTGTGCTAAAGCAAAAAGGAATGGAATTTGGACTGGGGGAGTCTTTCAAGTTGAGACTCAGCCTTTAGCTGTGTGAACTTGAACCAGTCCCCAGTCGCAGCTTCTCTAAGTCTCAGTTTCCTCATCTGTGGAGTTATCTAATATGTTGGTGGTGAGGTCATTATTATTATTATCTAAAATAGGAGATTGTCTGTGAAGGGGCTTTGTAAAAGGCAAATCCCATAATTTGTTTAAATTTTTTTTTTTTGAAAAAGAGATGGCTCATAAAAGAATGTGAACTTAATCTGTTTATATGTGATTCCGTCCAAGTCCTTCCCATTTGATGATGTTGTCTTGTAACTTTCCGAGATTTCCTTTGGCTTCCTATCAGTTTGGCTTTAAAAACAAAGGAAGAAAGAAAGAAATCGGACTGAAGGATAGGATGACCAAGCCTTGATTACTCAGGCTTGGGGAGCTGAAGACTGGTTCTAGCTTGTCCAGGACCTGCTGGGATATACCCAGCAGAAACGCCTCTCCCACAAAACAGTTTGAACCAAATGCTGCAAATTCCAGACTTGTTAGCAGTTCAACATAAGAAAGTAAATAGAAACTTCTTTCTTAGCTTCTCATCCCCCCCCACCCCTCACCATCTCATTATTTGTTTTTTGTGAGTGGTCATGTTCCAAGATAGCAATGTTGAGGGAAATGATGATTTGTGGAATAAAAATATTTTAGATTTTTGGGGAAATATTCATTTTAAAGGATAAAATGAAGCAGGCTGATTACATATTTAACAACACTAGATGCTTTAGATTCAATTGTCTGTTGCACAGATATTCATTGAGCACCTGCTGTGTGCCAGTAAGGGTTCTGGGCACTGGGGATACCGCAGCACAGAAGGCAGACACAGTCTTGCTCTCACACACCTTGGTGTTTAGTAGTCCTTTTGACATTGAGCACATAAACCCGCCAAATAGGTTTACAAACATAATGTGACCAGTGCCGTAAAGAAGAACCAAGTGTATTAAAAGGATGACAGGAAGATATAGCATAGATTGGAAGTCAGGGAAGGCCTTTCTGGGAAGCGCCATCTAAACTGAGACCTGAATGATGAGAGACTAATCAGGTAGAAGTAAAAGCAAGTGCAAATGTCCTGAGGCAGAAAAGAACTACAGAAGGCTCTGTAGCTGGAGCCCAGTGGGGAGGTGCCATGGTAAGGATGGGTAGGGAGGCATCAGATTTGGGGGCCTTGTTAAAGAATATGGACTTGATCCTAAGGGAACTGCTCTTCAACATGGCTATATTTGGTTGTGATAAATGAGTTCGATCAGGCATTATGCCCCTTGATTCAGGCTGCTCTCTTTGGAGGGAGAGTTCACCAATCCCAAGTAACGTGATGTCAAGGTCATTTAAAAAAATGAACCTGCATTGTCCTTTAGAAAAAGTGAAATAGGCCGGGCATTGTGGCATGCGCCCGTAGTCCCAGCTACTCGGGAGGCTGAGGCGGGTGGATCGCTTGAGCCCAGGGGGTCAAGGCTGCAGTGAGATATGGTTGTGCCACTGTACTGCAGCCTGGGTGACAGAGTGAAATCCCGTCTCTTTAAAAAAAGTATGAAAAAAGAAAAAGTGAAATATATACGAATTATATGAAAATACCAGATCAGCCTGCTCAGGAAGACGGGTCAGAAAATGAGAGGAATTTGTTTCACTGCAGGCACTGTGTGACTCGGAAGCTAACACCCTAGTGTTGACTGAAATGAGAGTGGCCTATGCTTGGTGGCTGGATGAAGAGAAGCTCAGAACCTTGGATCAAGGGGCTTTCATTTTCTAAAAGCCAGATCTCTGGTAAACAGATGATGGGAAAGCCAGAAAGGAAGGTTAGGAGGTCAGGATCTCTGTACTGGTTTCCACATCCTGCCACATTCCAGGAGAGTTTTTCCTGATAAAGTCATAGTATGTCCGAGCGGGAAGGGACCTCAAGGATCAGCTTATCCACTCCTCATTTTATGAGGTCAGGGTGCTGATGGGGGATGGACCATGACAGCAGTACCACACCAGCCACTCACAAGGGGTAGCTTTTCAGTTTGGTGGGGGCCGACTGGAAACTACAGCTGCCGAAAACCGCACCAGATATGGAGGCTCAGGGCCTACGTCGTGTGTCCTGGTTCAGTGCCTTGAAGGACCTGTTACCTGTGTTTCAGCCTTAAGACACTCAGGTGTTCACAAAATCTTCCTCAATTAGATTCCAAGAGTCAAGAGCCTTCTCCAGAGGAGGCCAGAGCCCCATGGATACTGGCAGTCTGGGGGTGTTTGTTATTGCCACCTTGCTCCTGGGTGACTTGGAAGTCCCATCCAGGAAGGTCTATTAATGTTTCTTTTTTTTTTTTTTTTTTTAAAAGTTGTGGATTTACCCAGGGATGATCATAGTAATATTTTTAATATATCTTGGTTTAGAAAATACCTAATGGCAAAAAGTTACTCTGAGGTTAGTACTGCTTCATAATGAGTTTGGACTTTGTTCATCATAATAGCATCTGTATTCACTTGAAAAATCGTTGTCCATGTGTGTGGGAGACATGATATTTATTCAGTCTGCATGTAATGCTCGGTAGGCAGATGAATCTGAGGACCTACTGCAGTAACTGACTGGCTGTCCCCAAGCATCAGAGGTCTATAAACATGGAACCACTGGTTTTAGAAGCATCAGCCAACAGAAAACCAGCCGTCTATCGGGGATGACCCTAATCATTTGGGGGGGATGAACCAATATAAGCCCATACTTTTTTTTTTTTTTTTTGAGACAGAGTCTCACTGTGTTGCCCGGCTAGAGTGCTGTGGCATCATCCTAGCTCACAGCAACGTCAAACTCCTGGGCTCAAGCGATCATCCTGCCTCAGCCTCCCGAGTAGCTGGGACTACAGGCATGTGCCACCATGCCCGGCTAATTTTTTCTATATATTTTTAGTTGTCTGATTAATTTCTTTCTATTTTCAGTAGAGACGGGGTCTCGCTCTTGCTCAGGCTGGTTTCGAACTCCTGAGCTCAAACAATCCGCCCGCCTTGGCCTCCCAGAGAGCTAGGATTACAGGCGTGAGCCACTGCGCCCGGCCTAAGCCCATACTTTTAAATATTTTAAAATATTCTTTATTGCTTTTAAGTTTTTTAAATTAAAAAGTAATGCAGTCTTATTATAAAAACAAGCACATTACAGAAGTGTATAACTGCAAACAATTTAGTGTACGGTGTTCCAATTTTCTTCTATACATATAACATATATTGATTATTAAGATTTTTACAGAAATGAGATGTTATTGCACATTATGTTCTCTAAATGTGTATTTTTTTAAGAATATAGTTGGTAACTTATTTTAAGGAAGCAACAAGGTTCAGTGGGAAGAACACTGGGTCTGCCTCAGGGTTTGCATCCTGGCTCAGTGATATACTAGTTGGACGACTAGTACTATAACAGCATACTAGCTGGGTGATCCTGGGTAAGTCACAGATCTTTCTAAGCCTCAATTTCCTGGTCTCTGAAATGGGCAGTGATACTTGTCCTTCTTTCTCACAGGGTGGTCGTGAGGATCCAATGGGATCATGTAAAAAAGTGCTCTTTGTAAACGATAACATATTACACAAATATAAAGGATTATTACTTAAGCTTGTGATTTCAGCCTTCTTTTCCTTTTAAAATACTTTGATTCGTATCAGTGAATACTTAACCTGGTGGCATCTTTCTCAGCAGTTTTCTTGGAGACAAATAGTAACTAGCCTGTTTTCCCCTTTTTTTCCAGGTCACTCCTGGAAGCAAGGCTGCTACAGCTAATTTATGTATTGGAGATGTAATCACAGCCATTGATGGGGAAAATACCAGCAGTATGACACACTTGGAAGCTCAGAACAAAATCAAAGGCTGCACAGACAATATGACCCTCACGGTAGCCAGGTGAGGACTATGGAAACGTTTGTTCATTTTTGATCCCCTAGAAGCTGCCAGTGGGCAGGGACTGCCTTTCCTGTTTCAGAATCCCCTATTCCCCCTAGCTCAGAGCCACCTATACTATAGGCATGCTGAGAGGTCTATGGAATTGCAATTTCAGTTTGCCTGTTTTCCTCTTAAATTTTCAAAGTGCTTCTTATGGTGTGGGCTTCTTTCTCTAAGATATTATATCTGCATTTTCACTTGATCTAATACAACCAACATTTTGAGTAAGTAAAATGAATTAAATATTGTCAGGTAAAATGAAATGAAAAGTTCTCCCCAGGAACCACTGAGAATCTACTTAGGATGCTGTTCCCACCGCTCTGTGCTGAGCAGTGAGTACCCTGCCAGGAGATTGCAGTAATGGAGAAAGACTTCAGCGCAGTAGCCGCAGGTGCTGAGTGTGACCTTAAGTACAGGGCAAGAAAGGAGAGCTGGGGCTGAATGGAGTGAGGAGAGCGCCTGGGAGTTGTAATTAGGGTAGAGTTTCCACTTCCTTCATTAGTCTCGGAAGGGGTCCTGCTAGGGCAGGATTTCAGGAATGATTTTGTTCAACCTTCAGTGACTCCCAGTTCCTACGGGATCAAGTTCAGATTTCTTACTCTGATCATCTGTTAACCTAACTTCAAAGTTTTGCTAACTTTATCTGTGACAACCCTTTGTCATGAGCCCGTTGTGCAGATTCTCACCTGTGACATACATTTATCACTTTCTTCTGCCTTGTACCATGGGAGCAGCAGGAGGACCAAGTGTGGGGGAATATGTCAAAATATTTTGTACACTTCAGAGCCCTACCCCAGGAGAGGTGCACCATGTCATTACTACCCCTCAAAAGCACAGCTACCCTTCTGCATGCCCATCTCAGTCCAAATCCTTTCCTTCAAGCCCTAGTTCAAGACATTCATTTGTCCATTGACTAATCGATTTTTGAGTCAACAAATTGAACAGGTACCTCTTGTATATGTCTGGCACTGTGCTAGGCACTCTGATAGATAAAAAGTACTGACATTCTCTGCAAGAGAGGAAATAGTGAAATGGAAACTGAGTCTACAGTAAAATCAGTGTGATTGGTACAAAGAAAATCCTTTACCAGCTCCAAAAAGGAGGTATTACTTTCATTTGAGCCAAATAAACTTCACAAATAAGTTGATTGCTTGGCCTGGACCAAGCACACTGGGCTGAGATAGAGGAGAAGCCCATTCCCTCCCGAGCAGAGGTGGGGCAGCGTGAGGCGTGCTCAGGAACACGGAGGAGGCCCTGAATGTTGGACATGGATGATATCACATTGGGGCTTTTGAAAGATCACACTGGTGGCTGGTGGAGGGTGAGGCTGATGGCAGGATGCTAGTTCAGAAGCTGGTAGTCCAGGCAAGAGGGGATGTTTTCCCAATCTGTTTTTGGTGCGTATTATTTATTTAGCATGAATGAAACAACAGCTTTGATAATCTGTTGCAGATCTGAACAGAAGATCTGGTCTCCTCTGGTGACGGAGGAAGGGAAACGCCATCCATACAAGATGAATTTGGCCTCTGAGCCCCAGGTAGGTACCTGCCCACCTTTGCCGCTGCTCTCACCACCCTGCACTTTCCTGCTCGTGACACTGTTTGGCATGGTCCCATTTTTCCTGTCTGCAGGCCTGGGGATAAGGCAGGGAGAGCCCTCCACTGTCGCTGCTGGGATCTGGCTCTCATTCAGTTCTTCCCGTAAGGGAACTGCGGGAGGAAAGGGCTGGAAACCCCCAGGGCAGTGATGCTGCAGCGTGGACTGGAAGCAGGGGGTAGGGAGGCGATGAGGGAAGACTTCCTGCATGGAAGAGAGCTGGCAGGATCGTGGTTCAGTCAGGGACCTAACTCAGCTCACTGTGGATTTCAGATACAAACGAATCATGCCAGGGATGACAATAAGTTTAGACCCGAGACCTGGAGCCTGAAGAAATGAGGGCGAAGTTGATAGTAAGCCCTGCTTCTCCCTGCTGTATCCCCCTATCTGGTTTCCATGAGCCTTGGGGTGGAAATCTCTATTTTTGTTACAGTGAAACTTACAGTAAGACTTTAAAATTACTAAAACAAAGTGGCACTTAATATTGGAAAATGTGGTAGGTAGTCGGTGCACAATTTCTCAGCCAGATAGAATTTCCTGGGACAGTAGACTGTCCTAAGAGCCCATGTTTGCAAATAATCTTTCAGTAGTTAGATTATAGGTGATTTTATTTCTTTCTGCAAATAGACTTATTTGCATCTTCTAAATTATCCACAGTGTGTGGGTATTCTTTTTGAAGTAAGGGAAACAAACTTAAAGAAGAATGTTTAGAATATTTTTGTAAAATTCCTCATACCTAACATGCTACTTGTCACAAGTATATGTCTGTTGGATACATTAATGAATTATTAATGACAACTTAATAAGTAAATTGATAATAGCTTTTGAAAATTTTAGACTAGCTTGTGATTGTTATACATTTAACTCCAGTTGAAGATTTGAAATTTAATTTTTTTTCTAAATTTGGGATACTATTTAGTTTTTATGGTGAATCAAGATATAATCAAAAGGTAACATATAGCTAGCTATCTTTTATATATAAAACAAAAACTTGAAATGGAACTCACTCGGTATACTAGTGTATGTAAATTGAGTGGTTTGGATATAAGTCATATTTTCTCAAATAGCTTCCATTAAATTTTCAGAAATGCAATCATACAAAATTATTTCCATTACGATAATAAAAATCATATTTGAGAATCCCAGGAGTCATTTTAAGGACCATTTTGCATCTGCCATTTCAAAACTGACATGAAGGCTGGGCGCGGTGGCTCACGCCTGTAATCCTAACACTCTGGGAGGCCGAGGCGGGCGGATTGCTTGAGATCAGGAGTTCGAGACCAGCCCGAGCAACAGCGAGACCCTGTCTCTACCAAAATTAGAAAGAAATTAGCTGGACAACTAAAAATATATATATCAAAAATTAGCTGGTCATGGTGGCACATGCCTGTAGTCCCAGCTACTCGGGAGGCTAAGGCAGAAGGATCGCTTGAGCCCAGGAGTTCGAGGTTGCTGTGAGCTGTGTTGACGCCACGGCACTCTAGCCCGGGCAACAGAGTAAGACTCTGTCTCAAAAAAAAAAACAAACCAACATGAACAAATTATTCTATATGGTTCCTCTTAGGAAAGTTCATAAAATGGCACTCTGTCTGTAAACTGGTAGTTGTGTAAACTTATTTAAGACATGACACAGTTAATTTCAGTTTCCCTGGGAATTCTCAGCCACTTCATTAAATTTACTGTAAATGTTAAATTTTAATGTGTTAGGTTTTCATATATTTTATAACCCATAAGGAATGATTTTGTTTTGATTTGGCTTTTCTGAAATCCTAGCTTTCATGTAAATAAGATAATCATGTAAATTTTTGTTATACTTTTTATTTGTATTATACTTGGATTTTCATCCTAAACCTATAATCTGGTTACCTGTATTAATTTTTGAAGGTAGTTATCTTCAGATTAAAAGAAAACTCAAATACTTTAAAATTTCGCACGAGTATATTTTTCTTTTGATTCCAGTAATTCTTTATTTATATGAAAAACTTCCCAACTGTAATTTTTCCACTTCCAGCCATTCTAAAATAGAGGACGAATGAGTAAGAGCAGAGTTGATCTATAAAAAAAGATCTGTTAGTTCATGTAATGCCAGCCAACACCCCAGCTTATCTGAGGTCAGCGCAGTTACACACCTAGTTTGTATTTCCTCATTACTGAGTTTCCTTGGAGACTGATAAATACAAAGCCCAAACAATTACATCATCCCTTCCAAAAGGCAAGCCCCGAATCTGCCTGCCTTCTGGGAAGACCAGTATTCACATGAGGGTAGAGATATTCCTTTTATGTACAAACCAGATGCATTCTTGAAATAGTCTCTGTAAAATGAAAATAGGAATTTTCAATCTGAATTTTCATTGACTTCCATTCTAATTGGAAATGTGTCTTTGAAGGGAGAAGGGAACAGACCCTGGCTGAATGTGTGCCATGTGCCAGGCACTGTGCTTGGCACATTAATATGTCACACTGAGTCCTTGTGAAGAAGGCTTTTATTTTCTTCTTTTCTTTTTTCCGAGACAGAGTCTTGTTCCATCACACTGGTAGAGTGCAGTGATGTCATCATAGCTCACTGCAACCTCCAACTTCTGGGCTCGAGTGATCCTCCTGCCTCAGCTTCCCGAGTAGCTGGGACTATAGGCACATGCCATGACGCTTGGCTAATTTTTCTGTTTTTTTTTGTAGAGACGGGGGTCTCGCTCTTGCTCAGGTGGTATCTTGAACTCCTTAGCTCAAGCAGGCCTCCCGCTTCGGCCTCCCAGAGTGCTAGGATTACAGGAGTGAGACACCACACTCGGCCTATTTTCTTCATTTTAGAGATGAGAAATGAGTTCAGAGAGGTGTCACTTGCTCAAGACCAGGAAGTGGCAGAATAAAATTGAGCCAAGACAGACAAATAAAGGCCCTTCCTTGGTGCTAAGCCTTCCTCTGCTGCTCCTTGGATATGGAGAAAGGAAAGAAAGAACGGCCATCCGGGCTGCAGCTGGGCCACACTGTCCACGTGCTGTAGCGTATGTGACTGACAGTCCTGGGCTGCCCATCTGTAAATCTGCTCCGTCTTCACGACCATGTCTTTAAAGACTACATATGATTCCTTTCGGTAGTTGTGCCATAAAATTTACTTAATCATTCTTTGATTACTGCTAACATTTTTTTCATAGATAGCTATACTTCTCCTTTTGTGAATTATTTGTACAGACTTAGCTTTTGTCTAATGCAAAATGAACTGAACATAATTTGTGCAGTAAAAACCTCACTGATTCCGATTTGTTGAAGAGGAGATCAAGGTGAATAATGAAAAAGAAATCTTAATCATAAAATATTTTCATGTTGTCTTTTATTTTAAATTAGTACACAATAAATTAAGCATAATGCATGCATAATATTTTTAAAGAAAGCATAAAAGACTTGAAGATTTAACAAAAAAGGAGGTAAAAAAAAAAAAAAAAAGGAAGAGCAACAGAGGAACTGTTTTTGGGGCATCTGTTCTGGGCCTGGGTGTTTTGGAAAGCGACCAGGGTTCAGGAAGATTTTCCTGGGAACCCAGAAAATATAGCACACGCTGAGTTTAGCAGCCTTCCCAGACCATGCATCTCCTGGAAGCCATGGGTTGATCCAGAACACCCAAGCAGAAACACCTTGCTAATGAGCAAAGCTGTGATTTTTAAAAAAGGAATGTTAGTTTAAAAAGTGTTTTTTTGTGTTTGTAAAGGAGTGCTAAGATGTTGTAGCTGTAGTAATCATTCACCTGACTCCTAGCAGGTCCAGGGTAGGGGTGTAGGGCACTTTCTCAAATTACGGAAAGAGGGGAATGAGAACACAAGGAACTCAAAGTCCTTTGTACCAGGTATCCTCTGACCTTGTGTCTGATTAGCCTTGTCTTTCTCCCACAATAGATCCTGAATCCCCTTTATACCCCTCTGCAGGAGGACCGAGACCCTCTCTGCCTAGCAGGCAGCTCCCTCCCCCAGTGGCACCACAGCCCCCTTATCTTGCTGGTCTAACCTCCTTTCTGGAGAATTTATCTCCACCTTTTATCATCTTCTGCTCTGCACTGACCAAGTGACTGCATGTTCTTTTCCTCCTAGTATCTTAATCCCTCTGGAATGTGCCCTGAAGGGTTTTTTGGCTGACTTGGATCCTGACAATCCAAGGCATAAATTGGGGGTGGGAGTCCTGCCCAGGTGTGCCCCAGGAGATCAGGCTTTGCTGGGCCTCAGGGAAGAGTCAGAAAGCAGAGCTGATTCAGAGGGTGTGAACTGGCACAGGTGCCCAACTCGCGAAACTTTCCCAGGCGTTGTCCCCGTGTCTCAGTGGGTCCATCAGAGCCTCTTGGCCAAAGTTTGAGTTGAACCAGGGCCATTGTAGCTCAGCTGGAGCACCTCTCCCTGACACTCAGCCTTCACTGCCCATTATGGGGTGTGCATTGGATGCTCCCCTTGATTTCTTCTCCGACCCCTGCCTGCAGGAGGTCCTGCACATAGGAAGCGCCCACAATCGGAGTGCCATGCCCTTCACCGCCTCACCTGCCTCCAGCACTGCCCCCAGGGTCATCACGAACCAGTACAACAACCCAGCTGGCCTCTACTCTTCTGAAAACATCTCCAACTTCAACAACGCCTTGGAGTCAAAGACGGCAGCGAGTGGGGAGGAGGCGAATGGCAGACCGTAAGTAGACCCCGGAGTCCTCTTCCGGACCGGTTCTGGGAGAGGCTTTTCATGCCAGGATCAGGTCGGTCCGGGCAGGTGGAAGAAGGTTGACCACTACTCCAGGGAGAAAAATGTCTCCATTAGCATAATACTTTCTGCGTTCATTTTCATCTATAAAAAGGGGATAATACCTCCTGCCTGTAGTAATTATTCACCTGTAGAGTGGCTATAAAAATAAGAATTAACATGCAAAATGCCCAGCTCCATGTCTTGCATGAACAAACCATTTAATCCTTGAGAACTTGTTATTTTTGTCCCAATTTTTGTCCCAATTTTTGTGGTTGTTGTCATCTTCTAATTGACCATAGTTCTTCCTGGACAGGCCTGCTACTTCCTGAGAAATTCTTCTGTGTTTCTAGTCGGGAAGTATTTCATAGAACCCAGTGTGGTTTGTTCACCGCCTGATGTGAGCAAGGGGGAGATACTTCATGGTGCACGGTGTTGGGGAAGCAATGTTTGCTTTTTCCCCAGAGTAGACCGGAAATTGTAGAAAGAAGAGAGGTCCCTGAGGATATAAATATTTGTTCTTAGGAATAGGTTATGATCTGAGGGCAGAGACGGCTTAGCAGGGGAAGAGGTGAGGCTGCAGGCAGAAGGGGCAGCGGAGTCTGAGGAGCATCTTGCTGGGGCCTAGGGAGGCAGGTCTCCTTCTGTCACAGATCATTTGGCTGCAGCTGCCTTTGTGTCTTTATCAAAAGTCTCCTGGATATTCCCAGCGGAGGGGAGCAATGTCTGCTCCATCTCAAACTCTTAGAGGATAAATCCAGAAACACTGGGAATACCAGCAGCCTGGCGCAAAAGAGCTGGGTTTGAGGATGAAAAGTAAGAGATGGGACCAGTTCTCTGTGGGTGAAAAGGGGGGGACTAGGTTGGGAGTTGCCAACTCAAATGCCCAAAGGTGGCAGGCAGGATGAGGAAGTGAGAGCAGAGCTCCGAGTGCACACGACGGGAGCACAGCGGCTGTGGCGGCTGCACAGTGCGTGCCCCCTCCAGAGGGCGCTGCTCCTTGGCTCCAGTCGGATGCCACCTGCGGCCTGCATTTCCCATTTCTCCTGATTATTTTCATTAACACAGAAGGTGGAAAGCCTCTTTTCATCCGAAATCTCCTGATTTTTAAATGCTGGTGACATTCACATTTTAACGGAAAACACTGTGTGGTCCAAACCTGTCTGAGCTCCGAGGATCTTTCCCCCGTGGAATCCTCGATTCTTGTATGAGCTCTGGAGTCCGCTTTGCCATTCATTTGTTCCCCAATTCACCTTTAACGAGGATCCAACCAAGTCTTAGGGTAATTAAGTTGCAAATTGATTGCTTCAAATGCAGGTTAGGAGAGGTTAAGATAGCAGAGGTTCCAGATTACTTAAATGTTTGGAAAAAACTGTTATAGGAACCCCTCTCAAGGGTGTGTTGGCTATACCGTGCATATAGTCCCCGCTGCCACCAAAAAAGAGACAGATATTATTGGTCACCCCTGCATGCAGGGCCCTGTGCCTGACACTGAGAGGACACGGTGCTTTTTTAAAACATTTCTTAGAGTCTAGTAGGGCAGTCTTTTTGCTATGTGACTTTGGCTTTAGAAGATGTTAAAGGTCACTGGCATTTATCAGACTAACCAAGGCAAAGTGCCCCCTGATGCTTCTTCTTCCCCCAAATTCTGGTTCTTGCAAGCCCTTACTGGCTTGAGATGATGATGCCCTTGCAGGTGACCGAGGGGGCGTCTGAGGTGCCTGAGAAAGAGTGCCACGCCGGGCCTCCTGACGGACACACCCTGAAGGGAAGCTTTCAGGGAGCCCAGTGAGGAGTGGTGGAGACTCTGAGGGCTGCGATCCCTGGTTTTCACTGCTTTGGTGCCGGGGAGGCTGAGAACGTGACCCTCTTTTACTGTCCCGGAGTGGAATGTTCCATGATCTGGATTTAATAACCCAGGAAATGACACATCCTTAATTGAAAGAGCTGTTATGCATTGGGAGAAATATGTGCCTGGGAAGTATTTTTAGTATGGCCTTGGCTATTTTTCCTTCATTAATGTCTTCTTTCTTCTCTCATGCTCCCTGCTTGCTCCCTCCCCCCATTCTTAAACAATTAAGTCTGAAACTGTGCAAGCCTTTCCTCCAATCCCTAGCCCCTCCTGTGGCACAGGCTTTGGCTACATTGTCTCTGATACTTTATCAGAAGTCTCCTTGCAGATTTTCTCAGGAGAGAGGGCCCAGTTTCTGCTCCCTCCCAAACTCTGAGTATGAATCCAGAAACGGTGGGAATACCTGCAGGCCAAGGCAAAGGAGCTGCCCGAACTGGCCATGCTGCCTGTAGAGGGGTCTCAGCTTGCTGGTCTATTCCCAGTGCATTCTCGGCAAAGAAAGATCCCCCACAAGCCCAAACGCCACAGGGTCGCCTTGTTTGCTCTGTCAGCACAAGTCCCAATGCCCGCTCACCCCCACTGTTTAGTCTGTGAAATTAGCTGAGGTTCCAGGATTGGCTCACTACATACTTTGCGTCTGAGGTCATCACCCATTCTCTGGGGCTCGCCCTCGGTTTCTTTGTCCCATGCTCTTCAAAGCCTCGTGGTGTGTCTGTGGCTGTCCGTCTTGTAGGTCTTCACAGAGCTGCGTCCCAGTGTCCCAGTCCCGTCAGACAGGAGCAGAGAGAGCACTGCCAGCCAGGAAGGCAGGCGATGCTCCTCCGCCGCCCCTGCTCCCAGCACACACAGCCAAGGGGAGCTCCTCTGCAGCCTTGTTCCTCTAGGTCAGTTCAGCTTAGTAATCATTTATCGAGTGCCTACTGTGTACCAGGTAGGTGACAGAAATGTTGCTCAGTTCAGCAGAAACCTAGCACCTTCCCTCTGACCTCTTTTAGTTGAATTTATGGGCTTTGGTCAAAATCTGAGAATTCAGAGTCTGTATTTCATTATTGATGTGATGCTGCCTGGTACTTCCTAAAGGCTTTGCAGACAGAGGGGCTTCAGCCTTGAATTCCAGCTCTGCCTCTTAGCTGCCTCTTAGCTGTGTGACCTTGGGCAAAACATGTAACTTCTCTGAAACTCAGCCTCCTGATCTCCAAGGTGGAGATAATGCTAACTACCTCACCACCAGGTTGTTGAGAGCATGCAGTGCAATGTGTGCAAAGCGCCTGGCTCAGTGCCTGGCCCCTGGTAGGTGCTCAGCAAGTGCTGGTTATTACTGATTTCACTGCCCATGAGGAACTCCATCCCATCGCTTCTGAGTACAGGGGGCTCCAGAAGGGTGCAAGCACATAGACAAATGTTATGGAGGAGATTTTGCTATGACTTAAGGTAAACTTTCTTTCCTAGCATCGTAGCTTGGATTCAGCCAGCCGGTACAGTTAACCAGCTTCCTGATGGAGTGGTGGCCTCTTCGTGGAATAATCGTGAATAATCGTGTATAATCGTGGAATAATCTCATATCCAACACAACAGTCCCAAGATGCTAGCTCTTCTAAATTGTGTTCTCAGGTGTTCCCCCCAAACATGCATGAGGCAGATTTCTAAGCAGGTACTGTGGAATAAAGGGATGCATTGTTCTCTATTCAAATGATATCAGAGGGGTTATTGACTGATTCAGAGCTGGGTCAGAAAAAAACCTCTGTGACAAAGGTGGCTTCTTGCCCCTCTAGCTAAACTTGCCGCAGCCCACAGAGAAATGGCTGGAGTGTCTGGTCTTCCTCCCTCTTCTCCTAGTGTCCATAATTACTCCTCTGGGTTCTTATCACGGGACCAACATCTAGGCCTTTGAAGACGAAAACTTAGGGAGCATTCAGGCTCCCCTTCCAAAAGTGATGATGTAGGGTTTCCCAGGATTGTAATTTTTTGTGAACATTGGAGTAGCCAGGCTGGGGCATCTCAGACCTGGGTTCTCATTTCTTGGGATATGAGAAATGAAAGATTTTTCCGAGCCAGTCTACCTCCTTTACCCTTACCTACCAAAAAACAAGAACTAAAATCTTACATCATTTCCTGTTGACACTTAACTTCAACCATTTGGGGAAAAGATGCCTTAAAATTAATTAAACTTTTTGTTTTGAGACAGTTGTACATTCACATGCCGTTGTAGGAAATCATACAGAGAGATCTCTTATAACCCTTACCCAGTTTCCCTCAATGGTAACATCTTGAGAACTGTCACAGAATAGGAAGAAAACCAGAATATTGACATAGATGCAGTCAAGATATAGAACATTTCTATCTCCAGGATTTCTCATGTTGCCCTTTGATAACCACACCCACTTTCCTCTTCTCCCCACATTCTCCTTAACCCCTGGAAATCCACTGATCTCCTCTTTATTTCTGTAATTTTGTTATTTCAAGAACGTTATATGGGCCGGGCGCGGTGGCTCACGCCTGTAAT
>NW_012150175.1:2538243-2540050 GCF_000956105.1 Propithecus coquereli
GTATTTTTAGTTGTCCGATTAATTTCTTTCTATTGTTAGTAGCGACAGGGTCTCACTCTTGCTCAGGCTGGTCTTGAATTCCTGACCTTGAGCGATCCCCCCGCCTCGGCCTCCCAGAGTGCTAGGATTATAGGCGTGAGCCACCACGCCCAGCCTGTTGCCTGTGTTTTTGTTGTCATATCCAAAAAATCATTGCCAAATTCAATGTTATGAAGCTTTTCCCTTATGTTTTCTTTTAGAAGCTTTGTATTTATAGTTTGAGGCCTTATGTTTAGGTCTTCAATCTATTTGAATTAATTTTTATATGAGTATTTTATTCTTTTTGGTGTAAATGGAATTGCTTTTTTAACTTCCTTTTTGGATTATTTATTGTTAGTGTGTAGAAACACAACTGTTTTTTGTGTGTTGATTTTGTATCCTGCAACTTTGCTGAATTCATTCATTAGTTTCAATTGTGTGTGTATGTGTGTGTGTGTAATCATTAGGGTTTTCTACATGTCAGATTATAACATCTTTGAACAGAGACATTAATAATTTTACTTCTTCCTTTTCAATTTGGATGCTTTTTATTTCCTTTTCTTTCCTAATTGCTCTGATTAGGACTTCTAATACTATGTTGAAAAGAAGTGGTGAAAGTGGGCATCTTTGCCTTGCTCCTGATCTTAGAGGAAAAGCTTTCAGTTTTTCACCAATTAGTATGATGTTAGCTGTAGGCTTTTCATACGTGGCGTTTATTATGTTGAGATAATTTTCTTACTATTCCTACTTTGTTGAGTGTTTTTTTCATGCTATGATATTAAATTTTGTCAAGTGTTTTTTATGCATAATTGAGATGACCATGTAGATTTTGTCCATCATTTTGTTAATGTGGTGTATTACATTGATTGATTTTTGTGTGTTGAACCATCCTTGCATTGCAGGAATAAATCCCACATGGTCATGTTGTATAATCCTTTTAATATGCTATTGAATTTGGTTTTCTAGTATTTTGTTGAAGATTTTTACATCAGCATTCATCAGGGATATTGCTCTACAATTTTCTTTTTTTGTGTATCTTTGTCTGGTTTTGGTATAGGGTAATACTGGCCTCATAGAATGAGTTTGGAAGTGTTCCTCCTCTTCAGGTTTTTAGAAAAGTTTGAGAAGGATTAGCTTTAATTCTTTTTACATTTTTGATAGAATTCACCAGAAAAGCCATCTGGCTCTGGACTTTTCTTTGTTGGGGTGTTTTTGATTACTAATGCAATCTCCTTAGGCTGTCACAGAAATAAAAAGGATAATATGAGACTACTATGAATAAATACATGCTAACAAATGGAATAACCTAGAAGAAATGCACAAATTCCCAGAAACATACAATCTACCAAACCTGAATCCTGAAGAAATAAAAAATCTGAACAGATCTATTACTAGTAAGGAGATTGCATTAGTGATGAAAAACACTCCAACAAAGAAAAGTCCAGGGCCAGATGACTTCTCTGGTGAATCGTACATAGTTTTTGCTTTTTACATATAAGTCTTTGATGCATTTTGAGTTAATTTTTATATGGGGTGTGAGATTCAGCAAATGGTTGTTCTGCATCATTTGTTCAAAAGGCTTTCATCTAGGCCGGGTGTGATGGCTCACGCCTGTAATCCTAGCACTCTGGGAGGCCTGTTTGAGCTCAGGAGTTCAAGACCAGCCTGAGCAAGAGTGAGACCCCGTCTCTACTAAAAATAGGAAGAAATTAATCGGACAACTAAAACTATATAGAAAAAATTAGCCGGGCATGGTGGCGCATGCCTGTAGCCCCAGCTACTCGGAAGG
>NW_012150175.1:2540545-2542161 GCF_000956105.1 Propithecus coquereli
TCGAACTCCTGAGCTCAAACGATTCACCCGCCTCAGCCTCCCAGAGTGCTAGGATTACAGGCGTGAGCCACTGCACCAGGCCAATACCACAGTCTTGATTACTGTAGCTATAAAAAAAGTCTTGAAATCAGATGACCTGATGCCTCCCATTTTATGCCTTTTTCAAAATTGTCTTAACTATGCTAGTTCCTCTGCCTTTTCACATAAATTTTAGAATAATCTTGTTTATATCTGCAAAATCTTGCTGGATTTTTAGTATGAATTGTCTTAAACTCATATATCAGTTTAGGTAGAATTAACTTCTTACTTTGTTGAATCTTCCAATTCATGAACATGGTACCATTCTACTTATTTAGATCTTCTTTAATTTCTTTCATCAACATTTTGATGTTTTCAGCATATTAACCCCATACAAGTTTTGTTAGATTTACATTTAAGAGGGTAAATCTACTTTTTGAGCAATTGTAAATAGTATTTTAAATTTCAGTGTCTACATGTTCATTGCTAGTATAAAGAAATTTATTGAATTTTTTTGTTATGTTTATCTTGTGTCCTATATGTTTATTTTGGTGTATCCTTGCTGAATTAATTTATTAATGCTAGGAGTTTTTTGTTTGTTTGTTTTGTAGATTTCTTGTAATTTTCTACCTGCACAATTATGTCGTATGCAAATAGAGACAGTTTTTATGTCTTTTTCCCCTATCTTTATGCCTTTTATTTCATTTTCTTGCCTCTTATAACACTGACTACAACTTACAGCACTATTGTAAGTAAGAGTGGTGAGAGTGTATATTCTTGCCTTGTTCTCAATCTTCAGGGGAAAGCATTCAGCTTTTCACCACTAAGTATGATGTTTTTATAGATGCTCTTTATCAAGTTGAGGAAGTTCCCCTCTATTTCTATTTTGCTAGAGTTTTTACTATGAATGGGTATTGAATTTTGTCAAATGGTTTTTCTACATCAAGTAATAGGATCAAGCGATTTTTTTTTTTCTTTAGCCTGTTAATATAGAGGATTGCACTGACGGATTTTTGAGTACTAAGCCAGCCTTGTATCCCTGGAATAAACTCTGTTTGGTTATGGCACAGCATTCTTTTTATATATAGCCGAATTCTATTTTCTAATAATTTGTTCAGGAATTTTGCTTCTGTATTTATGAGGGATACTGGTCTGTAGTTTCCCTTTTTTTGGTACCCTTGTTGCCTGGTTTTGGTATCAGGGTAATACTAACTTTACAGAATAAGCCAGGAAATGTTTTATTTTGTTTTCTGGAAGAGATTGTGTAGAATTGGTGTTAATTCTTTGAATGTTTGGTAGAATTCTCTAGTGAAACCATCAGGGCCCGGAGATTTCTTTTTGGAGTAATTTTAAAACTATTCTTTCAATAAATATCCTTGATGTTTATAGGGTTACTCATATGATCTATTTCATATTGAGTGGGGTATGGTAGTTTATGGCTTCCAAGGAATTAGTCCATTTCATCTAAGTTGTTAAATTTATGTGTGTGGAGTTTTCATAGTATTTTCTTATTATCCTTTTGATAGCTGCAGGGTTTGTTGTGAGATCCCCTGTTTTATTCCTGATAGTGGTAAAATGTGCCTCTCTCTGTTTTGTTT
>NW_012150175.1:2543051-2560058 GCF_000956105.1 Propithecus coquereli
CTTTATCAGATATTAATGTAGCCACTCCTGCTCTCCTTTGATTAATGTTGGCATATGCTAAATTCCCTTATTTTTTCTTCATCTGAGAATGTCTTGTTTTCCCTTTCATTCTTGAAGGATATTTTCACTGGATATAAGATTCTGGGCTGGAAGTTCTTTTCTTTTAGCACTTTAAAATGGGCCCCTTCCTTCTTGTCTCCACGGATTCTGATGAGAAATCTGCCGTCATTCGAATTTGTTTTCCCCTGTAGGTAAGGTGGCATTTTTCTCTTAAAGAATTGAAAATTCTTTCTTTGTTTTACTTTTCAGAAATTACTATGATATGTTTGGCTGTGGATTTCTTTGGGTTTATTCTGTTTGGTGTTCACTCTGCTTCTTGGATTTGTAGGTTTATGTCTTTTGCCACATTTGGCATATTTTCAGCCATTATTTCTTATGTTACTTTTTGAGCCCCACCTTCTTTCTCTTCTTTGAAGACCCCATTTACATGAATTTAGATCTTTTATATAAAAGTCCCATAGTCTCTGAGGCTCTTTTCACTTCTTTTCTTCCCCCAGTCTATTTCTGTTGTTTAGTTTGGGTAATGTCTATTGTTCTGGCATGTAGTTCACTGATCTTTTCTTTGTCTCCTTTATGCTGCCGTTGGTTATCTTATTTTTCAGTTCTGGAATTTCCGTTGGGTTCTTTATAGCTTCTCTTTCTTTACTGTGAGTTTCTATTTCTTTGCTGAGGCTTTCTATTTTTTCATTTTTTTTTCTGTGTACATAATCACTCATTGAAACATTTTTATGATGACTGCTTTCACACCCTCATCAGATAATTCCAGCAGTTCTGTCATCTTGGTGTTGGCATCTTTTGAGTGTCTTTTTTTCAGTTTGAGATCTTCCTAGTTCTTCTAAGACAAGCAATTTTTAATTGAATACTGGACATTTTTTGTTATGAGACTCTGGATCTTATTGAAACCTCCTGTTTTCACGGACGCTGAGAACACTGTGGCTAGGAAAGGAGGGTGAGGGTGGCTTGTTACTGGCTGGTGGGGGTAGAAGTCTAGTTTTCCAGCTCTGCCTGCGTTGACACCTGATTTTTCTGGGGGGTACTTAGTAACCTCAGGCGATACTGCTGGATGCGGGGGAATTCTGGCATGATTGGGGTGAGTGATGACCTCGACACTGTGGAGTGCTGGTGAGAGTCTGGACTCTGCATTAGGCTTTCTTCATCACAGCTGAGTAGGGTACAATATGGGCCCCCTATTTGGCCTTCTGATGCTACTCCAGTGGGGTGGTTGGGGCACCTCATAATAGCTTAGTGACAGTGGAAGTCCAGACAGCCCACTGGCCTTTTCTGGCATTTGGCTGGAGAAAAGTGATTATTGTTTCAAAGTTTTGTGTCTTGCTGGGCTGCCCCTTTCTTGGTCATTTGGTCAAAAAGAGCAGGCCTCTCGGGAGTTTTTTCTCTCTGTCACTGTTCTTCTTTCCAGGTTGCTGCTTAGTTTGGAATGTCTTGAGGCAGAAAGAAAACCCAGGGAGCTCACCACCACCATGTTCCTCAGGTCCCAAGGTCCCTAGCCAGTCTGCCTTCTCTGTCCTCCTTTCAGAGTCGTCTTATGTTTGTTTTATATGTAATGTCCAGAGATTTTAGTTGTGTTGAGTAGGTGAGACAGGGAAAAATATTTGTGTCCACTCCATCTTCACAGAAAGAAAAACGATTTTTATGAAGAGTCTGTCTCCTGCCTGGATGCTGCTGCAAGTTTTTTTCTTTTTTGCTCTGTTGCTCAGGCTGTAGTGCAACGTTGCAATCATATGTCACTGTAACCTTGAACTTCTGGCTTAAGCAATCCTCCTACCTCAGCCCCCCAGTAGCTGGGACTACAGGTGTGCACCACCACAGCTGACTAATTTAAAACGTTTTTTTAATTTGTAGAGATGAGATCTTGCTATGTTGCACAGGCTGGTCTCGAACTTCTAGCCCCAAGTGATCCTCCCACCTTGGCCTCCCAAACTGCTGGGATGACAGACATGAGCCATTGCACCTGGCCAGGATGCTTCTTATAATTCAAGTAATCCTCCTTTCTGTTCCAATCTTTGTCTCACATGTAGGTAGTTTTATTAAAGAACCAAAATTCCCTTACTGTGTAAGAAAATAATCCCATTAAGGTTGTATCAGCAATGGGAATTTTTTTCTTACAACTTTCTTGTTTTAGGTGGGATTTCTTTCTTTCTTTCTTTTTTTTTTTTTGAGACAGAGTCTCACTCTGTTGTCTGGGATAATCTCATCAGCAACCTCAAACTCCTGGGCTCAAGCAATCCTCCTGCCTCAGCCTCCGGAGTAGCTGGGACTACAGGCATGTGCCACCATGCCGGTTAATTTTTTCTATATATTTTTAGTTGTCCAGCTAATTTCTTTCTATTTTTAGTAGAGACGGGGTCTCACTCTTGCTCAGGCTGATCTCGAACTCCTGAGCTCAAAAGATCAGCCCGCCTCGGCCTCCCAGAGTGCTAGGATTACAGGCGTGAGCGACGGTGCTCAGCCGAGCTGGGATTTATATACAGATTATTAAGTTGCTGTCACAGGTGATGGCTCAAGTTAAAAAAAAAAAAAATTAGCTCCTTCTATTCCCCCCTGGTCACTTTGTTTTTCTGATGGGGTTGGCTTCCATCCCAGGGTTGCTGTACTGACCCATGTCCCAGAGCCATGGGCGTGCTGTTTTCCGTCCTCCATGACTTTCTGACCCTCATCCCAACTGCTCTTTTGGCTGGAGCAGGCCTATGAGTCACGTAAGGTCTGCATACTCGGCCTCCGAAACCTTTCTCTGGGAGATGGGCTCAAGGGGAGTTTCTCCTTAGATTTTGAAGACCACTGGGAACCATGTACATCAGCCACCTCGTCAGGCTGAGTGTGGCTTCGCTGTAATGTCCCTGGGAAGGCAGGCCTTGAGGTCAGCACCTAAAATCGAGGAAGAAAATATTAAACATTTAGGGAACTGGTACGCATTAGCTCCAAGAGTGACTCAGGGAGAAACAAGAACTAGGAAACTTTGTGTAACGTATAGTTATTCCAAACGAGTTGAGTTTGATTAAACACTTGTATTTTGTTATTAAAACTGTCCAGAGTGAGTTTGGTAGAAAGTATTTATTTCCAGTGTCCCACCCTCAAAACTGTTCTCCTGGAGATTCAGTCATGTGTATTATATTTTCCAGAAACCTATCACTATAGTATTCTTTCTTTCATTGCTGTTATTCTGTACAAAAATGAGAATTTTTTTGCTTCATTTCCTATGCATATTTTTATCCTAATTACTTTTTTAAGATACTGTGGTGTTGTATCATTATCTTATAGTAATGTCTAAGACTTAGACTTTGGGTCTTAAGAGATTATTTTTGAATTAGTTGTATCAGTGCTTTAAGTAAAGTAATGGGTATTGAAAATGCTTTATAAATTGTCCAGTTTTAAAGATATTATTATTTAAGAATGAATATTAAATTGTGTTTCTTTTTTTTAAGTCATGGAAATAGTTTACAAGGCTATTTGCTGGAAGAATATGTGACGGCCTTGTGGTTTGGACCTGTCGTTTTTAGAGTTCCCTTGGTGGCTTCCAGACATAATATACACCAAAGAGGAAGAATCCTTCCCAAGAACACGCCATGGTCAGATCTTGATAGTTCTAAGTGTGATAGAAAAAAGATTTATCAAAAATAATGTAGGCTGGGCGCGGTGGCTCACGCCTGTAATCCTAGCACTCTGGGAGGCCGAGGCGGGCAGATTGTTTGAGCTTAGGAGTTCGAAACCAGCCTGAGCAAGAGCGAGACCCCGTCTCTACTAAAAATAGAAAGAAATTAATCAGACAACTAAAAATACATAGAAAAAATTAGCCGGGCATGGTGGTACATGTCCCAGCTACTCGGGAGGCTGAGGCAGGAGGATTGCTTGAGCCCAGGAGTTTGAGGTTGCTGTGAGCTAGGCTGACGCCACGGCACTCTAGCCCAGGCAAGAGAGTAAGACTCTGTCTCAAAAAAAAAAAAAAAAAAAAAAATGTAATATGCTTATTTTAGGGCAAGTTCCAAGCTCAGGACTCAAAGAGTCAGGCATGGGACTCAAAGAACAGGACCAACTGGCCCCATGCGAAGCGCTCACAGTTCCCTGCAGGTGGAGGGAGAGAGACCAAGGCGGAGGCCAGCTGCCCAGGGGAAGACAAACAGTCAGGGGCGGCTGCTTTCCTCTCCCCCAACTGCAGCCAGCAGGAGCGACCAGCCCATGGATCTTTCCACTTAAATTTTAACTTCTCTGGCAGCAGCAAAGCCTGTGTCATTCTTCGAGGGCCTTGTCCTCTACTGTGAGAACATGGATGGAGTTGAAGGGGAACACCTGCAGCTTCACTGCTGCGAGCGACTCTGCTTCCATCTGCATATCTGAGTACTTGAAGTGCCCAGGAGGCTGACTGGGCTGCCCCAGAGGTTGTCTCAGAGAAGAGAGAGAAAGAAAGAAGGAAAGGGAACAGTAACTTGCAGAGAATTACCCAGGAAAGCATATTACCCAGTATTCTTTTTAAAATGGAGTGTGAGCTGAATGAGTGAGTAAGCGTAATGGTATAATTCATTTGCACCTGTAAAAGTGACTCTGGCCCCAAAGACAGACTAGTTAAACTTGCTGAGGAAAACCATTCCTGGCCACTGCTGGCATCCTTAAAGCTGGGAGGCAGCCATTTGGGCTGGATAGCACATAGCACTATCACTCAGCAAGTACAACTTGTTTACATACAAACCTATGCGTCTCCATCAATAAATTGTGCTGCCGTCTGAATACTTGCTCTGTGGCTCCACTGGGTACGCTGTCCCTCTTCCCTAGCAGCAGAGGCTGAGAGCAAGGGGGTGATCTGGGGCCAGGAGGCTGGGCTGCCCATGTCCCTGGCACAACCCTCGGAGGCCGACTGCCCTGGAGGACCCCTGTGAGCCTGCAGGAGCAGGGAGACAGCAGCAAGGAAGAGGGGAAGGCAGTGTTCATGCTCTTAACCGATGCCTGCCGAGCTCTGACCCTGGCAGGAACTGAGCCAGGCCTGGGGATACGATGGGGAACAAGACGAGCCACGTCCCTGCCCTCATGGGCCTTACTTTCTAGGGGGAGACTGATAGTACAGAAATAAACAAATGCAAGTATAGTCCATGGTGAGAGAGTGAGTAGGGGGTAGAGAGCGATGGGGATGGGGTGGACTGCTGTGAGTTGGGGTCTGGAAGGCCTCTCTGAGGAGTGCACTTGAGCAGAGGCCTGGATGGAGCGTGGGAGCCATGGGGCTGTCTGGGCAGTGCATCCCAGGCCGAGGGAGCAGTCAGTGCAAGGCTGCGAGGCTGGTGTGTCCCCGGCCCAGCAGGAGGGCTGGTCTGACTAGAGTGGAATGATCCACAGTGGTGGCAGGGACTGCTTCTGGAGGGGGAAGCTGGGCCACAACATGGGGCCTTTTTTCTTTTTGCAATAAACATTTACTCCAAAGGAGTTGAATTTGATGAAACTTGTATTTTGTTAGTAAAACTGTAAACACGTGGTTCTAAGTCTGATGGGAATACATTGAGCCACAGCATGACACCGTCTGATTCAGGTGTTTAAAATATCACTCTGGCCTCTTGTTGAAAACAAAACTGTCCAGGGGCTCAGAATGTCAGCAGAGGGACAAGTTATGCAGCTGATAAGTTACGCTGGTCAGCGATGGCATGGCTTGGGCACGCGGGGGTGGGGAGGTGAGAAGGGGTCAGATTCAGGATAGATTTACAGGTAGAGTCTGCCTGCCTTTCTCCCTCTTCCCCTTGGAAAATGGAGCTTGAGGGGAAAGTAGCCCCACGGCTCTGCCTGTGCCCCTATCTTGGGACACACAGGGTGACAGGAGGAAGGTGTGGGAGGCAAGGCCTGGCCTGCCTCACCCCTGAGCCTGCACACTTTGTGTACAGAGCACCTGCATGTTTCATCCTTGCCTCCAACCCTGTGAACTCGGCAGGGCAGGTACCATACCCTCCATGTTACAGGTGAGGAGACGTGAGTGCCTTGCCATGAAATTATGAGTTTATACAGGCAGGGAAAGCACTTTGAGATCATCAGGAATGAGGAACCCTGTGATTTCTGCTCTTGCAAAGAATGCTGTGGCCCGTACAGTGGGGACCCCGCTGAGTTTTTAGTGGTCAGGTTGTGGTGGACAGTCTCCCTCTTCCAAATGTTCTCTTGACATAATGTTGTTTATGTAGTTTAAGAAGAAATAAACCATTCCCATTTCATGGGGTTAGACCAAAAAGTAGTGGAATTACTGAAGCTATGTGGAAAAAGAGCCTCTGATTGCACTGAAGCAGCAACCAGATCTGACTACAGACACTTCACTGTCCTTGTAGAAGGTCTGTGGCTGAGTTAAGAAAGGACTTTCGTCCACTGGGATCATTTCTATCCACCCTTTGAGTCAGGGGTGTCTGTTTGGAGGAGGTGCCTGGTGAAGTTATTTCTGACTTCTGACATATCCTAATGAAGTTAACATTCTTTACAGCCTAGACCATTCTCAGCCTCCAAGTGGCCTCGTCATCGACAAGGAGTCTGAAGTTTACAAGATGCTTCAGGAGAAACAGGAGTTAAACGAGCCCCCAAAACAGTCCACGTCATTTCTGGTTCTGCAGGAAATCCTGGAGTCTGAGGAAAAAGGTAATCAGCCCCACCTGCGGGCAGAGGCGCCTGTTCCAGGTCTGGCGTGGGGGTCAGTCATTGCGGAAGCACAGGTGAACGCAGCCTGGAGTAGGTGGAGAGAGCACAGTGTGCTTTGGAAGGCACAGGCTTTTAAAATGCTAAAACTTCTTTTTTAAAAAAGTGAGAGACACAGAGAGAAAGAGAGTGTGCCCTCCTGACCGCACTTTACTTCCCCGGGGTCTTTGTTTAGGGAGCTCCATGCCTGGCTGGCTTTGTCTCTCACACATGTGCATCAGGACGCCGAGGTCTGAGTGAGCTTTGTGGGATTCTGCTGGTCTGTCTCTTGGCCATTTGTTTGAAGCCCACGTACCACCGGCTGGTGGTGGCCGAGGGGCAGGAGTGGGTGAAGGCTGTGGCAATGAGAAAAAGAATGAGGATGCATCAGTGGCCAGCGAAGCCAGATGCCTGGCTTGCCTTTGAGGCCATGTGTTTACTTTTGCTCTAGGGTAGATGGCCTGTCGAGGACCTGAGAGCCCAGTGTGGCCACATCCTTACCATGCGACCTTAGGCAGGTCTCTGAACCTGTCCAGGCCTGTTTTTCTCAAATGTCGTAATTGTGCAAAACACCCATCATGCGACTGAGGAGGTACTTCATAGTCATTATGATGTTCGAAAGCTCATCAAGATGCTCTCTTGTCCACGGGGTGAGCTCTGATGCACAAGGCACCCAGGGCACCCCGTGTGGTTCTGCAGGTCTCAGGAGACAACGCTTCACGTTGTAAACATCAAATACTGTCTGTTTTATCATATGATAATGTTCAAGTGGATAGCAGGAAAGGTGTCTTCACTGAATTACAATAGTATATTATGAGAAATTTGTGGCAGGTACTTGTGTTGGAGAAGGGATGCTTTTTTTTCCTTCTCCCAAAGATGACCTGTGGGTGGGTGGCCTGCTGGCTGTCATCAGCACCTCCTGTGATTCTCACTGCCAGCCGTCTCTGGAGAACTGGGGTTTGCACCCTTTCCTGGTCCTTGTGATACCCCACCCACTGCACCCTGTCTTGGTCCCTTTCCCTGGGGCTCGGGGACCTCCCTGGAGCCACCTTTCCTGGTCTCTCTTCCTCTCCACAACGTGCCCACCTGGGAAGAGAGAGTTGGCTCTCCTGGGAGGGACACCTGGTGATTATGAGCTTGAGACCTGCCTCAGCCGGGCTGCAAAGAGATCGGCTGAGACTGAGTGCCCTCTGCAAGGAGGGAGAGCAACCTCCCTCCTCAACGCTCCCAGCTACAGATTCTTTTTCCTGGGGAGTCCTTCCTGCCTTCCTGGCAAGTTCCCTACTGAATACACCCAGAAATATTAGAGAAGAAGAGAAATTTGGACATTGTTTTAGTTTCCTGGAGTCCAAAGGAAGCTAATATTTTTACCGTAAGCTAGTTGAGATGAAAGGAAGAAGAGCGATTTCTTTGAATTTACAGTGTTGGCCGGATTGGTGAGAGACAAAAAAAAACTCACGCCAGCAGGTGGCGCTGCAGGGCTGAACAGGCCGCAGTGAGGCCTATGCTGTTTAGCGGTGCCCAATGTTATCCAGTTAAGTCTCTTCATTCCAGAAAGGAATGTGGTTTCTCCTACCACATGGGCATTTCATGTTCCTCCTGGCCTTCTCTCATTGTACCCTCTTGCACCTCTCCCCTTTCCTGGTGATTTTTGTGCTGAAGGATGAGTTAGGTGAAAAAGCTCATCGTGTAAGAGACCCCAGCCCCATTGGGCTGGTTGTCTTGGCACGGTCGCTTTGCACTTCTGAGCCGTGAGGTATGCAGAGGTGCCGCCATTTTCTTGTCATGGCGGGTTGGCAGCCAGGGTGGCTATGGCACCGTCAGTCAGAAAATGAGGGAGCCCATTCGGGATGCTCGAGGCACAATCCTTGGAGAAGTTGCCCACTCAGGCCCTTCTGAAACCCCTCTAGGCAGGGACAGGATTAGGGTGAGGTGAGTGAGGCATCGCCTTGGGTGCAAAATTTAAGGGGGCACTAGAAAACTCAATAATCAGGACAAAAATGTCAGTTTGTGCAATATTTTTGAAAAATCAAAATTAATACAAAAAGTATGAATGAACAAAATTGAGGCTGTGGCCTCCTCCCGAAGGAAGGGAAAATGGAATCACTAAGGTGGTTTCCCCTGATGGTCCTGCTGGCAGGGCAGAGCCGAGCCTTCCCAGGCCTGTGTGTGGAGCTCACAACGTAAAGCCATGGAGCCTCCTAATCGCTGCCCCATCTCCTGTGTTGCCAGATGGACGTCTGTGTGCATCAGGTCCCCAGTGCAGGAGGGTCCAGGCTCTGAAGGGGGAGGCTGACTGTGTCATGTGCACCACGAGAGGGCTATGGAGAGTCCAGGCTTCGTTCACGCACTTCCAGCAAAGTACCCCAGACTAGCTCTCACATTGTATCAGTCAGCAGAGGGCACCTTGTGTCCACAGGGCTGCTGGGCAGCTGTGGCTCAGCTGGGCTGGGCAGGGAAGGGCCTGGCGCCCGGAGCCTTCTCATTCCAGAAGCCCAGTGAAGGGAGAGGCTCTCCCTGAGGCTTGCTGTTCATGGCACAGTGTGCAAGCTCCGTGGGGATGGGGCCAAACCACACAAGTGTACTTAGTGCTTTTGCCTGAACAAAGCTCACACACATCTGCTCAGATTCCAGTGGCCAAAGTCCGTGGATGGAGACGTCTTCTCCCCTGAGAGCAGCGTTTCTCAACTTTGATGTTACCAACATTTCGGGCTGTAGGAGTCCTTGTCGTGGGCTGCCCTATGCATTTTAGGATGTTTAGCAGCACCCCTGGCCTCTGCCTGCTCCATGCTAGTAGCATTCCTCCTCCAGTTGTGACAACCAAAACTGTTCTCTAGGGGACAGAATCACTCCCAGTGGGGAAACACTGACCAGAGAGAAGCATGGCAAGGTGGGGAGGGATAATTGTGGACAAAATATATAGCCAGCCATGCCAGCCAGGGGCATCCTGAATGCCCCTTCATCTCAATTTTTGGTTCAGAAGCAAAGTCCCTGGTTAGATCCAGGGACTCATTTTCTAAAAGGATAAGAGAACCAGGGCCCTCATCTGCCAGCCCCAGGATTGCCCAGCATGACTGCAGTTATGGGATGGCCCTCTCCTTGCCCCCTTGCCTTGCACAGGAAGCCCTTTCTTTGCTCTTGTTCTTGGTCCAGTACTTCCTGGACCAGTGGCATCAGCACACTTAGGAACTTGTTGGACATGCAAATTCTTGGGCCTTCTGGATCAGAAACTTTGGGGATGGGGCCGAGCAATCTATGGTTTAAGAAGCTCTCAAGGAAATTTTGATGCACAATAAAGTTTGCTTTAATCTAAGAAAGAAGTGAGTTTAGCCACGGGTGTAGGATAGAATCTCCTGCACCTGGAGATGCCCATTCAGCTGGGCTGTGGGGGGAGCCCTTGGTCTGTGAATTTTATGAAATCCTTCCTGGAACCTGGGATGCTCCCAGGTGGCTGTTCCAAACCACCAATGATGTACAGACTTCTGTATCTTCCTGGGCTAAAGCATGTTGGACTAAGGTAGGGACCGTCATGCACTTGTCACGGCATCTTATTATTCATTTCTGCACATTTATTGAGGCTCTGTTATTTGCTGAGCCCTGTGCTAGGCTCTGTAGGGTATATAAAAAAGTGTATAAAACAAGATTCTGGTGCTTGGGTAATTCGCAGTCTGTGGAGAGAGACATGTATAAATAGCTGATGAACCTAGCAATACTGCTAGGCCTTGTCATAGTACAAAGATAAGTGATGTGATTATTAATAGCTACCACAACATGGGGCTTTGTTACCTAAGGTGTGATGAATCGGGATGTAGGCAGTTCAGCATCCAGCAGCCAGGGGCTTATTTTATATACACCCAGCCGACTGCAGAAGGCTCCTTCCTCTGTTCTGTAGTGTATGGTTTTCATCTGGCTGCTGTGTAGCTTGCTGTACTGTGATGGTTTTGTTCTTTTTGTGATCTGGTTTCTTTCTGTATCTAAGTAATTTGGGTTTCCAGGGACTGTAAGAAGGCTTTATGTATGTCTATATATGTATATTAATCTTTTTATACTATCGTAAAGGGAAAAATGATCTCCCGTTTTATACAAAAAGAAACTAGGGACCAGAGAAGTTAGGTAACTTGCCCAGGATCACACAGCAGAGTCACATCTTTTTGACTCCAGTGCCTGTGACCTTGCTTGATCATATATTTAAGTGGCTCTGGGATATTTATGCAATTCTGCCCTTCCTAGCCAACGCCAATGTTTTCCTCATTTCAGGGGATCCCAACAAGCCCTCAGGATTCAGAAGTGTTAAAGCTCCTGTCACCAAAGTGGCTGCATCAATTGGAAATGCTCAGAAGTTGCCCATGTGTGACAAATGTGGCACTGGGATTGTGTGAGTATCTGCTTCCCACAGTCCTTGCAGGCCCTGCAGGTCGGGTAAACCATGAAAATGTGGGAAGTGCTGGGTGTTGCACATTTTGGGTGTGAAGGAGACAAATCCTGCCTGGAAAAATGGAACAGAGAGGCCACATAGATCCTGTGTCCCAGAGGCAGGTTCTCCTTTGCTGTGGAACCCTTAGGTTATGAGCATGTAAAACCAGTAACAGCAGGGCTGCGCTGCTGCAGTAGGTGGGGCTTCCAGAATAATGTCTCTGGACCCCGGGAATGAGAAGCCCCTACGACTGGAGGCCGGTTGGGAGGCGCTGGTCCACCCTTGAATGGGCCTCTGCAGAGGAGCCCCAGGCCCCACCCCCAGACGAATGATGCAGAACCCTGGTGCCACCGACAGGTGCTTGGCACTGATGGAGCTCTTTTCCTCCCTTGCTCCTACAGTGGCGTGTTTGTGAAGCTGCGGGACCGCCACCGCCACCCTGAGTGTTATGTGTGCACCGACTGTGGCACCAACCTGAAACAGAAGGGCCATTTCTTTGTGGAGGATCAAATCTACTGTGAAAAGCACGCCCGGGAGCGGGTCACACCACCTGAGGGCTACGATGTGATCACCGTGTTCCCCAAGTGATCAGCAGATGTACAGCGACCGCTATTCCCCAGCCAGCCTCGGCTGCAGCTTGTTCTCTCAATGTTCTGGCCTTCTCTCTTGAAAGTCTGTGCTCGCCCTGGTTTTACCCCTGTGCGTTAGACATCGGGTCCCTGCCTTGGTTAACTGACTCACTCTGCTGTGTGATGCTGCTTCTACAGTTAAGGGGAAGCTGCTCTGTTCAGCGTCCCCTTGCCAGCGTCACTGTGTATCTTCCTCACCTCAGTTCTCTACTGCAGATGGACATCAGCCAAATTTGAACCAAATCAGATTTAATGTCTGTCATTGATTTTGTTTTTCCTCAATAAATTTACAGACTCCTGAGCAGTGTGGTGTCGTTTATCATTTGGCCCGTGCGTCCTGTTTCCTATCCGAAGCCTGATGAGATTTCTGAGGCGTCTCCTCCTCTTATTTTGGGTTTCCCATTTCTCTGAAATTTGTAGGCCTTTCCCCCCAGGTGTGAGAAAACTGGCACCTGAACAAGCCATTTTCTTATATTTCTTCGAAGCTTGCTCCAAGTTATCCTTTTCTGATGCTAATGTAAGATACTTAGTTCTGTTTTAATAAAATAGTGTTTTCTTTATACCTGCCTGTTCTGAGCCTTATCTGAGGAAATGAATAGATGGGGAGCTTTACCAGTTGGCCTTAAAACATTCCCCAGTAAATCTCTCTCCAGGTTGGTTGCCGCCATCACAACTGCTCTCCTTGGTGAAGGGCAGCAAACTCAGGGAAGTGACCGACGTGTCCTCCTCACAGAAGAGACTGGGAACCCTGGCTGTTACGGAGTTCCGAGTCAAGATCTGAGGTCACCATAGATTATCTCCTGGTGCCTAATCGCTAATGGAGCCATTTGCTCAAACAGTGGTTGTCCCACCTCTCCAGAGGCTGAGACTAAGCAATTGTTATGAGAGGTGGACAGGGCACTCCAACCAACCCTCCTTCCTCCAAAAAAGCAGATCTATCCTTGAGGAGTATTTGCCACCATGGGTAATAGACCTTTATTGATAAAGTTACTAACTTCATGCTTACTCTAAAAATAAGGATTTTAGTTAGACAGTGGTGCTGGGATTTCATGCCACAGACTCTGCGACCAGAATACACTGTGGGCAGTTGATACATGAGTCATTCTAGTGCTACAAAACCCAGAACTGAAACCTTTCAGATGGCAAATTTCTTTGTGTTAAAGTTCTCAATTTTTTTTTTTTGTAGTTAATTAGTCCTTACTTTTAAACCTCATCTGTTTCTAAGCTTGTAAAAGGCAAGGTGGCTTAAACTTTGCAATTCTAAGAAATCAACATAAAATGAAAACTCTGAACCACAGCAAGTCTGACTCATTTATAAACATAGTAACAACTGGGATTTGGGTTTGGTTGGAAGGGGATGGTTAATAGTTTCTTAGAACTTTCTCAAATCTCCTCGGATAAGGTGCCTATCAAATATCTGACATTTATCTTGTTCGGTAGCACTATTGCTTCTTAGGAGTGGGTCTTGCATACGGGATGTCTCACTTTCAATGAAGGCCAAATACTAAGAGCTTTGCATGGACACTACTATTGAACATAGACTTTATGGCTAATTTGTTTCCTGACAGTGAAACAGAATGTCAACATAATCATTCCTAAGTGCAAGTTGTGCCACGTGGCTAGGAGCCCTCCATACCCCCCAGCATTTGGTTTATAAAAATATTTCTTGCCAAGAGCAATTTAAGGTTTGGCCTATTTCTTGTGTTTCACACCTGCCATATTTATCTGATTCTTTTTCTTTCATTCTTACTCTAAAATGAAAGCAGAATGGAAGGAATGTACTGGAAAATCTTCAATCTGTCCTGTAATCTTCTTTAATTACTAAGCTTTCAGACAACTTTCTAAAGAGGAAAAATTCAGCCAAAGTCACGCAGACTTTGATCAACTTTGATCTCTCTGACTCAGAATGCTCTTCTTCCACCTCTTGATTTAGTTAGCATTTAATAAAGTTCTGTTGTCTTTCATGATTACGCTGCCATTCTCCTTCTTTGCCCTCATGACTTGGATGCTGTTCCCCTATGCTCCCAAACCCAGGGCACACCTTCTGGCATGCATCACACGAGACACTGATCACTCTTCTTCAGAAAGGAATGAAGCCTCCATGAGAGCTGATTCTTTGTCTTTTTCAACTTCATCACCTCAGCACCCAGCCCAGTGCCTCACAAGTGGCAGAGAGACAGTCCACAAGTGTTCGGTCAATGAATCTGTAAATGAGTGAGGGCTTCATCGCTGTCCAACAGAAGTATGATGCAAGCCATGCATGTAATTAAAAATTTTCTAGCAGTCGCATGAAAAGCAGGTAAAATTAATTTTCATAATATATTTAACACCATATAACCAAACTATTATTTCAGCATGTGCCACAAGCCGCATCTCAAGTGCTCAGTAGGCATATGTGGCTACTGTATTGGACAACAAAACTCTAATCCACTTTAAAACAAGACATCCTGGATTTCTGCTTCCCTTCTGGGTGCCATATTTTTCCCCCCGGGTCCTACATGTCCACCATATCTCTTCTAACTGCCCTGCATCTGGCTTCCTTATTCTGCCCATGCCCCACGAGGGTGATTTTAGAAGGCCCCTTGTTGATTCCTCCCAGCCAAACCCCAGGACCTATTCTGTCTTGGCCCTTACCCATCTCATTCACCCAGGGGCTTTTCCATCACTGCTCACTCAGGGCTTCTGGAAGTTTCTGCCTTGACTTGCACCATCTGGAACTTCCCTGGTCGCTTTCTACTTCTCTGACTGCTGAGTCTCTAATTGTCACCTTGCCAAAGCCAGGGATGACTCCCTCCTCAGGTGAGGCCTTTCTTTGACTGCTTATAAAACTATCTGACTGAAGTTTTAGGAAATCAAGGACAAAAGGCTTTTAAAAAGGATTTTCTTCTTCCCTGTTTTTCTCTATTGAACACATCACTAAGCATTATCTAAATTTTACCTGCATTGGGATCTGCCCTTTCTTGGTGGATGTTTTCCTCTGATGTCTGAGCTGTTCTGAGTTTTTAAGTTGCAGGGAGAGGCTCAGAAGAGTGTGTCCTCCATCCAGGCCGGGGAATGACCAGATGACCACTTAAAAGGGGAAAGTTGCCTTGACTCATCTCTTGGGTTAAGAAAGTACTGGTTAGGGTGGCATCCAACACTGCTTTCTTATCTCACCAGAGGTATTAAGGACTGATTTCACTAACAGACACTGAACAGAAATAAGAGTATATTTTAGACGGTTCTTAAAGGATAATTATAAACATTAAATGTTCTCTTCCCTTGTAGCAATGCATATACTTTATCTGGGAGGATGAATTAGAGCCCTCATAATCCTTTGCTTTAGGAATAATAGTTAGAACTTATTAATTTTATATTTTCCCCATGACCAGGTCAAAGAGCCCCGGTTATAAACGGAATTTTTCAAGCCTAAAATGTAAGAGTGTTTCTTACATTTTAATGTGCGTGGGAATGACATGGGGATCTTAAGGTGCAGATTCTGATTCATTAGGACTAAGCCAGGCCTGGTATCTTTCTGCATTTCTAGCAAGGTTCCAAATGATGTTGCTGCTGCTGGTCCATCAATCATAATTTGAGAGGCAAGTTTTCTAGAACACAGGCATTGCCAAAACTGAGGGGTAGTTAGGCTACAGCATTGTAATTCAGTTGATTATTAGGAAATATTTTTTATTTGAGTCTAACTACATACAGACATGCTTTGTTGTATTGTGTTTCACTTTATTGCGCTCTGCAGATACTGTGTTTTTTACAAATTGAAGGTTTGCAGCAACCCTGTGTTGAGAAATTCTGTTGGCATCATTTGTCCAACAGCATGTGCTCACTTCCTACCTCTGTGTCATGTTTTGGTAATTTTTGCAATATTTAAAACTTTTTTATTATTAACATATCTGTTATGGTGATCTGTGATCAGTGACCTTTGACGTTAGTTACTACTGTAACTGTTTTGGGTGTCACAAAATGCGCCCACATGAGATGGAAAACTTAATCAATAAATGTTGTGTGGGTTCCGAATGCTCCACTGACCGTACCCTTGTTTATGTCCCTCTCTCCTTGGGCCTCCCTATTCCCTGAGACACAGCAATATAAAAATTGGGCCAATTAATAACCGTACAATGGCCTCTAAGTGTTCAAGTGAAAGGAATGGTCTCATGTCTCTCACTTTAAATCAAAAGCTAGCCATAGTTAAGCTTAGTGAGGAAGGCACCATGAAAGCTGAAACAGGTTGAGAGCTAGGCATCTTGCACCCAACAGCCAAGCTGTGAATGCAAAGGAAAAGTTCTTGAAGGAAATTAAAAGTGTTACTCCAGTGAACACGTGATTGATAAAAAAGCAAAACAGCCTTATTGCCGACATGGAGAAAGTTTTAGTGGTCTGGATAGAAGATCAAACTAATCACAACATTCCCTTAAGGCAAAGCCTAGTCCAGGGCAATTTGGCTATGGTTTGAATATTTGTGCCCTCCAAAACTCACGTTGAAATTTAATCCTCAATGTGGCAGTATGTCAGGTGAGACCTTTAAGAGGTTACTGGATCAGGATGTCTCTGCCCTCACAAATGGATTAATTCATTCATGAGTTAGTAGATTAATTGGTTAATGTGTTAATGGATTCTCCTGGGAGTGGAACCGGTAGCCTTATAAGAAGAGGAAGACAGGCTTGAGCTAGCATGTTAGCTTGCTCAGCCCCCCCTCCTAGTGATGCCCTGTACCACCTCAGGACTCTGTAGAGTTCCTACCAGCAAAAAGGTCCTCACCAGATGTAGCCCCTTGACCTTGGACTTCCCAGACTCCCAAACTGTAAGAAATAAATTTCTGTTCTTTATAAATTATCCAGGTATTCTCTTACAAGCAACAGAAGATGGACTAAGACAAAAACCCTAACTCTCTGAAGGCCGAGAGAGGTGAGGAAGCTGCAAAAGAAAGATTTGAAAGGTAGCAGAGGTTGGTTCACGAGGTTTAAGGAAAGAAGCCGTCTCCATAATATAAAAGTACAAGGTGAAGTAGCAAAAGCTGATGGAGAAGCTGCAGCAAGTTATCCAGAAGATCTAGCTAAGATTATTGATGAAGGGGGCTACTCAAAACAATAGATTTTCAATGAAACAAAGCAGCATTCTATTGGAAGATGATACTACCTAGGACTTTCATAGCAAGAGAGAAGAAGTCAATGCCTGGCTTCAAAGAATCAAAGGACAGACTGACTTTCTTGTTAGGGACTAACTAACATAGCTAGTGACTTTCAGTTGAAGCTAATGCTCATTTACTGT
>NW_012150175.1:2560804-2570625 GCF_000956105.1 Propithecus coquereli
GATGCCATGAAGAACATTTGTCATTCAGGGGAAAAGCTCAAAATATCAACATTAACAGAAGTTTGGAATAAGTTGATTCCAACCCTTATGAATGGCTTAGAGAGGGGTTCAAGACAAGGGAAGGAAGGTAATTGCAGATGTGGTAGAAACAGCATGAGCACTAGAACTAGCAGGAAGCCTGCAGATGTGACAGAATTGCTGCAATCTCATGATCAAACTTGACCGGATGAAGAGTGGCTTCCCATGGATGAACAAAGCGGTTTCTTCAGGTGGAATTTACTCCTGGTGAAGACGCTGTGAAATTGTTGAAATGACAACAAAGGATTTATATTATATGTCACATAAACATAGTTGATAAAGAAGCAGTAGGGTTTGAGAGAATTGATTTCAGTTTTGTTTTGTTTTGCTTTATTTTGTTAAATTTAAATTATTTTTACAGACAAGGTCTCGCTCTGTCGCCCAGGCTGGAGTGCAGTGGTACGATCACAGGTCTCTGCAGCCTTGAACTCTTGGGCTCAAGGGACTCTCCTGCCTCAGCCTTCCAAGTAGCTGGGATTATAGGTGTGAGCCATCACAACTGGCTTGACTTGAATTTTGTGGATAAAATGCTATCAAACAGCATTGGATGCTATAGAGAAATCTTTTGTGAAAGGAAGAGTCAATTGATGCGGAAAACATCACTGTTGTCTTCTTTTAAGAAATTGCTACAGACACCCCAACCCTGATCACTCAGCACCATCCACATCAAGGCAAGACCCTGCACCAGCAAAAAGATTATAACTCACTGAAAGCTGAGATGATGATTAGCATTATTTTTAGCAAAAAAAAGTATTTTTAAATTAAGGTATGTACATTGTTTTTTAGACACTGCTATTGCAGGCTTAATAGACCACAGAATAGTATAAACGTAACTTTTATATGCACATGGAAACCAAGAAATTGGTGTGATTCACTGCAATATTCACTTTATGGTGGTGCTCTGAAACCAAATCCACAGTATCTCCAAGTTATGCATGTACAATGAAATTCATAGGTCTTTTTCTTCGAATTTTGGCCATCATATGCACCCCAATCAACATGTGGAACATTTCCATCACCCCATCATAACCTTTCCTTATTCCCTTACCACTTTCCTTCCACCAACTCTACCCTGGGGGTAACACAAGCTTAGTCTTTCCTTTGGGTCTCTCAAACTGCCCTACCCCATGCTCCTGATGGCTCTCCTCCTGCCTTCATCAGAGCTGCTGCACTGTTCCAGGCCCCAGAGCCATGGCATGGGCTATTCTCCCTTCTCCTTGACCTTCTTTTTTTTTTTTTTTGGAGACAAGAGTCTCACTGTGTTGCCCCGGCTAGAGTGTGGTGGTGTCATCCTAGCTCACAGCAACCTCAAACTCCTAGGCTCAAGCAATCCTTCTGCTTCAGCCTCCCGAGTAGCTGGGACTACAGGCATGCGCCGCCATGCCCGGCTAATTTTTTCTATATATTTTTAGTTGTCCGATTAATTTCTTTCTATTTTCAGTAGAGACGGGGTCTCGCTCTTGCTCAGGCTGATTTCGAACTCCTGAGCTCAAACAATCCGCCCGCCTCGGCCTCCCAGAGTGCTAGGATTACAGGCGTGAGCCACTGCGCATGGCCCTCCTTGACCTTCTGACCTTCACTCCAGCTGCTCTTTTGGCTGGAGTAGGCCTCCGTGTCACATAAGTTCTGTAAGCTCAGTTTCTGAAGTTCACTGGGTTTCACGGGAGCTGCAGGGAAAACATATACTTCAGTTTTCTTTTAAAATGGAATGTGAAACAATTACACAATGGCTGGGAAATGAGTGAGTAAACAGTGGGTGTAACTCATTTGTATGTGTAACTGAGGCTGCAGCTCTAAAGACAAAGTGATTAGATTTGCTGAGAAAAACTGTTGGTAGCCGCTGCCTGCATCCTTAAACTTGAGAGGCAGCCTGTGGCCTGGGAAGCCTTTACCTCTATGGTTCATAAATTACAACTCGATTAAACATATAAGCCCATCCATCTACATTGATAAATTGCATCACCAATAGTTCATCATATTTGCTCTGTGGCTCCACTGGGTATGCTGTCCCTCTTCCCTAGCAGCAGAGGCTGAGAGCAAGGGCGTGATCTGGGGCCAGGAGGCTGGGCTGCCCATGTCCCTGGCACAACCCTCGGAGGCCGACTGCCCTGGAGGACCCCTGTGAGCCTGCAAGAGCAGGGAGACAGCAGCAAGGAGGAGGAGGAGGCAGTGTTCATGCTCTTACCCGATGCCTGCGGAGCTCTGACCCTGGCAGGAACTGAGCCAGGCCTGGGAATACAATGGGGAACAAGATGAGCCACGTCCCTGCCCTTATGGGGCCTACTTTCTAGGGGGAGACTGATAGTACAGAAATAAACAAATGCAAGTATAGTCCATGGTGAGAGAGTGAGTAGGGGGTAGAGAGTGATGGGGATGGGGTGGACTGCTGTGAGTTGGGGTCTGGAAGGCCTCTCTGAGGAGTGCACTTGAGCAGAGGCCTGGATGGAGCGTGGGAGCCATGGAGCTGTCTGGGCAGTGCATCCCAGGCCGAGGGAGCAGTCAGTGCAAGGCTGCGAGGCTGGTGTGGAAAGTTGCCCTTCACAATGGCTGTGCCCATCAATTGCCTAGTGTTTTGTTCAAGGATTTTCTGAGCCTGATGCATTTACAGCGATATTTCGTGGCCTGGGGAATAATGTCGGTGGACCCTAATTCTCTGGAGTTAAATGTACTCAGCACATTCTGGATACAAAAAGTGGTTTTAAGGAAGGCCCTTGGAGAGTGCCTGGAGGATTTGTTGGGGTACAGAAAACCTCCAAATATGGTGCTTTGACATGCTGAATTGAAGAAGCAGCCTCAAGGTCTCTCTGACTTTCCCCTCCCTGTTGTCCCTCAATCCTCTGTCTCTCCCAAAGCATAAGATGAAGCTGTTCTCTGAAATTGCCTTAGCTACATAGAAATTGGACCCCCCCAAAGAGCAACACAATTGCTTTTGATTTCTTCCCTGAAACTTCATTAACCAGAGAAGATTAAAACTTATATCACAGAGACAGAAACTGAAAATTAAATACCACACGTAGAGCCCAGGTGAACTTGGAACTTTGTCACAACCATTGTTTGTTCTCTGGTCCCATTTAATTTCCAGAATCGATCATTCACAAGATAATGTCTGCCTCCCAGGTTCATTTATTCCTCCTAAAAATCACTGGAGTATACACCCCCATCTGCTCTACCCCTATGAGGAAGGGCATATAAGCATCTGGACCTCATTGGGTTATTGGGTAACCAGTCTTCTGCAATTCCCTGTACTATGCACATCGTATAAATTTTATATGGCTTTTTCTCCTGATAACCTGCCTTTTGTCAGTTAATTTTCAGGAAATTTTCAGAGGGCAGAGTGGAAGCTTTCTCTTGGCCCCTACAGATCCCTGCAGCCTGGAAGCCTGTGGCGGACAGAGGACCGCAGCTGCCTACAGGGGCTGAGATCATTGTCCTTGCCCCAGACAGGAATGTTTGGTTAGGTCTCTGTCAACTCCTTTTGGGGGCTTCCTATGAAACAATCCTAAATTTAAGTGCTTTAAGTGTGAAAAAAATGTATATCCATTCAATACTCCAGTGGGACTTGAGAACTGTTCTCCCCTGAGCTATAGCTGTAATACCTTGTGATTTGGAGAATTCAGAAAGACAAGACAACAGGGTCCCATAGTCCTAACCCCTGATGAGGAAACCTCCCCAGGAACAACTGAAAGCTGAGGAATTCCCACAGGCAAGTACATCCAGTGACTCTCAGACAGGAGTCCGACAAATGTACAACCTGCCATTTGGGAATTTACAGGTATAAAGCCTGGTCCCCTCTGTCTTGTTCATGGCTTACAACAGTAGCCTGGTATATAGCAAACTCTTTATAAATGCTTGTTGGGAATATGAATGCATCACCCCTTGTGAAGGACAGACTGCCTGCTGCCCTTAGAGCCTCCAGTCTTGCATAACTATTAAACTGTGATGCCAGTGATGCCAGCAGGTAGGCACCAGGCTCAGCACAAGAGCTCACAGCAGGCCTGACAGGCTCCCACTGCCCATCCTGGCTCCTCATCCCTGAGTCTACTGTACCCCCTGTACCCAGGGCTCTTCCCACTGTCGTGCCTAGGCCAGCCTCATGAGGTGCAGGGAGTCTCCCTGTTAACACTCCTGCCCCAGGCACATCTGGATCTCCCGGGGCAACCTTCTAGATCAGGGGGACAGCAAACTACAGCCTGCAGGCCGAGTCTGGCCTGTTTTGTAAGGACCTTAGCTAAGAATTGTTTTAAACATTTAAAGGGCTGAAAAAGAAGAAAAAGCAGAAGCAGAATATGCCACTGAGACAGTACGGTCCACAAAGCCTGCAATACTGACTGTCTGACTCTTTGCAGAAAAGGTTTGCTTGGTCTAGACGGTCCTCCCTCACAGCAGGCCACCGTGCTGACCACATGCACCAGGCATCAGTGGCTTTGAGCACACTGATGTATTTCCTTCCTTTCTTTGACCTTGAGGCAGGTAGGATAACTGTCTCTTGTAGAGACTGGGCAACTGAGTGACACAGAAGCTAATTCGCTTGCTGAGCTAATAAGTGGCAGAGCCACGATTCGAACCCAGGCATCCTGGCTCCAGTGCTTTTTAACCACATGCCATTTGCCTCTTGATATGGTCACACTTGAACTTCAGGCTTTCCCACCCTCACTCATGGTCTCTTCTGTAGTAATGAGCTTCAGAAGATAACTGCCCTCCCACCCCCAGCTTCTTCCTGCTCCTGACCCACTGGCAGTAAGCAGGGTTTTGCACCCAGTCTCACCCTCTCAGGGCCTCTCCACAGGGCTGCAGCCTGGCCTAAGATGGCTGGTTTTTTCCAGGGATGCTGACAATGCTTGGGCACCTCCCTTCCCCTCTGCCCTGCCTGGCCACCTGGAACCCTGCATGATCCTGCTACTCAGCAGGCTGGACACTTCGCCATGAGCCGGGCCTGAAGTCGTTACCCTCTTTGAGCCACTGGGCCCTTCTTCCTGGGGCAGTCCCTATCCTGTTCCTCCCAAAAGGAATTGGATTCTTGGTACTTGGGCTTGGGGACAGGGTGAGAGGATGTGTAGTCAACTGGTCCTGAACCTTGGTTCCTTTTTAGCCCCATCCTTGGAAGCGGAAGCCTGGAGTTTAGAGCACCCCAAAAAGCAGCATTGCAGGCTTTGGAAACCAAGGGAAACAGTAACTTTGAGGTTGAGCAGGTGGGGTGGCACTTCTGTTATCAACAGGCACTGTGCAGAAGGGATTGGGAATGGAAAGACAGCAGCAGAGAGAGATTCCTAAATTTCACTTGTCCCCTCCTTACTTCCCCATCAGGGCTGCGACAAGACCCACACTTTAGGTGGTGGCCCTGTAGGGGTCAAGGCCTTTGGCCACTTGAACGTTCACTGAAAAATTAACTCGCAAAAGGCCAATCAATTGGAGAAAAGACATACGTGGGAGCCTTTAGAATGAAGACCCAAAGATACAGGGGAAATTGTCCATTTTAGGTTTAACAAAGTATGGATAGCTGTGTAGAAATATGACTGGACAAAAGGGTATGACCTAATGCTAAGAGACTGAGGGAAGAAACCCAGCAAAGCCTGTCTGTGTTCTTCTCGGCCTCTCTGAGCTGCATGCCTTCCTTCTGAGTGTGGGGCAGGGCCCTCTCTGGGAGTGGGCGTCTTGGGACCTACAGTCAAACAAGATAGGTCAGATAACTTATTTATAGCCAGTTTTTATACAGAATATTTATAGGTTTTATGACTGGCTTTTGAGAAAAGTGGTTCTAGTTTTTCTGATTCACCTTGGGGAAGTGGGACTCTTGTTCCTATGGCTAGCCTTGGAGAAGAATGGAACTGAGAGACAGGAGGGCAGGCGAAGGTCAGAGAAGAGCTTTTGTTTCTGAGGCCTTCATTTTGGGGGACTGTTTTCTCAGCCCCAGGGGCCCCTTTACTCTGGGCTGCAAATCACTGTGCATAGAGGGAAGAGAGGCTATTTTCTGCCCGTGTGACCTTGGACAGGTTATTTAACACTCTGGGCCTCCCTTTTTAATTTTTTTAGAGATAGATTCTCACTCTGTCACCCAGGCTGGAATGCAGTGGTGTGATCATAGCTCACTGCAGCCTTGAACTCCTGGGCTCAAGCGATCTTCCTGCCTTGGCCTCCCAAAGTGCTGGGATTACAGGTATGAGCCACTGTGCCTGGTTTATTTTCATGTACCCTTTACCCAATTCCTCCTAATAGTAACATGCAAAATTATAGTACAATATCGCAACCAGGATATTGAAATTGATACAGTGAAGATACAGAGCAATCCATCACAACAAGGATTCCTCACACAGCTCTTTTACAGCTACACCCGCTTCCCTCCCTCCCTGGTTCTTAACCCCTAGCAACCACTAATCTGTTTTCCAGTTCTATAATTTTGTCATTTCAAAAACATTAAGTAAATGGAATCATACAGTGCTTAACTTCTTGGATAATCTTTTTCATTCATCATAAATTTTGTGATTCATCAAAGTTGTTGCCTGTATCAACAGTTCATTTATTTTCATTGTTGAGTATGGAATGGATGTACCACAATTTATTTAACCATTCACTCATTGAAGAACATCTAGGATGTTTCCAGGTTTTAGCTATTACAAATAAACCTGCTATGAACATTCCCATACAGGTTTTTGTGTAAACTTAACTTTTCATTTTTATGGGATAAATGCCCAGGAGTGTAATTACTAGGTTGTATGAGAGTCACATGGTTAGTATTTTAAGAGACTGCCAAACGGTTTTTGCAGAGTCACTGCTATGGTATAAATGTATGCCCCCCGCATAAAAAAAATTCATGTGCTAAAACTTCATCACCAACGTGATAGTATTAAGAGGTAGAAATTAAAAAAATTTTTAAATTTTAATTTAAAAAAAGGAGGGATGAGGTCTTTAGGATGTGATTAAGTCATGGGAGTTGTGACCTTATAAAAGAGGTACAAGGGAGCTGTTCAAGCCTTTCTCCATTTAAGGACACAGCAATAAGGCACCATCTTGGAAACAGAGACCAGGCTCTCACCAGACACCAAATTTGTTGGTGTCTTCATCTTGGACTTCCACCCTCCAGAACTGAGAGCAATAAATTTCTATCGTTGATAAATTTCCCAGTCTAAGAGCCGTAGGAACAATAAGGCAGTCACTGCACCATTTTACATTTCCACCAGCAAAGTATGAGTAATTCGGTTTCATCATCTTCATCATTAGGCATTGTACTTGTTTTTATTTCAGCCATTCTGATAGGCGTGTAGTGGTTTCTCATTATGCTTTTAACTTGCGTCTTCCTAATGGCTAACATTATTGAATGTTTTTTCGTGTGCTTATTTGCCAAATCTGTATGTACTGTTTAGTGACATGCCTGCCCATGTCTGTTGCCCATTTTCGAATTGGATTGTTATTTTACTGTTGAGTTTTGAGAGTTATTTTTTAAACTACTATCTAGAAGAAACTTCTAGAGACTTCTAGATGGTAGTCCTTTGTTAGATATGTGGTTTGCAGATATTTTCTGCAATTCTGTAGCTTGTGGGTTGAGATTTCTTTGTATTAGTTTTGATAGCTGCATATGAACATACAATTATCTTAAAATATTTAATTAAAAAAGTAAGAAAATACTGATTTTTCATAACTAAACTGCAAGTAATTTAATGGGAATTTTAAGATTACAGGAAATATTAGGTCCTTTATCTTCACTCCCTTACTGAACTAACACAGATTCCCTCAGAATAATATATGCATGCCAAACACAGCATTGGCTGCTAATTTGTCATTTTTATTCCCACTTTTGTAATTCTACGTCAATTTATTTTTTTTTTTTGAGACAGAATCTCACTGTGTTGCCCGGGTTAGAGTGCCATGGCATCATCCTAGCTCACAGCAACCTCAAACTCCTGGGCTCAAGCGATCCTCCTGCCTCAGCCTCCCGGGTAGCTGGGACTACAGGCACATGCCACCATGCCCGGCTAATTTTTTCTATATATTTTTAGTTGTCCAATTAATTTCTTTCTATTTTTAGTAGAGACGGGGTCTCGCTCTTGCTCAGGCTGATCTCAAACTCCTGAGCTCAAACGATCCGCCCGCCTCGGCCTCCCAGAGAGCTAGGATTACAGGCGTGAGCCACCACGCCCGGCCTACATCAATTTAATTTGAAGTTATGAAATCACTTTCACTCAGGAGAGAAGAGACCTTTATGGTAATTAAGATAACAGGAGAAGGCAGAATATGAATTTTAGTCTCATGGCCAATGGTTGAAGGTTTGGAGGCTGGGACGACTGTTGTACAGGAACTAGTAGCCACGTTCTCAGGCAGATGCACAGGTAAGGGAGAATGACTGATAGATGCAGTCTGTGGTCCTGAGAAGTGTCTCCCTCTTGATGATACGTGTGTCATTTACTTACAATCTACTTTTAACATGTACTTATGCTTGTCCTATACCTATTGTGATGGTTAATTTTATTCCAACTTGACTCGGCTAAGGGATGCCCAGTTAGCTGGTAAAACATTCCTTCAAGCTGGATGCTGTGGCACATGCCTGTGATCCCAGCTACTCTAAAGGCTGAGGCAAGAGGATTGCTTGAGCCCAGGAATTCAACACCAGCCTGGGCAACATCGTGAGACACTCCCCACCCCCATCTCAAACAGCAAACAAACAAAAAAACGCCATTACTACTGGGTGTCTCTTTGAGGGTATTTCCAAAAGAGATTAGCATTTGAATTAGTAGGGAGTAAAGAAGATCTGCCCTCACCAATGTGGATTGGATATTTATCCAGTCCATTAAGTGCCTGACCTGGAACTTCCATCTTTTCCTGCCTTTGGACATTGGAACTCCTTGTTTTTTTTTTTTTTTTTCCAGAATTTTACAGGAGTACACATGTTTTGGAACTTGTTGTTCTAAGGCCTCTGGACTCAAACTGATTTATGCCACTGGCTTTCCTAGTTCTCCAGCTTGCAGATGGTATATTGTGACACTTCTCTGCCTCCATAACTGTGTGAAGCAATTCCCATAATAAACCTCTTCTCATAATATTTCTATACATCCCATTGGTTCTGTTTCTCTGGAGAACCCCAACTAATGCGCCTACTCAGAAATCCTGGCCAGGGTACCTTCCAAGTAAGGTCCTGCACTCTAATATTCCCATATATTCTTCATTAAGGATTTTCACGGTCAACCAGAGTAAAGGGCAAGAGACTGTGTCTTAAATTCGTAGCCTCGTTGCTTCTTGAGCTCGGACTGAAAGTTTCTGAGAAAACAACACTGCTCCCTAACCTTTGCTCTCCTTGGCACTGGACAGAAATTTACTCACCACGACCTGTTGTACGACAAATGATCAACATGTTTCATAACCTTTCAGACAGTCCTTGTTTTACATAAGAGAGTTAAAATTTAAAAGCAAATGTTTCCTACCTTAAATGCTATGTTTAAATTTTCTTCAGACTTAGGTGATAAAAAGAAATTTGATATTTGAGGAAACAAAGACCCTTCAACTAGCACTGTGTGACTATATGCAAAGGTTTGTGCCTCTGAGCCATTTTACATTATTGCTGCTAAAACAAGGAAGTAAGCAATCTCATTAGATGTTTTCTAAGATCTATTCCAGTTCATGTATTTCTATGCTTTCTTCCTTCCAGGAAAAGTAAACGGGCCGGGCAGACGCACCCTCAGAACGGTCACATGAGTCAAGCCAAAACACAAGTTTTTTAGACAAAGGGATTGCTCTGAAGAAGAGGTGGTGGGTGG
>NW_012150175.1:2571660-2572606 GCF_000956105.1 Propithecus coquereli
ACCATGTATACATTAGGTTCTTTTAGAGAAGTGGTATAAAGAGTGGCATTTTTATTTTATTACATTTAGACCCTGATCTAAATGTATCATGTTCTTGTGTGTGGAATCTGGACTTAGTGGTCTTTCAAGACTGAGGTGTTTTTGAACTGGTCAGATCCCCACCCTCCTTTCTAAGCTGACATACCTGCTATCTGTTTATTAGCCTTGTTTTTCTGTACTGACAAAAGCTGTGGAGGGAAGTTCTTGACTCTCAGGACCTTCTGCTACTTCCTCTGAGATTGCCCTTTTCTGCTCCAAGACTGAGCACGGTTCATCACAGCAGGGTAGAAGACTAAGCAACATTGGGAGTCCTGTGTTGGGCTATACATGTGCATGGCACCTAATCTGGGATCTGCTTCTCCTTTGGCTGGCTGTTTTATGGGCACGGCATAATTATAATATAATTATACTTATAATTGGCAGATGTGATGTGTCAGCTGTCCTCCTAGGTTCAAATTCCAGCTTAACATTTTATGAACTGGTCAGGGAGGTATCTGAATCTTCTCAGGGTAACTCATCCATAAATATTGCTATTATTAATACGAAGTTGTTTTTTGAAGATGAAATGATCTTCACTCAACTTTGCACTTAATTTTTGATACTCAGAATTTACTTTTAGCCTTCATGTTATTTGGTTAATACTAGTTATTGGGCAGTATATTCAGGAGGTACTGTTTTTAAAATTCCCATCCAATCTTTGCAGGAAATGAGACATCAGAGTCCCTCATCTGCTGATTTTTGTCTGATTCTTAGTAGAGCTCATGTTCTTATATTGTCCTTAGATGGATTGATCAAGTTTCCTTTATTTTACTGTTTTTCTTCTACTGAAAGGAAAGGTATTAAATTTTAGGTGGTATACTTTAAATTTTAATTAAAAAATTTTATGTTGTAATTGTATCTATCTATA
>NW_012150175.1:2573740-2578255 GCF_000956105.1 Propithecus coquereli
CTCTTGCTCAGGCTGGTTTCGAACTCCTGAGCTCAAACAATCCTCCCGCCTCAGCCTCCCAGAGTGCTAGGATTACAGGCGTGAGCCACCGCGCCTGGCCAACTTAAATTTTTTTAAAAAGATTCTACGTATGAGTAAGATCATGAGGTATTTCTCTGTCTAGCTTATTTCACTTAACATGATGTCACCTAGGTTCATTTATGTTGTAGCAAGTGACAAGATTTCATTATATTTTTATAGCTGAATAGCATTCTGTTGTGCATATTTACCACATTTTCTTTACCCACTCATCTGATGTTAGACAAATGGGTTGATTCTATATCTTGGCTATTGTAAATAGTGCTACTATAAACGTGGGAGTATAGATATCTCTTCAACATACTGATTTCATTTCCTTTGGATATATATCTAGTAGGTAGGATTGCTAGTAATTCTATTTTTAATTTTTGAGGAGCCTTCATACTGTTTCTTATAATGGCTGTGCTAGTTTATAATCTTGCTGACAGCATTCCACACCCTTGCCAACACTTGTTTCCTTGTGTCTTGTTGATAATAGCCATTCTAACTGGAATGAGGTGGTAGCTCATGTGGTTCTGATTTGCATTTCCCTGATGATTAGTGATGCTGAACATTTTTCATATGTCTTGTTTTGAGAAATGTCTCTTCAGGTCTTATGCCCATTTTTAAATTGGGTTATTTAATTTTTTGCTGTTGAGTTGTTTAAACCCCTTATATATTCTGGATATTGACCCCTTTTCAAATTTATAGTTTCAAGTATTTGCTCCCATTCTACATGTTCACACTTCGCTCTGTTAATAGTGCTGGGAGTTAGCTACGCTCCCAGAAAAATGCATCCCTTGGCAGGGTTGTCACAAGAGATATGGAAGTAATAGAAATAGAGAATAGAGAAATAATAAACAGACACTCCCCCTTATAAAGATGGGGGAGTCAGGGGTCCTCCAGCATTCCCACGAGCTGTGAGGCCCCAAGTGAAGTCCTGAATCAGCATTTATTGGTGCAGCGATTAGTTACCAGTGGTTACAGATTTACATAATAACACATAGTTCATTTAAGTTTACAGTCTTCCCAAAAGCTTCTAGAGATCCCTCAATTAACTCTATCTATGTTAGCAAATAGTTACAAAATTTTTCTAAGATATACTTCTAAGTCCTAAGGTAAAATTATCACTCAGCAGAAAGGCTAAACAGAAATATAGAGCCTGTATATTTATTTATCTAATTTCTTGTTGATTGAGATAAGTGATGAGGAGTGAAGCAGGAACTGTCCCTTAAGCCAATTGCCTCTAGCTGCAGATGACTGCTGGGTGGGCATTCTTTGATGAGTTCTCAACCTGTGACCACATACCAAGCTTTGTCCTACAGAAGCATCAGATGCAAGCCTACGGGTCTGAGACGAGCGTCGCCATGCAAAATGCTCCCATTCAGTGAGATGCTCTCCTGAGGTGAGGCAGCTTTTGATCTGTGAACTAACACGTTCACATATTCCTTCAAGGCAAAGCCGTGCAAAACTCCCAAAATCTTTTATGTCTCTATAGGCCAACAAATAGTTTCTTTTGCTGTGAAAAATCTTTCTAGTTTGATGTAATCTCATTTGTGCAATTATGCTTTTGTTCTCTGCACTTTTGAGGTCTTATTTAAAAAATCGTTGCCCAGCCCTATGTTGTGAAGCATTCCTCCTATGTTTTCTTCTAGTGGTTTTATATTTCCAGGTTTTACATTTAAGTCTTTAATACATTTTGAGTTGATTTTTTTATATGGTGAGAGGTAGAGGGTCTAGTCTCATTCTTTTGCATATAGATATCCCATTTTCCCAGTGTCATTTATTGAAGAGATTCTCTTTCCCCTAATGTGTAATTCTGGCACCTTTGTCAAAAATCAGTTGGCAGTAGGTGTGTGAATTTATTTCTGGGCTCTCTATTCTGTTCCATTGGTTTATATATCTATTTTTATGCCAGTATCATGATATTTTGGTTACTATAACTTTGTAGTACATTTTGAGTTCAGGTAGTGATGCCCCTAGCTTTGTTCTTTTTCCTCAAGTTTGCATTGGCTATTTGGGGTCTTTTGTGGTTCCATATGAATTTTAGGATTTTTTTTCTGTGAAGAATGTCATTGGTATTTTGTTTGATAGGGATTGCATTAAATCTGCAGATCACTTTGAGTAGCGTGGACTTTTCAAAAATATTAATTCTTCCAATTCATGAGCATGGGTGATCTTTCCATTTATTTATGTCCTCTTCAATTTTTTTCATCAATCTTTTATAGTTTTCAGTATAGAGATCTTTCACTTCTTTGGGTAAGTTTGTTTCCAGGCATCTTATTTTGGGGTAGCTATTGTAAATGAAATTGATATTTTAATTTCTTTTTTAGACAGTTCACTATTAGTGTAAGGAAACACAACTGATTTTTGCGTGCTGATTTTGCATCTTGCAACTTTATTGAGTTTCTTTATTAGTTCTGAAAGTCTTTTTTTCGTGGAGTCTTTAGGGTTTTCTATATATAAGATTATGTCATCTACAAACAGGACAATTTGACTTCCTCTTTTCCAATTTGGATGCTTTTCATTTCTTTCTCTTGCATGATTGCTCTGGCTAGGACTTCTAGTACTATGTTGAATAGATGTGGTAAAAGCGCTCTCCTTGTCTCATTACTGATCTTATTTTCCTCATTTAATGTGATGCTAGCTGTGAGTTTGCCATATATGGCTTTTATTGTGTTGAGGTATAGACCTTCTATACTATTTTGTTGGGAGTTTTTGTCAGGAGGGGGATATTGAATTTTGTCAAATGCTTTTTCTGTGTCTATTGAAAATATTGTATGGTTTTTGTTTGTCTTTCTACTAATGTGTTATATCACATTTTTTGTTTTGCCTATGTTAAACAATCCTTGCATCCCTGGGATGAATCCAACTTGATCATAATAAATGATCTTTTCAGTGTGCTATTGGATTTGGTTTTCTAGTATTTTATTGAGGATTTTTGCATATATGTTCATCAGGGATATTGTCCTGTAGTTTTCTTTTTTTGTTGTGTCCTTGTCTAGTTTTGGAATCAGGATAATGCTGGCCTTGTAAAACGAGTTTCAACGTATTCCTTCCTCTTCAATTTTCTGGAATAGTTTGAGGAGAATTGGTATTAGTTCTTGTTTAAATATTTGGTAGAATTCAGCAGTAAAGTCATCAGATTCTGGGCTTCTCTTTAATGAAAGACTTTTTATTACTAATTCAATTTCCTCATTTTTTTTTTTTTTTTGGTCTGTTTAGATTTTCTATTTTCATAATTTAATCTTGGTAGGTTGTATGTGTCCGGGGATTTATTCATTTCTTTATGTTATAAAATTTGTTGACATATAGTTGTTCATAATAGCGTCTTACGATCCTTTGTATTTCTGTAGTGTCAATTGTAATGTCTCCTTTTTCATCTCTGATTTTATTTATTTGAGTCTTTTCACTTTTTTCTAGTTATCCTATTAATAGCTAAAGTTTTGTCAATTTTCTTTATCTTTACAGAAACTCTTTGTTTTGTTGGTCTTTTGAATTTTGGGGGGTTCTATTTTATTTATTGCTTCTCTAAGCTTTATTATTTCCTTCCTTCTACTAATTTTGGTTTTATTTTGTTCTTGTTTTTATAGTTCCTTTAGTCTCATTGTTAGTTTATTTATTAGAAATATTTTTCCTTTTAGATGTAGGCATTTATTGATATCAACTTTCCTCTTAGAACTACTTTTTCTGTGTCTTATAGGTTTTGGTATGATGTGTTTCCATTCGTGTTTGTCTAAAGAAAATTTTTAATTTTGCTTTTGATTTCCTCATTGGCCCATTGGTTGTACAGGAACATATTGTTTAATTTTCATGGATTTGTAAAGTTTTCAAAGTTTTTTTGTTATTGATTTCTAGTTTTATATCATTGTGTTCAGAAATGGTACTATATGATCTCTATCTTCTTAAATGTGCTAAAACTTGTTTTGTGGCTACTATAATTTGGATGTTTGTCCAACAAATCTCATGTTGAAATTTGAACCCCAATGTTGGAGATTGGGCCTAATAGGAGGTGTTTGGGTCATTAGGGTGGATCCCTCATGAATGGCTTGGTGTCATCCTTGTGGTAATGAGTGAGTTCTTGCTCTATTAGTTCCCACCAGAGCTGGTTGTTAAAAAGAGGCTGGTACCTTCTCCCTCTCTCTCTTGCTTTCTCTCTCACCATGTGATCTTTGCACACACTGGCTCCCCTTCCACTTCCACCATGAGTGGAAGCAGTCTGAGGTGCTCACCAGAAATACATGCTGGCACTATGCTTCTTGTACAGCCCGAAGAACCATGAGCCAAAGAAGTCTCTTTTCTTTATAAATTACCCAGCCTCAGGTATTCCTTTATAGCAACACAAACAGACTAAGACAGTGGCCTAAGATGTGATCTATCCTGGAGAGTATTACATGTGTTGTTGAGAGGAATGTGTATTCTGCAGCTGTTGGATGGAATGTTCTATAAATATTTGTT
>NW_012150175.1:2579180-2583494 GCF_000956105.1 Propithecus coquereli
CTATTCTTGAAACCTATTCAAACTCTCGTTTTTATCTTCCTGCTAAATAAATTGAACTGTAGCTAAATATAATTTATTACTCAGGATACCTGTTTTCTTTAAAAAATGTTTTTTCAATCCTATTTTTAATTACCAAGAATATTTCCTTTTTTTCTAATAAAGTGTTCTTTTCGTATAGCTAAATTAACCTGATGCTTTTATAATTATTTTAACATTTTTTCCTGTTTTCTCTAAGTTAACTTCTTCAGGGTTAAGTTTTCTGATTTTAAGTTCGATATTTGTTATGCTGTTGGATTTTCTCAAATATCTTTTGAGTCTTGAAGTTTTGTTCGTATTTGTGAATTTTTAGACACTTTCAAATGTTCATAGTGTTCGATGCTGGATAGTTTCCTCACCTAAGTCAGACAGGCAAAGCAGGCTCTGGCTGCCAGCCCCTCATTGGGAATGGATGTGCCAGGAAGGAAACAGCTGATATGCGGCCAAGGGACTTTCCTCTGTTTTGTGTGAGCAATTTCTTTTCTTTCCTGACTTGGTGGATTCCTGTCTACTGTTTTATTTACCTTCCATATCCTTTGGAAGTATTTTTATTTCTGCCTTGTGGAATAGGGGTGTGGCAGGAGAGTTGGGATATCTCTACTCTTATCTAAGATAAGACTGGCTTCCTCTACCCTAATACCTCTGATTCTGGCCTTTTCCCTGGCATCTTTTGGGAAAAGGCACTAAGAAAGAGAGCACTTTTTTGTTTTGCTCATATGATGATAGATTTTGACATGTAAGATATTCTTTTTAATTATTTGTCGAGATCATGAACTCCAGCTACTGCTTTGAAAATCTGACAGTTTTCACTGTTACTAATATGCCACTAAGACCACTATCTCTCAAGAAGTGAGAGTTATTTTTTTAGTTGGAATATCCACAGAAACTTAGGAATTAATCAATACTAAAGTGACGGGTTTTGTTTTTATTTCTACCCTGTGTCCCTAAACACATTTTAGGCCAAAGTGTACTAAAGATAAAACATGTTTACTCAAACTTCAAAAACTCAGTGTGTATTTAGTGATAAGCTTGCCTTTTGTGTTTATAAAGCCTTTGGATTCTAAGCTTTCAAATGCATTTACACAAAGTACATCAATGGATCTCTTCATTGTCCTGGTAATTTGTCTTTCTTGTTTGATTCTTCTTTCTCTGTGGAATGGAAGATATGCCAAAGGAAAGCTCCCCCCTGGCCCGACTCCTCTCCCAATTGTTGGAAATATTCTACAGTTAAATACTAAGAACATCAGCAAATCTATAAGCATGGTAAGTATGATTAATTTTCTTTTGGTTGCTTGCAATGAATAAATAAGGTAGCCCTATGGTTAAATAAAATATTGTCCCAGACAGCACTAGACACACAGATATGATTTTAAAATATATATAGATAGAAAGGATGAGATCTATTTACCCTTATCAAAAGTAGGAAACAACAGGTCAGAGGCAAATAAGTGTCTACTCAGGAATGGAGGTTGCAACCTGGGTAGTAGTCAGAGAATGTAACACCCAAGAGGAATGAGGGGGCTTACATTTATAGAAATTTATTTAGATTACATAAATTGTTAGTTTGTTTCATTGATGGATTAAACAAAGAATCCACCATGAATCATTAGTAGAAGGCTGTATTTACATCAGTTAGTCTGGAAAAACCTATATACATACTGTTCGTGAAGATTAGGATCAGTTTCCCTGTATTGTATATTGTTTACAGCCCAGGTGTTTGTGAAGAAAATGTTTTTCACAATTCCTTCATTGGTCTCAATGTTCTTGAGTAGTTTAACATGGAGTCAGTAGCCCAAGTTTGAGTCATCATGTCAAGCTGGAACATTGCTAAGCTCACATTGCCCCTTTTGATCAAGATATTTCTCCCAGGAGAGAATATCTGTGATCACCTTAGGCCCTTTGGTCCTGATGTGAACTGAGTTCTCCATCTTGTCCTTCGAAGCCAGGGTGAAGGAAGGCTATCTTCCCTCTGTCCCCCATGACCCACAGAGCGTGGAATTTATGAGCTCTTTCACAGACTCACAGTCAAGGTTATCACTTCAGGTGCCACAGCTTCCTTCTGGATGTCCTGAACAGGTTACAGAAATCTAGACCAACATCGGGCAAGTAGGTCATGTTAGTGCTCCTTTTAAACATTGAGACAAACATTTATAAATCAACAAAATTACCAGAAACAATGATGTTATAATGATACAGATTTTTTTTTTGAGACAGGGTCTCACTCTGTCACCTGGGCTAGAGTACAGTGGTGTCATGGTAGTTCACTGCAACCTCAGACTCCTGGGCTCAAGTGATCCTTCTGCCTCAGCCTCCCATAGCTGGGACTACAGGTGCATGCTACCAAGCCTGGCTAATTTTTCTATTTCTTGCAGAGACCGCAACTTGTAATAGAATTTATCTATTCTGGTAACCAACTAAATAATCCAGGAACTTATCTTTTCTGGTAACCAACTGAATAAATCAAAGGCTAGCTTATTTCTGGATGGCACTTACTGTAGCCAATTTGCCTGAACTCTTGATTTTATTGAGCTCAGTTTCAACCATTCTTGAGGAGTTTAAGTATAAAATGAGGTGTTTGGCCACGTGCAGTAGCTCTACACCTGTAATCTCAGCACTTTGGGAGCCAAGGTGGGAGGATCGCTTAAGGCCAGGAGTTTGAGAGCAGCCTGAGAAACACAGCAAGACTCTGTCTCTACAAAAAAATTAGAAAAATTAGCAATTAGCCAGGCATGGTGATGTGTGCCTGTAGTCCCAGCTACCCAGGAGGTTGAGGCAGGAAGGATGCTTAAGCCCAGGAGTTTGAGGTTGCAGTGAGCTATGATGATGCCACTGCACTCTAGCATGAGCAACAGAGTAAGACTCTGTCTCAAAAAACAAAAAGAACTCCCCCAAACCAAAATGAGGTGTTAGCTATCACACAAACACCTCCTTGTTCTGCTGACAGATAATCTAGAGCAGCAGATCTGTTGAGACATGTTTTGTGTGGTAAGATGTGATCACTCTTAGAGAATGTTCCATGATCTTATGAGTAGAATGTATATTCAGTAGTTTTTAGGTAAAATGTTCTATAAATGTCTGTTAGGCCCATTTGTTGTAGAGTTCCATTTAAGCCCATTATTTCTTTGCTTATTTTCTGCTCTGAGTATCTGTCCTGTTCTGTCAGTGGGCTGATGAAGTCCCCAGCTATTGCAATGCTGCTGCTTATCATTTTGTTTAGATCAAGTTGGGTTTGCTGTATGAATCTGGGTGCAACTGTGTTTGGTACATATTTAGGATTGTTATGTCTTCTTGTTAAATTTTTCCCTTCACCATTATATAATGGCCACCTTTGCTTTCTTTAATTTTGTTGATTTGAAGTCTATATTATCTGAAATGAGAATGGCTTTCTTTTGGTTTCAGTTTGCATGGGATATTGTTTTCCATCCCTTTACCTTGAGTCTGAATGAATCCTTGTGGGTTAGATGTGTTTCCTGGGGACAGCAGATACTTGGCTTGTATTCTTTTTATCCATTCATCCAGCCTATGTCTCTTTAGTGGGGGTTTCAGCCATTCACATTTATTGAAAGAATTGACAAGTGGAGTCCATTTCTGTTCTCTTTAATTATTAGTAGAAGGTTGCATTTGTAACCGAGTCCAAGATTATACTCCTTGCTGCAGGACAGCCAACAAGTCAAGAAACAAGGTGTTGGGGCAAGGAAAGTGACTTTTATTCAGAAAACCAGTAAACTGTGAAGATGGAGGACTAATATCCTAAAGAATCATCTTAAGTTAGTATGAACTTTAGGCTCCTTTTGTCTTAAGTAAAGGAGGAAGAGGGGTTGCAAAAGGTAACCAAGGATGGCAGACATCGGTGTATTAGTGACGTTCTGAAGAGGTTGCAAAACTTCTTTGCTCTTAGTCAGTTAACCTTGGAGGGTGTAGGTCGGGTCATGATGTTACTATAAATCTTTAACATAGCATCATTACTCGCATATACACTTTCCTTTTCTCCCCGGGAGTTAGTTTTGGGAAAAGGATGGTTATCATCTTTCCTCTAGCTTACCTGAAGAGCCAAGCAGAAGCTTTAACCTAAAGGATATTATCGTGGGGGTCAGAAGCAAAATGGAGCTATTAGGTTGATGCAAAAGGAATTGCAGTTTTGGACCTTGAATTTTAAATCACTATAATTAGGCTCAAATACATCTTTATTAATCAAAATAGGAACCATTACAATCAACACATTTTTTTTTATTTTATTTTATTTTTTTTTTATTTCAGCAAATTATGGGTGTACATATG
>NW_012150175.1:2588185-2589124 GCF_000956105.1 Propithecus coquereli
TAATGAGGGAAAAGTCAGTTTAAAGTCAGTATGGGGGTCCTTTTTGGCTTGAGGTGGTTAGATCTGGATAGGTCTGGTTTCTTTGAAGCCAGGTTCCTTATCAGCTAGTGTCAGCATCTTGTTTCAGTGGTCTTGGAAAACATTACTCAAGAGACAGACAGTTTGGCTCCCTCCTTAATATGGGTAGGGGCTCAATTCTAGCAGCTAGGAGGTCATTTGTTTTTTTCTTCTATAGTTAATTAGGCTGGGTCATGCTGTCCCATGTCCCCTCCCTTGGTCAGCAGTGAGGCCTGAGTCCTGTCTCTATACTGTCTCACAATGGCTAAAAGAATATAGGAGTTAATTTTTATCTCACATAATGATTTAGAGGTGGGTGCGGATGGCATGACACTGCTCTATGAGGTCATTCAGAGAACTAGTTTTTCTCAATCTTGCAGTTCTACTGTCTTGTGCCCCTAGGCTATTGTTCTCATTTGCATGGTCACAGTGGGAACATCTCCATGCTATCATTTTAACCCATAGTTAGGAGAAGAAATGAAGGGCAAGCAATCACCTTTTATGGTGTAGAATTTGCACACATCACTTCTGCTAACAACAGTTTGTGGAAACTTCCTCACATGGCCTCATCCAGCTTCAAGTGAGGCTGAGAAATGTCTATGACCAGGCTGTTATGTTCTCAGGTATTATTAAAACTCAGAGGTCTCTGGTGCTAAAAAGAAGTATGGAAAATGGATAACGAGGGACGATTATTAGTCTACACATGGGCATGTTGGAAGGGCTTTTCTTAAATAGGAGAAACACATTTATTGTAACTGTAGGAAGGAAGGAGAAATTTGATGCAGTTGGTTTTGCAGAAAAAAGTTAATAAAATAATAAGAGCAAAATGCATAATATAGCCCCTGTTATACAATAGAAGCTGAATAAAGGATAACTATTGAG
>NW_012150175.1:2589174-2601739 GCF_000956105.1 Propithecus coquereli
CCTTTGGATTTTAGTCAATCTAGCCAGTGGGGTGTCAATTTTGTTTACAATCAACACATTTTTGACAATGAGAAATAAGTTTGTTTATTCCTGTAGTGTAAAACTCCGTGCTTCAGGATTAGATGAACTCTTAGAAAGCATTTTCTGCATCCTGCTGGTTGTGGAAGTGTTTTCCTTGCAAAAAGCTGTTGAGTTGCTTGAAGAAGCAGTAGTTGGTTGGCAACAGGTCAGGTGAATATGGCAGATGAGGCAAAACTTCGTAGCCCAATTCGTTCAACTTTTGAAGCGTGGTTGTGCAACCTGTGGTCGGGCGTTGTCATGGAGAAGAATTGGGCCCTTTCTGTTGATCAATGCCAGCTGCAGGCATTGCAGTTTTTAGTGTATCTCATTGATTTGCTGAGCATACTTCTCAGATGTAATGGTTTCCCCAGGATTCAGAAAGCTGTAGTGGATCGAACTGGCAGTAGACCACCAAACAGTGACCGGGACCTTCTTTTGGTGCAAGTTTGGCTTTGGGAAGTGCTTTGGAGCTTCTTCTCAGTCCAGTCACTGAGCTGGTCTTCACCGGTTGTTTTTTAAAATCGACTTTTCCTCACATGTCACAATCTGATCTACAAATGGTTCATTGTTGTTGCATACGGTAATAGAAGATGACACTTCGAAATGACGATTATTTTGATTTTTGGTCAGCTCATGAGGCACCCACTTCTGGAGCTTTTTCACCTTTCCAAGTTGCTTCAAATGCCGAACGACCATAGAATGGTCAACATTGGGTTTGTAGGCAACTTCTCCTGTAGTTGTAAGAGGATCAGCTTTGATGATTGCTCTCAATTGGTTGTTGTCAACTTCTGATGGCCAGCCACCGTGCTCCTCATCTTCAAGGCTCTTGGCTCCTTTGCAAAACTTCTTGAACCACCACTGCACTGTACGTTCATTAGTAGTTCCTTGGCCAAATGGACTGTCGATGTTGCAACTTGTCTCCGCTGGTTTGTGAGCCATTTGAACTTGAATAAGAAAATAGCTCAAATTTGCTTTTTGTCTAACATCATTTCCACAGTCTAAAATAAATATAAAATAAACAGCAAGTAATAAGTCATCAGCAAAAAAACATAAAGTGAGAGATGTGCATTAAATTATTTTTAGCATTAAAATGAGATTATAATGAGGGAAAAGTCAGTTTAAAGTCAGTATGGGGGTCCTTTTTGGCTTGAGGTGGTTAGATCTGGATAGGTCAGGTTTCTTTGCAGCCAGGTTCCTTATCAGCTGGTGTCAGCATCTTGTTTCAGTGGTCTTGGAAAACATTACTCAAGAGACAGACAGTTTGGCTCCCTCCTTAACATGGGTAGGGGCTCAATTCTAGCAGATAGGAGGTCATTTGTTTTTTTTCTTCTGTAGTTAATTAGGCTGGGTCATGCTGTCCCATGTCCCCTCCCTTGGTCAGCAGTGAGGCCTGAGTCCTGTCTCTATACTGTCTCACAATGGCTAAAAGAATATAGGAGTTAATTTTTATCTCACATAATGATTTAGAGGTGGGTGCGGATGGCATGACACTGCTCTATGAGGTCATTCAGAGAACAAGTTTTTCTCGATCTTGCAGTTCTACTATTTTGTGCCCCTAGGCTATTGTTCTCATTTGCATGGTCACAGTGGGAACATCTCCATGCTATCATTTTAACCCATAGTTAGGGGAAGAAATGAAGGGCAAGCAATTACCTTTTATGGTGTAGAATTTGCACACAACACTTCTGCTAACATCAGTTTGTGGAAACTTCCTCACATGGCCTCATCCAGCTTCAAGTGAGGCTGAGAAATGTCTATGGCCAGGCTGTTATGTTCTCAGGTATTATTAAAACTCAGAGGTCTCTGGTGCTAAAAAGAAGTATGGAAAATGGATGATTATTAGTCTACACATGGGGCATATTGGAAGGGCTTTTCTTAAACAGGAGGAGAAACACATTTATTGTAACTGTAGGAAGGAAGGAGAAATTTGATGCAGTTGGTTTTGCAGAAAAAAGTTAATAAAATAATAAGAGCAAAATGCATAATATAGCCCCTGTTATACAATAGAAGCTGAATAAAGGATAACTATTGAGAATAATATTATTATTAATAATAGCAATAGTACTAATAATGTGATGATAATTACCATTTAAATAATGTACTTTCTTATTAAATAACTGGTTCTAAAAGTTGAAATCTTTTATAGCAGGTGGATGAATATTAAAATGTCTCTTCAGTAAGATTAAAAATATTTCTCTCATTTATCTACATTTCTGTTGTGAAATTCTCACTTTTCTTGCATCTTCTGTTCTTTCTCCAGCTAGCAAAAGATTATGGCCCTGTGTTCACTGTGTATTTTGGCATGAAGCCCACCGTGGTGTTGCATGGATACAAAGCAGTGAAGGAAGCCGTAATTGATCGGGGAGAAGAATTTTCTGGCAGAGGGAGTATCCCAGCATTTGAAGAAATCTCCCAAAATTCAGGTATGCTTCTCTTTGGGGAATGTGTGTGGGTTTGTAAGTTGCAAAGACTCCAAATAGGCTAAGAAATTGAGAAATTATAAGCACTTGGGGAGATTTATAAGACACACTTTTCATAATTCCAACATAAGACTATGAGTAATTTTTGTATAAAGGAAAGCAAACCATCTAACCACTAATGTTCTATGAATTTGTGACTAAGACACCTTCATTTTAAATTATGGCCAGTTAAGATAACGAGAAAGAGACAAAGAGAAAAGAGAGAGGAGGAATATGACTAAATTATACTATTCACCAAATATTTTGCTTCCTGGTCTGAGTCATGGATATCCAGAGACTATTTTAGGAAGCTTGTATAGTATAGTATGCATGGAACCAACAGAGGTTTGAAATATTTTCAGCCTCACCTTCAGTCTTCTATTCCCAAAAAGCATAGGAAATATTGTAATCCAATAGAATACAATGCATAAAGCAATGATATGCTTTGAAAAGATGATCATGGAGAAACACATGAGTATGGATTGGAATTGATATTAGAAAAAGCATTTTTTTGTTAAGTACTGGAACTATTTCCTACTTGATTTTGGAGCTGGCCTTAAACTGTCCAGTCTTCTGGTGGATCACTGGGTTCTGACAAAAAGAGGAGAAGACCTGAATGAGGTCATCTCCTCTACATTGTTCTCTAAGAGGCTTCCTGGACAAGTTTCCTAGGAGCTTATTTTTCTCCTGATCTGGTCTTGACTCTGGAAGTCTGATGTTGAGCTTCCTTGGTACTAAGACCACACTGCATGGAAAAATTTAACAAATAGAGAGGGATGTTAAAATAAGAAGAGTTATCTGTCAATGACTGAATCCCTTATCCGAGAAATAGGTTGTTATGAAATTTCTTCCAATGCAGATGCTGTCTCATCTTCTCTTGAGAATTGCCTCCTCTTGTTGTTTCTCTAAAAATGCACTTGCATTCAGAAAAGCCAGCCCTGAAAATTTAACCTATGAGTTGGACTCACCATTATTTATTGTTGCATGATCCTGGAGCAAGCATTTTCCCTCCAGGATTTTCCACACCCTTGTCAGTAAAATGGGCACAAAACACTCAGTTTACAGAGTTATTCTGAGGTTTAGAGCAGCTGATGGGTCAAGAAGAGTTTATTAATATGTAAAATCAAGAGCCCTAACATAAAATATTAGGTTGCATTAAGGGCAGAGGCAAGTGAGGTAGGGCTCAATGAGAATTCCTTAAGCTGACACCACTATGTTCACATCCCTGCTCAAGTGTCAGCATCATTTCCTGAGATGAGTACTCTCAGCTAGAATGATAGCAATGGAGGATAGGCTTCTCTCTCTCTCTTTTTGTCCTGATAGGAATTATTTTCAGTAATGGAAAAATATGGAAGCACACCTGGCATTTCTCCCTCACAGTTTTGCAGAATATGGGGATGGGGAAAAAGACTATTGAAGACCGAATTCAAGAGGAAGTCTCATATCTGGTGGAAACGTTAAAAAAAACCAATGGTGTGTATTTCTTTATATAATTAACAATAATAGTTTGAGTAGAATAAATGCTATTACAGATAGACTAAAAAAAGATACGATGACTCAAGTACAACAGATATTTACTTTTTGCTCATATATTAATAATGGTAATAAGAGGCGAGGTGCTCAGCGTAGCAGCCTTTTCAGACACCAGGTTGATAGGGCCATTGATATCTTCAACATCTGGCTTCCAGTGTCACCCAGGGTTAATCTCTTTGTGTGGTAGTGGGAGGAGACAAGAACAAGGAAAAGAGCAAATAGTGTTTGGGCCAGGCAAAGAGGTGGCACACAAAACTTCCCTCGTATGCCATGGCTATAAGTTAGTAACAGGGTCACAGCTAATTGCAAGACGAACTGGAAAATGTGGTTCACTTTGTGCACAGGAAGAAGAGGAGAACATGGATTTTGGTAATCAGCTATGGCAGCATTAACTTGAAAAATTAAGTAACATTTCTAGTAATTACTTGAGAAACAATAGAGGGACTGCCAAATTCTCCCAATGTGCAGGGCTGCAATTCAGCTCCCATGGAGGAGTACGCATATGAAGAGAGGGAGCTAGAGCAGCACAGATCTCTGCAGTGTGTAGATGTGTGTGTGCCCACACAGGATTGGCAGAGGGGATGAGGCAGAAAGGGGTGGGCGGGAGACCAAGCAGGGAGGGGGTAAGAACAGGATCATAAGATATATGTGGCCTTACAACCTCAATATTTGAGTACTCTCAGAGAGCTTATTAATTTAATACTATATTTCCTATGGTGAATTGACATTGTGTTTTTAAATCAACGTTATATTATTGTCTAGATAGGCTGTTTTCTTCTTCTTCTTCTTTTTTTTGTTTTGCAAACAGAGTCTCACTCTGTTGTCCTGGCTAGAGTGCAGCGGCATCATTTTAGCTCACTGCAACCTGAAACTCCTGGGCTCAAGCAATCCTCTTGCCTCAGCCTACTGAGTAGCTGGCACTACAGGCACATGCCACCATGCCCAGCTAACTTTTTTCTATTTTTTGTACAGATGGGGTCTCGGTCCCACTCTTGCTCAAGATGCTCTGAAACTCTTGAGCTCAAGCTATCCTCCCACCTTGGCCTCCCAGAGTGCTAGAATTATAGGCGGGAGCCACCATGCCTGGCCCAGATAAGCTGTTTTCTATTTTATTAATATCTTGCTGCTATTAATATTGCAAATATTTGCATGACCTGGTTTCCTCCTAATTTCTGGAAATGGAGTTAGAGTGTTAGTGAACATTGTTTGGGCTTTGATATATATTACCTAGGAATTGAGGGGATATCTTACAGAAAAGGGATAAGAACATGAGGCATATGCTGTGCATATTGTTCTATAAACTTATTTTTAAGTAAAATATATTGAATGAATATTTTCATGTGTTTAACTTTTAAATGTTTTTCAAAGAACATTATTAACCAAATAGTACAGTAGTAGTCCATTATTTTGGACATACCGTAGTTTATTTAACTAATCCTCTATTTTAGCCAGATAGGTTTTTTCCAGTCCTTGCTGTTATTAATATAAAAAAGTGCAATCCATATGAATTATTGCAAATCTCTGACTACATTCTTAGAGTTTTGGAAATAGAATTACTAAATCAATGAATATTGGGTTTTGATACATATTATCTGGGAAATGATTTTGTGCACTCAATTTATATTTTGAGCAGAACTTATTGGTTCAACTTTTCCCATAGTTGATCTCAGCTTCCTGATCTGTGATCACCCAGACTCTGCTTGATTCCACCTAGTTATGGGAGCCTCACACTCTTGGGGAAGCCCATTTCATCACTGGATAACTCTAACTGTTGGAAGTTGTTTTCACATGTTGAACAGAACTGTTTTTTTTCTTGTAACTTCTCCTTTTTGATCCCAGCTAGCTTTTTCCTTCTGGAGTTATAGTGCTGTGATTGTCACCAGACAGAAACAAGAGTCATCTATTAATACTTTTCATCCAAAATGTCAGATGATTTCAGATGTTGAGATTAATGATGCCACACACAGCCCCCAATAAGATAGGAAAGTTTTATGATTTACATTATTCCACTTTCAGTGAAGAGCAAAGTGACTCCCAAGCATGTCTAAAAATGGCCTGAGAGAGCAGGGAAAGGACACTGGCATGAGGTTTTTATGGTGGTTAGTCGCGGGGCTGGGACGAGGATTCCTGTGTGCAGGCCAGGGTTTGTGTGGCTCCAACTTCCTGCTTGTGCCAAAGGAGGGAGCCCTTGGGCTTCTTTATCAGCATGTCTAGATGTGGGTAGAAGGGAAGAGGTGGGGGTGAGGATTCAACACTTCCAGCAGTCAAACATCAAAAAATAGAGTCATACTCTTTTTTATATTAATGTAGGAAGCCTGTTTCCAAAGCTATAGGATATTTTTTCAATTATCTGAACATAACTCCAATTTCTTTCATTATTCTTCTCTTCTATAAGCACACCCAAGTTTTTCAACTATGTTTCATAAATTACAATTTCAAGTTTCCTCAGTCCCTTGATTTTCTTGTGGGGTTGCTCAGCTTTCTGTGGGCATCATGAGGAAGTATCTTCACTAAGAGCTAAATTCCACACATTTGAAGATACACACACACACACACACACACACACACGCACACACACACACACACGTTTATGTATTTTTAAAGACAGGGCCTCACTGAGTTGCCCGGACTCGTCTCGAACTTCTGGGCTTAAGCGAACCTCTTGTCTCAGCTTCCTGGGTAGCTGGGACCACCATACCTGGCACTACAGATATTTTCAAGTGACCTCTTTTTATTTGTATTATTTCTGGTGAATTAAAAAAAAATTTGGAAAACGATGCAAATAGACTATTTGCGGGAAAATTAACGACTGGACTGGATTAGACAGTTTTGTTTGGGAAACACAATAAATTGTATTTTAGGCATGTGGACTTTATAGTAGTGACAAGTCCAGATCGTTCTTATTCTTAAAAAAATCTTTGAAGTCAACCTTTTTCAATGATCTGAAACAGTCGATTTAAGATTTATATGAAAATTGTGTACTAACTTCTCATTTCTATTGTTTTTAGCATCTCCCTGTGATCCCACTTTCCTTCTGGCCTGTGTTCCCTGCAATGTGATCTGCTCTGTCATTTTCCAGAGTCGTTTTGACTACAATGATCCGAAATTTCAAACCTTGCTTAAGTATTTTCATGAAAACCTTAGGATTGTAAGCACCCCTTGGATGCAGGTAAGGTCAAGGTTCTATTTAAATGGGTAATAATTTTCTAGCTAATATATTGCTCATGCCTGCCTCATTCCTCTGCCCTATTTAAAAGTGGCCAAAGTAGTATTTATCAAACTATCATTTGTAAACCATTAGTGAGTTACCAAATCAATTTAATGTGTTGAAATATAATATAAAACATGAAATAACATCGGATAGAAAGAAAAATATAACTTAGATTGTTTAATTTATAGCCTAGTATTTTTTTGAGAAAATTTGTTTTCTGCTTTTTATATCTATAGGTATAGAGGACAGTAACATAAATGTGTTTCTTACTATGGCACACTGTCAGAAAGTGTTAGTAATCTATGGTGTACAATCATTAACAACTAAAATTCTGTATAGATCATAAGATCATGAGGTGTCCCCCTGAGAAGGACCTCAGAGAACAAAAAGTTCGACCTCTCATTTTTAGAACAGAAAACTGCGACCCAGAGCTGTTAATCATAATCTCCAAAGTAATCTAACCAAGACAATGTGTGAGCTAGGCCTAGAATCTAGATTCTCTGATTCTGTAACTAGTTTGATTCAAGGTACTAGCCTGAATAAATTGCTTTGGTGCCTACCAAGGGTATTAAGTCATTAGGTACTGTCTAAAGCAGAGTCAGTGATATCTAGGAGCAGCAAAGGTCAGATGGGTAAGGTAAGTATGCACATCTCTGAAGTAGAACATGCATAAATTAGCAAAAAAATGCTAAGTGATTCAGGCAGGTCATTAATCTTTCTGATGTACTGTTTCTTCATTACAACAAAAGAGTATGAGCCTCCATGTGTTTTTACACAAATCCCTTGAGAAATATGTGTAGGGTAAACTGTTAGGAACACTGGGTTCTAGCTCTGATATGACTGGTTTGGTGTCTTAGAATTATTGACTAACCTGTCTGGACCTCAGCGTTCTCATTTGGAGAGAGGTGACAACGGTAGTAAGTTCCCGACTTCCTTCAGAGAGTTGTGGTTAGGAAATGAATGGGAATGGCTTTGAAGTTGCTTTGTGACCTGTGCCTACTGTAACTCTAGCTATTCTCCTGCAAATCAGTGCTCTCTCCTTCAAATTCCAAGTGTGTGCTAGTGCAGGAAACATGTCTCATTCATCTTTACCTACTCAGTATATAGCAAAGCGTCTGACACATAATAAAGGCCTGTAAATGTTGCCGGAGTGAATTAATGAAGGATTCTTTTTTCTTTCAGCTCTACAATGCTTTTCCTCTTTTACATTATCTCCCAGGACGTCACAAGGAGTTATTTAAAAATGTTGCTTGCCAAAAAGAGTTTATTTTGGAGGAAGTAAAACAGCATCAAGAATCTCTGGACATGAATAACCCTCAGGACTTTATTGATTACTTCCTGATTAAAATGGAAAAGGTATAAAGTACCCCTGATTTGCTATTTCATCTTTGTGGGTGATATGATTCATAGATTTGCTTTGTTTTTCCTGGTGAAACTGGGATTTTTCATCAGGAAATGCTCTTTGCTACAGAGGTAGTCATTGCTTGTGCAAACCATATTGAGTGTTTCAGAATATGTCTAAATTCTCACTGAAAAAGACTTAGAATGTTTTATATTTACCATGTTAAAGCTGGTTGTTTATTTGGGGGCAGATCAACACACATACACACCCACACATACATTCAAGATTGATGATAACATATCATGGTACATAAAATAAGTTCTGTGAATGGAAGATGTAACAAAGTAACACAGGAATGGATAGGAATACAGAAAGGCTTACTTTTAGAAAAAATCCAGATGAGGTAGGTTTTGAGGAAACTCTGACTTAGATTAACAAGGAAGGCAAAATAGGTCTAGGAAATGATAAGTGTAGTAATCAAGTAAGTGGAATTTTCAGCGAGGTTATCTTAATTGCAATTGAGAAAGAGTGGTAGGTGTAATGAGTCATAGGGTTGGGAATAGTGATGTAGTTTGGGAGTAGGCAGTTCTGGAGGCTTGAATGAGAAATTTAGACACGATGAAATAGACAATAGATGCTAGAATTGACAGTGATTAGCAGTGATGGCTTAATAAAAATTACGTTTGAAAGAAATTATAAGGGAACTAATTGACTCTAGTGGGTGAGAAAGTGAAGAATCAGAAAGGACTTGGAAGTTTTTAACTGTGATTATATTTTAACAGTTTGAAGAAATCCTAACGATTCCTCTAACTTTACCTTCAGCTATAGTACACCTTAATGTCTGGCTTAATTTGCCAGATACTGATGTTGTATTTAGTAATTTTCTAAAAAGCGTTTTATTTATCAAGAAATTCTAACATATCGTTGCTAGGAAAAACACAATAAGCAGTCTGAATTTACCATGGACAACTTGGTCATTACCATATGGGATATGTTTAGTGCTGGAACAGAGACTACGAGCACCACAATGAGATATGGACTCTTGCTCCTGCTGAAGCACCCTGAGGTCTCAGGTATGATCATAGATGATGGTAAGGATAAAATTCCACGTAGACAGTGGCAGACAATACTGATAACCATCCCACCCTTTACCTGCCTGGACAATTACAGGAAAATTTCTCATCATTAGTACCTTTACCTACCATTGGATGGATTCAATTCAAATTAGATCATAGTATAAAAAGAGAACAAAATAATTAAACAGAGATTTGAAGGGCAGAGGTCATTATTCTCTCTGCTCTGGTGCAGTATCTTTGATTTGGGTTGGGAAAAATGCAGTAATAGGGTTGTCTTAGCATCTGGGTAGAACTAGCTTCTCTCATTCTCCAAAAAGATCCCACTCGATATGCTTTCCATGCCCGGATAAATATATTTTTGTTAAAAGATACTTCTATCCAAATGAATTTGCAACGTAGGGATTCACTCAAGTTGCAATCTTTCTCCATCAAAAAGATTCACTCTCCAGTAAAAGAGTTGTACCCAAATAAAAAAATTCTTTTTAATATACCCTTTTGGATAAACAACCTTTTCCTCACAAACATAACTTCTCTTTCAAATGCAACTTCTCTATTTTTTCCTACCTCTTTTTAATTGTATCATCATCAGAGAGGATGTTTCCTTCACTACTACTTCATGTTTTGTGATTTGGTGCATTTTTAGTATAATTAAAGCTCATGAAGCTTATTTCCATGACATTAGCACCAAATTTTTCCACTTTGTTTAAGGTCCTTCTGCCCTCCCATTATAAACAGCAGATACTTTCTGAATAGTGCAATTTAGAAGCATAGCCTAAAAATCCCTTTACTAGTACACATTGTGAGATAGGGTGCTTCCGTGTTTCTTTCACATGACACAGACTCCCTCAGCCAAATAACTTCTCTAACTCTTATAGGACCTAAGTTGATTATGACTAGAAGTAGTATATGACATTTTTTTCCAAACCTTTAAATCTTGTGCACATTGTAAAAGCCCTTTGTGTGTCATATTTCCCTGTCATTTCCATTTGGAGTTTTTTCTTAAGTCATGTCCATATCCATTTCCTTTTTCTTTCTTTCCATTTTCATTCCTCACTGTGCTGTTCCACTGAGCATTCTGATTTGAGAAGTAGTTCCTGACTACTTTCTTTCACTATTCTCTTCTAGATGAAACTCCAGCCTCTCAATCTGAGAAGGTGAAATTTAAAACTTGCCTGAAATTCCTAACTTTTTCTTCTTTATAGCTATCAATCCACAGAATTTTCACATGCTCCATTACAAAGACACACTCTTTAGGTAAATAGATAAATACCATTTGACCAAATTAGCAGCATGGCTAATTGCTACTTTGAAAAATGGTTTATAGACTCTAACAGCAGTGGCTTCGAATTCTGACTCTAGTAGGTAGCTGTGTGACCTCAGACTCAGGATTACCTCTCCATACCTCTAGTCCCTTATCTATTTAAGGGGGATAATATGGGAAAGAACATAAAGTCCCTTGGTATCCTTAGGAAACATATTTACTTCTCTGGACCTGTTTCTTTGTAAAATACAAAAAATAATGCCTAACACATAGAACTATTTTGAGGAATTATAAAGTAATATAATGAATACTGCGGGATGTCTGTCATATATTGCGTTCTAAATAAATGTTAACTTACTTTTAGTTTCTCTCTGCTGAACCAACTAAGTGTTCTACTTATTAAGCGTTTACTGCACTGGGTAGTTCTTTTTTTCTGATAATTTTTATTTCAAAATATTGGGGGGTACAAGTGTTCTTGTTACGTGGATGAATTATTATACAATGCTAAAATCAGGGCATTTAGTGTGCCTGTCATCACAATAGTGTACATTGTACCTGATAGGTAAGTTTTCATTGTTTTCCCTCCTCCCATCTTCCCTGCTTCTTAGTTTCCAGTGTCCTTTACACGACTTTATGACCATGTGTATGCACTGGGTAACTCTTACCCTCCTGAAACTGACACGTTAAAGATAAAAATTGGCCTACACAAAGTGGTTAAACAACAAGGTCATTAGTGAGTCTTCAAGATCCTAGGTCCCAGAGTCTATCAAGCAAAAGTACACAAAATAGAAAATCAGAGTGGAGAAATGAGTCTCATGGTTCAATTGTGTCTTATATAATATATGCATATATTTAAGTCTCTAATGAGTTTTCAATTTGCCCAGGGAACTGAAATTCTGTTTCTTTCTTTTTGCATTATGGAGGTAGTGTCAAAAAATTCCCCCATCTCCCCATTTCCAACCACAATGTGACAGTGATTAAGGGGTCAAATAAAAGATACTTCAACTCTATTCTATTTAACATAAATTCTCATTCCCGCCTGGCCAGCTAAAATCCAGCAAGAGATTGACCGTGTGATTGGCAGACAGCGGAGCCCCTGCATGCAGGACAGGAGCCGCATGCCCTACACGGATGCCGTGGTGCATGAAATCCAGAGATACATTGACCTGGTCCCCACCAACCTGCCCCATGCGGTGACTGAGGACATTCAGTTTAGAGAATACTTTATTCCAAAGGTGAGAATATTTTATCTTTACTCCTCCTTAGGAATCTAAGGCCATCATTATTACAGTAGTAGAACTCTAGATTGCCTAACCTTCTACAGAAATGGCACAATCATAACTTGGGCCCCTCACCCTCTAACTGCATTCTTCTTTCCTTCTAGTTTGTTAATACAATTTTCTAACTATAGTAGTGCTTAGACTTTCACAGGATTTTTAGTACATTGATAGTGCCACACTTTGCCTGTCCGTTAGCCCAATCTGCTGTCCACGTCCCTGCTTTCCAATGTATGTTTTATTACTCTTACCAATGAATCAACATCCTATACCCCCACCTCTCTCCATACTGTTTCACTGACTTGTAAAAAGTCCAATACAAAAAGTCTCCTGGCCAGGCGTGGTG
>NW_012150175.1:2615780-2616093 GCF_000956105.1 Propithecus coquereli
TTAGGTTGTCTATTTGTGATCTTTTTGACTTTTGGATATAGGCATTTATGGAAATAAACTTTCCTCTCAGGACTGCTTTGGCTGCGTCCCACAGATTCTGATAACTTGTGTTCCCTTTGTCATTTAGTTCAAAGAATCTTTTGATTTCCATCTTTACTTCCTCATTTATGAAGGAATTGTTGAGCAGAAAGTTGTTTAATTTCCATGACTTTGTGTAGAGATGAGAGTTTCTGTTGGGGTTGATATCTGTTTTTTTTCCACTGTGATCTGAGAAGATGCATGGTATGATTTCTATTTTTTTAAATTTTTTGAG
>NW_012150175.1:2619573-2621394 GCF_000956105.1 Propithecus coquereli
GCTCCACAACTGCTGTTAGCAGGGGTCAAAGGTCTGCTCTTTGTTTCTGTGCAAAGCCCTGAGAGGGGCTGCAGTGGCTCCACTCAGCCGAAAGTCTGGGCTTGGGAGGTGGGGCTGTCCAAGACCCGCACTCTGGAGCAGGTCTAGCTCCCCTCCACTCTCCCCCTTTCTGTGGCCTCTTCCAGGGCTCTGCCAGCAAGTGGGACCTCAGGCTGAAGGATCTCCCCTGGCTATGACGTGGCCCAGGAGGTTCCCTACCCAGGATTATAGCCTGAGCTGGGTGCACAGCCCTCTTTTGGGAGGAGTGTTGCTTCTCCAGCAGGCTAATCTTCCCCTGAAGGCACACACTCCTCTGTAGGCTGTTTCACAGATCTCTCTTCTGTGCCCCAGGGCAGTGCGATCTTGACCTGGGTGTATGGGGTCTGGTCTGCAGGCCTGTCCCCTGGACCCTGGAGATCAATCCCTGACCCTGCCAGAGGGAGGGGTGCTGGTCTTGAAACATCTACAGGGTGCCCAAGCTGGATCTATTTCACTCTACCTTGGGATTTGCCCCACTCTCCTGGAATCACCAGGCAAGTAGCACCTGGCAGGGCTGGCGGGTAGGGAGCTCGGAGTCTGAGTACCCCTCAGTCTGCTGTATGGCCCCAAAAGGTAAGATCCCGTTCCTTGGAGATGCCTCTGTGTGATGGTTAAATTGTCTCTCTGGGCACGCACGGGTAGGGAGGGGGAAGGAGAGAATGGAGCACTCTGGCTTCTGCCAATGGGCTCGGGTCTGCACCTGGCGAGGTGCCCCGAGGGGGCTGGAAGCCTGGAGCTGAGTCCGCAAGAGGCCACTGCTCACTGGCAGCAGTCATCTCTGGGCTGGTGTCGGCATGTCTCTCCAACTGCTCAGGAGCCCACGAACAGTCTGAGATGCAAGGGAGGGGGAAGTTAACCGCTCCACCTACCCTTGTCACTGGTCTCCAAGCCTCTCAGGACCTTTTCCTTCCAGTTCTCCTCCGCACCGTCTTCCTGTGGAGTCACCTGTAGTTTTAGGCACCCTTCCTTCCGACCCTCACCTGATCTATGTTTCTCTGCTAGCTTATTTTTTTCTCTTTCTTCTAAAATTCATCTTTTTTACAGAGACATTCTGACTGGCGGCTTTTCTCGTCCACCATCTTGGCTCCTTCATTGCCCATTTTTTAATTGGACTTTTTGTTGTTGAGTTGTTTGAGTTCCTTATGTATTTTGGATATTAATCCCATATCAGATGTATAGTTTTAAAATATATTCTCCAATTCTGTAGGTTGTCTTTTCACTCTGTTGGTTGTTTCCTTTGCTGTGCAGAAAGCTTTTAGTTTGATGTAATCCCATTTGTCTATATTTGCTTTTTGCTGTGATTTTGAGGTTTTATCCAAAAAACTCTTGCCTAGACCAATGTCATGGAGACGTCCCATGTTTTCTTCTGGTTGTTGCATAGTTTAAAATATTAAATTTAAGGTTTTAATCCATTTTGAATTAATTTTTGTATAAAGTGAGAGTTAAGGGTCTAGTGTCATTCTTCTGCATGTGGATATTTAGTTTTCCTAGCACCATTTATTGAAGAGACTGTCCTTTCCCCATTGTGCATACTTGGAACTTTTGCCAAAAGTCAGTTGGCTGCAGACATGTGAATTTGTTTCTGGGTAGTCTACTGGTCTAGGTGTCTGTTTTTATGCTAGTACCATGATGTTTCAGTTATCATAGCTTTGTGGTATATTTTGAAGTCAGGTTGTATGATGTCACTATTGTTCTTTTTGTTTAAGATTGCTTTGGCTTCTTGGGGTCTTTTGTGGTTCCATA
>NW_012150175.1:2621444-2622100 GCF_000956105.1 Propithecus coquereli
TTTGTGTCCTAGAATATGGTCAATCTTAGAGAATGTCCCATGAGCTGATGAGAAGAACGTGTATTCAGTGGTTTTTGGTAGAATGTCTTGTAAATGTCAGTCAAGCCTATTTGTTCTAGAGTTCTGTTTAAGTCCATTATTTCTTTGTTAATTTTCTCTTTGGAGGATCTGTCCTGTCTGTCAGTGGGGTGTTGAAGTCTCCGACTATTATGGTGTTGCTGTCTATCAATTTGTTTAGATCAAATAGAGTTTGCTTTATGAATCTGGGTGCTGTACCCTTCACCATTATATAGTGACCCCCTTTGTCTTTCATTACTTTTGTTGATTTAAAAACCAAGGTGTCTGAGATCAAAACTGCCACACCAGCCTTCTTTTGGCTTCCATTTGCTTGAAATATTGTTTTCCACCCCTTTACTTTGAGTCTAAATGCATCCTTGCAGGTCAGATGCATTTCCTGGAGACAGCAGATGCTTGGCTTGTTTTTTTTATCCATTCGGCCAGTCTATGTCTCTTAAGAGGGGAGTTCAAACCATTCACATTTATTGATAGAACCGATAAGTGGAGTGAATTACTGTTCATTCTGTTGGATTGCATTTTGTTGCTTTATTTTCTATCTTGAGCCATTGTGGAATCTAGCCTTTGATCTTTAACTTTTG
>NW_012150175.1:2625351-2634215 GCF_000956105.1 Propithecus coquereli
ATTGATTCTTCTAATCCATAAACATGGACTATATTTCCAGTTATTTGTGTCGTCTTTGATTTTTTCAATATTTTATAACTTTCATTGTAGACATCGTTCACCTCCTTGGTTAAGTTTATTTCTAGGGTTTTTTTGGGGAATACTTATTGTAGATATGATTGTTTTCTTGATTTCTTTTTGAGATAATTCACTATTATAGAAACACTACTGATTTTTGTATATTGAGTTTATGTCCTGCAACTTTACTGAATTTGTTTACTAGTTCTAACAGTTTTTTGGTGGAGTCTTTAGGGTTTTGTATATGTAAGATCATGTTATCTGCAATCAAGGCCAATTTAACTTCCTCTTTTCCAATTTGAATGCTCTTTATTTCTTTTCTCTTGCTCTGGCTAAGATTTCTAGTACTATACTGAATAAAACTGCTCAAGTGGGCATCTTTGTCTTGTTCCAGATCTTAAAGAGAAAGGTTTCAGCTTTTCCTTATCTAGTATGATGCTGGCTTTCAGTTTGTTACATATGGCCTTTATTATGTTGAGGTTTATTTCTTCTATACCTAATTTGTTAAGAGTTTTTTTTTTTGAATTTTATCAAATACTTTTTCTATGTCTATTGAGATGATCATATGGTTTTTGTCCTTCATTCTGTGATGTATCCCATTTATGTATTTGTATATGTTGAACCATCTTTGCATCCCTGGAATGAAGCCCCACTTGATCATGTTGAACTATCTATTTGATGTGTTGTTGGATTCAGTTCGATAATACTCTGTTGAGGATTTTTACATCTGTGTTCATTGGGAATATTGTCCCATTGTTTTATTTTTTTGTTGTGTCTTTGTCTAGTTTTGCTGCTAAGGTAGTGCTGCTCTCATAGACTGTGTTTGGAAGAATTCATTCCCTTTCAATTTTTTGGAATCATTTTAGAAGGGTTAGTATTTATTACTTTTTGAAATGTTTGGTAGAATTCAGCAATGAAGCTATTTGGTCCTGGCTTTTCTTTGATGGGAGATTTTTAATTACTAATTTGATTATGTTACTCATTATTAGTCTGTTCAGATTTTCCACTATTGATGGTTCAATCTTGGTAAGTTGTATATGTCCAGGAATTTGTCTATTTCTTCCAGGTTTTTACAATTTGTTGGGTTGTAGCTGTTCATAATAGTCTCTGATGACTTTTTGTATTGCTGTGGTGTCAGTGGTAACAACTCCTTTTTCATCCCTGATTTTATTTATTTGAGTCTTCTCTCTTTTTTCTTAGTTATTCTAGTTAAAGGTTTGTCAATTTTCTTCATTGTTCAAAATCCCAACTCTGTTTCATTGATCTTTTTTTTCCTAGTCTCTATTTCATTTATTTTGGTTCTGATCTTTTTATTTCTTTTCTTCTATTTTTGGATTTGTTTTTTTCTTATTTTTCTAGTTCCCTGAGTGGCAATAATAGGTTGTTTATGTGAGATCTTTCTATTTTTTAACCTTGGCATTAATTGTTATAACCTTCCCTCTTAGTACTGCTGTTACTGTATCCCATAGGTTTTGTATGTTGTGTTTCCATTATCATTTACCTGAAGAGATTTTTAGATTTCCTTTTTCATCTTTTTCATTGACTCATTGGTTGTTTAGGAGCATATTGTTGAATTTCCATGTATTTGTATAGTTTTTTAAGTTATTTTTGTTATTGATTTCTAGCTTTATTGTGTGATAGTCAGAAAAAAATACTTGATTTGATTTCAATTTTCAAAAATTTGTTGAGACTTGTTTTGTAGCCTACTGTATAATCTATCCAGGAGAACATCTCATGTGCTATCATGAAGAGTGTGTATTCTGCAGTTTTTGAGTGGAATGTTCTATGGATGTCTGCTAAGTCCATTTGTTCAAGTGTGTAGTTTAACTCCACTGTTTATTTGTTCAATTTTTGTCTGGATGATCTGTCCATTCCTGAAAGTGGGCTGTTAAAGTCCCCTCCTATTATTGTGTGGGAGTCTATCTCTTTTTAGATCTATTAATTTTGTTTTATATATCTAGGTACTCTGATGTTGGGTGCACACAATTGTTATATCTTCTTGATGAACTGACCTCTTTGTCATTGTATAGTAACCTTCTTTGTCTCTTTTTACAACTTTTGATTTAAAGTCTATTTTATCTGATGTAAGTACAGTCGTCCCATGATATCCATATGGGATTGGTTCCAGGACCCTTTGTGGATACCAAAGTCCACGCATATTCAAGTCCCACAGTCAGCCCTGTGGAACCTGCATGTTCAAAATGTTAGCCCCCTATATTTGTGGGTTTCACATCCTGTGAATACTGTATTTAAATTTGTGATTGATTGCAGATGTGGAACCTGCATGTACAGAGGAATGACTGTATTTAATGAAGAAAAATCATATATAAGTGGACCCATGCAGTTGAAAGCCCGTTGTTCAAGGGTGAAAACGGTAGAGCTACTCCTGCTCTCTTTTGGTTTTAATTTTTATAGATTATCTTTTTATTTCCCTTCACTTCCAGTCTATGCATGTCCTTACAGGTGAAGTGAGTTTTTTGTAAGCAGCATATAGTTATTTCTTGTTCTTTAAAATTTATTCAGTTACTCTATGTCTTTTAATTGGAGAATTTAATCCATTTATGTTTAAGGTATTCAATGATACATTAAGGTCTTATTACTGCCATTTTGTTATTTGTTTTCTGTTTTTTTTTTTTTTATAGTTTCTTTCTTCCTTACACCCTCTCTTGCTATCTTCCTTTGTGGTTTGATGGTTTTCTGTAGTGGTATGCTTTGAATTCTTCCTCTGTATGTTTTATGCCTCTACTATAGATTATTGCTTTGTGGTTATCATGAGGCCTACAAAAACACTTTTACTTGTTATAACATCTTATTATGACATATTATTTTAGGCTGATAGTAATTTAACTATGATGCTAAAGGTAGGAAAAGAAACAAAAATAAAAAAAAACTCAAAAGACTCTATGCTTTAAATCCACTGCCTCCCACATTTGGAATTTTTGGTGTCCCATCCCATTTTATATTTTTTATATTGCCTATCTCTTGCCAAATTATTGTAGTTATTATTATTTTAGAGATGAAATCTCACACTGTCACCCAGGCTGGAGTGCCGTGGCAGGATCATAGCTCACTGTAGCTTCAAACTCCTGGACTTAAGTGATCCTCTTGCCTCAGTCTCCCAAGTTGCTGGAATTATAGGTGTGAACCTATAATAGGTGTGAACCACTGTACCCATATCAGTTATTATTTTTTAATAATTTTGTGTTTTAATTTTTATACTAAAGATATAAGTGGTTTACACAATGTTTACAGTATTAGAGTATTCTGAGTTTGTCTAGATATCTACTGTTCTCAGTGAGTTTTATACCTCCCTGTGTTCTCTTGCTAGACATTAGCATCTTTTTCTTTCAGTTTGAAGAACTTTCTTTAGTATTTTTTATAAGACGGGTCTGATGGTGATAAATTCTCTTAGCTTTTGTTTATCTGGGGAAGTCTTTATCTTGCCTTCATTTCTGAAGGATAGCTTTGCTGGGTATAGTATTCTTGGTTACCATTTTTTCCTTTGGTACTTTGAATATAGCATCCGACTCGTCCTTGTCCTGTTAGATTTCTGCTGAGAAGCCTGTTGCCAGATGAATTGAAACGTCCTTATGTGTTAATTAGTTCCTTTCTATGGCTTCTTTCAGAATCTTTTCTTTGTCTTTGATCTTTGAATGCTTGATTATGAGCTATCTTTGGGTAGACTTATTTGGGGTGAATCTGGTTGGTGACCTTTGACCTTCCTGTATCTGTATATTTGTACCTTCTATAGCTTTGGAAAGCTTTTTGTTATTATCTCTGAATAAGCTTTCTATTCATTTGGCATTCTCAAATCTTTCTTCAACTCCAATTACTTGAATATTTGCTCTTTTGATGTTTTCCCATAGTTTCTACAAGCTTTGTTTATTCTTATCCATTTTTCCCCTCTGACTGTATATTTTCAAATAGCCTGTCTTTGAGGTGCATTGTGTTTTTTGGCTCCAGGATTTCTGTTTGATTTAAAAATATTATTTCAATCTATCTATTAAGTTTACCTGATAAATTATAAATTCTCTGTATTTTCTTGGGTTTCCTTAAAACACCTATTTTTAATTCACTGTCCAAGAGATCACACATCTCCATCACTTTAGGCTTGGTCTCTGGTGCCTTATTTGTCCATTCAGTGAAGTCATGGTTCCCTGAATGCTCTTGATGCTTGTGAGCAGGAAGTGATATCGGTGCATTGAAGGATTTGGTGTCTATTCCAGTCTTCACAGTCTGGCTTTGCTTGTGCTCATCCTTCCAGAGATTCTAAGTGGGCTGGTTATTATATTCTCTGAACCTGTGGTCACTGCTTCTATTTCAGCACTAGATGGTGCCCTATGCCCAGGTTTGCCATGGGTTTGTGGTTGGTGTGTTGTCACTTTTTCAGAACTAGAGGATACCCTAAGCCCTGCCTGGGACAGTTCCAGATACTCTGTCCATGGTCCCCAGCAAGGGGTTATGTACTGTGGGGCACTGTCTGACATGGGGCCTTATTGTGGCAGGCCTTGTTCCAAGACGTCTCCTGTCTACTTCCCTCTCCTTCCCCCAAGCATACAATGCCTCTCTCTGTGCTGTGCTGCCTGGGGTTTGGGGAAGGGATGGAGAAGGTGGTCCTGTGGCCCATATAGCTGCCATAATGCTGGGTTATGCCAGAAGTACAAAGCTGCTGTGACCAACATAGCACAGGGGTACACGTAAGGCTCACGCTACTGTGGCCTGCCTGCCACTGAGGCTCAAGGCTGTGGGAAAAATCAGGCAGTGATGTAAGCCAGAACACAAGACTGTCCCACCAGAGCCACAAGTGTCCACCTGGTGCTGATGCAGGTCCAGTGACTCTGTCAGACCTTGTTTGGTTCTTCCTGGTGCTCAGTTTCCCCCTGGGAGATCCAGCACTGAGTTTCAAGGCAAAGTTCTGCACTTACTTCCCTCTTCTTCCTGCCAATAGATAGAGTCACTCTGTGTTGCACCCCTGGGTTTGGGGGAGGTTAGGTTAAGGCAGTCTTTTGGCACCAAGGCTGATATTCAGGTGGGTCATACCCAAAGCCCACAACATCTGGGACCAGTGCAGCCGAGGACATGCTCTAGCCCATGCTACTGTCCCCTGCCTGCCTGCCTGCTGAGATTCACTCATGGTTTGAGGCCACTGTAATGGCCAGCAGTAGTGCAGGCCAATGCATGAGACCATACTGCTGTGGCCACGGGTTTCAATCTAGCACTGGAGCAAGTCCAGAGTCTCCATTCGTAGGCCCTGTCCTGGGGTCAGGGGCCATGGGTATCTGCCTGGTATTGGGTTTTACTGTGGCAGGCCGCATCAAAGACCTGCACTCACTTCCCTCTTTCTTGCCCAAGTGGGCATTGTCTGTGCCTGTGCTGTGCTGCTTGGAGTTGGGGAAGGGATGAAGTGGACAGTGTGACTCTGTTCTTCCATTGAGCTTTAATGTATCTTCTTATTTTTATGCTAAAACCGGGTACTGTGTCAGGTACTATGATCTCACATCTGGTTTCCTTAGCTCTTACTTTCATGTGCAGAGAATTGTTCAAATCAATGTTTCTATGGGGAGATGATCAATGAAGGGTCCTATTTGGCCATCTTGCTCTGTCCCTCCTCAATTCTCCTTCATCTTAAAAATACCTATCCCTAAACTCTGACCCTTCTTGCTAAAACTTATTTCATCCATACCCTCATATTCAAACTCCTGGAAGAATTTGGTTATAGCCATGTATGTATTTCCTAATGCATCTTTTATTTCTCAACACATTGCAAAATATGTTCCATTCCAGTGATACTGTTTTGAAGGCCATAGATGACTTCCATATTATTAATCCAATGAATGCTTTCCAGGCCTAATTTTACTTGACCTCTTGGCAGCACTTAATACTCTTAGGGATGTCTTCCATTATGGTACATTCAATTCCCGCATCAGTGTAGTGATAATCTCCTAGTTTTCCTCCTCTCTCTGGGTATTTATTTTCCATATTCTTTATCCTGTAGAACTTTGGTAGCATTTATTGAATTCTAGGTTTGCTAGAGATAAAGTTCTAGCTTCTGTCTGTATAGAAATGTCCTTCTATTACATTATTGTTCTGTTCTTGTAATGTCTTTTTTAGGTTTTGGGGTTAGAATTATGCTGGCTTTATTAAATGTTTTGAGAAGTGTTTTTTTTCTCTGTATTTTCTGAAAGAGTCAAACTCAAAACTCTGAATTCTCGGTTTTGTTCTTTTAACTTTAGGTGAGTTATTTGGAGTTTGCCCACACTTGTCTAATTCAAGAGCTAGCTAGAGATTTGAAAGTGTTCATATAAAGAATTTAGGGCTTCCCTTCTCTAGCTCTCTCTTTATCCCCTTTCTCTTCAGCTTCTGTGTAGGCGAGGTACCTGAATGTTTTTTGGTTCTTCAAGCCGATGAGACTGATGGTTTACAGACAAATTTTAGTCATCTAGTATTTTGTTGCCTGGGCCTGCCTTCAAGATAAAACCATGAAAATGGAAACTCACTCAGTACCATTCTCTTTTTTCAACTGTCTTCTATGATCCAGTACCTTCATGTTTTTGGTAATCTCTAGTGTATGTATATTTATATATGAAAGTTGTTCCAAAAGGAGCTCTCAGCAATTACCCTATTGATATATCTCTAATTCACAAACCTTTCCTTTTGCAGTCTCCAATGCTATTACTCCCATCCAGTAAGTTTTCATTTTTGCTCTTTTAAATTCTAGAATTTGTATGTTTAGAGTTTTCATTTCTCTGCTGATATTTCCCATCTATTTCCTTATTATTATTCCTCTATCGTACTTCCTCTATATTCATGGTATCTTCTTTACTGTGGATATTTTCCATATATTCCCTTATAATTGTTCCTTTAAATACTTGGATATATTCATAATATCTACTTTGAAGTTCTTATGTGATAATCTTACCATCTAGGATTTCATGGGGTTTTTTCTGTTGATGGGCTTTTTTTCTCTAATTTTGGGTCACATTTCTGTCTTTTACATGTCTCATAATTTTTTATTGTATGCTGAACTCTTTGAATGATGTCTCGTGGGGAGTCTGCATTATGCTGTCTTCCTTTAAAAGGCACTGACTTTTAGTTTAGCAGGTAATTACTGACAGATGTTTTCATTCTGTTAGGCTTAGTATAATTCTTTGTCATTGTGGGTTAATTTCAATTTTAAATCTGGTCTTTGGGCTTGGCCCTTAGTCCAGGGTGGGGTTCCCTAGTCCAACAGTTTGGAATTTTGGGGATCAGCACAGAATATCTGAGGTTACAAGAAAGTTCACTCTGTCCTGGCTGGGTTGGAACTTCAGCTCCAACTGTTCCTATACCACATCTGGTATTTGTCTTCAGTTCTCGATTCTACAGCAGTCATACTCTAACAGGCTTCAAGGAGTTTCCTACTGCACATGTACCATCCAACCCACAGCCATGTACTTATAGAAAAGAGTCTTGTACACTTTTGAGATCTTCACAATTTGTGGATTCCTCCTGTCCTGTACACCAGTATTTGTCTTTACAAATTCTAGGTGCCAAATTTTGATCTCTGTTTTCTCAGCTTGAAAATAGCACCACCTTGCTTGTCCCTCACTACCCTGCATAGAGGGAGGAAAGTGTTCTCAGTCAGAAATCCAGGGTGATTGTGGGGCCTAATTTCTCTTTAGTAAAGTGTCACAATCCTGGATTGCCTCTTGTGCAATGGTGAAAAACTCTTACCTTATATATGTTTTTCAGATTTCTATTTGTTTAATTGTGAGGGCAACTCCAAAGCAGTTACTGTGTCATAGCCAGAGGCAGATGGCCCCATTAGCCAGAAGAAGTGTTTTATCACAACTTAATTTTATCTGGAAGCCCCTTTTCTGGCTGAACATACAAGTTTCTTCTGTGCTCAGTGTGTGTTCTAAGTTCACCAAGGCAGAAAATGAATCACAGGAATAGCTGTGTTATTAGGAAGAGGGTCAGGAGGGACTGATACTTCTGTTTCTCTTTCATTGGTCCACATGGATATGACAGTTTATTCATTTGACCTATGGGTTTTGTGAAAAGAGAACTACATCATGTTTGGAGAGGCCACACAGTATACCAGAACACATTGAGACATATCTGGATTTAAAATTGGTCTCTGCTACCTAGTAAAAGTATGGCCTTTGTTCAGTTCCCAAACTACTGTGAATGCAATCATTATCATCATAACAGTAATGAAACCTCCTTCTATTGAGCATTTTAACATGTGGTAATCTTTGCATAAAAAAAGTATTTCCTATATTATCTCATCTTAGGTTTATAAAAAACTAACGCAAATATGTTGTTTACATTTTACTAGTCAATGAGGCATTGAAATAAATAACTTAACTATGGTAACAGAGCTTAATTTGGTGGAAAGATTTGATTGATTCTGAAAACTAAACTGTAACGATTATTTCTGAGTTTCAGAAAAACCCACTAGAAATTGAAAATGCTCTCTCCTTTCCACAAGAATATGTGAAAATTCAGTTGAAGGAACATAGCAGAAGGAGGGCATACTTATCAGTTTCTCGTCTTGATGAGAAATTGAAGTTTTTCAGAATGAGGCCACAAAACTACTGAGTTCTGAGGAAGGCCTCATACTTGGCTCTAAAGGGAATAAGCTGGATTTTCAGTGGTATCTGCACTGTTAGAGAATCCTGCAATTTATTTGTCAAGTGCAATGTGCTCCAGGGAGCTTCCTTGTTTTTCTGCAGAGTACATGCTGGTGTCAGACTACAAACTGGTGAAGATGGCCTTGCAATCAAAGAACAGTGCCCTGGACTGGGCATTGTATGATTTAATAC
>NW_012150175.1:2636573-2637442 GCF_000956105.1 Propithecus coquereli
GTAGTAGCATTAATAATGAGTGTTGTGGAAAACAGATAAGAGTGTGAACTGTATGCCTTGAGCACCTCAAAGAAGTCTGCGTAGAATAAATGAAGTCTGAACTGAATCTGGAAGGATATATAGGCTATTGGCAGGCAGAGCAGAGGGGAAGATCATTCCTGATAGAAGAAGATCTGGAGCCTGAGATAAAACTCAAAATTGCCAATTTGTTTGGGGAGTGGTGTAGTTAGTAATGGCTGGGATGTGGGGAACTGGATGGAAGGAATGGAAAGAAATGAGGCTCTGAGAATTGCTTGTGGCCAGTTTGTGACATTTCTTTTCCATACCTGGTAATGTTAAGCTCTTAAAAATTTTTAAAGCAGGTATGTGAAAAGATTAAGATTATCGTTTAGAATACAGACAAGGAGAAATAAATCTATTATTGAGTACTAGGTTAGACATAGATGGAAAAGTAGATACAGTGTTGTGTATTGTTCCAGTTGGGATAGGCGTGTGTGTGTATATGTGTGTGTGTGTGTGTGTGTGTATAGAAAGGTGTCAGGGCAAGCCTCAGCATAACAGTTCTAGCACATACAGAAAAGATTTTTTCATATAGTATGCACATAGAAATATGTGCTGAGGAAATGAAGGAAATCAGGTTTAGGTATAAATAGAAGAAGCCATAGGTTAATTAGTCATTCAGTAATACATTTCTTCATTCCATATATTTTTAAGCCTCTCTGTGTGCTAACTCAGAAATAGAATTAAATGAAAAATTAATTCATATGTCATTTTTAGGAAAAAGAGTTTGTGTTGGAGAGGGCCTGGCCCGCATGGAGCTGTTTTTAATCCTGACCAGCATTTTGCAGAATTTTACCTTGAAACCTCTG
>NW_012150175.1:2640058-2640380 GCF_000956105.1 Propithecus coquereli
ATAATCAAACCAAAAAAGTGGGCAAAGGGCATGAATAGACATTTCTCAAAGGAAGACATACACATAGCCAATAGGTATATAGCTAAACCTCATTAACTATCAAAGAAATATAAATTAAAACCACCACAAGGTATTATCCTATCCCAGATAGAATGGCTATTATTAAAAACACAAAAATAACAGATACTGGTCAGGATGCAGAGAAAAGGAAACTCTTATACATTGTTGGTGGGAATGTAAATGACTACGGTCATTATGGAAAACAATATGGAGATTTCTCAAAATAAAAAAAAAGCATACCATATAATCCAGTAGTCCCACT
>NW_012150176.1:0-301 GCF_000956105.1 Propithecus coquereli
CTGATATTCACAAGTTAGTATTGGTGTTTGAAGGTTGATTTGCTTTTCATGTTGATATTACTTTTATTGAGAGCAAAGTTTATTACAGGGATATTCAGCCTATTCCAAACCACATTCATTGCCCTCTCTCTAAATATTTAGACTGCCAGAGTGAGTTCTCTCCTTCAGTTACTGGTGATCACCAGGTGAGGAGCCTCTGGAGTCATGTTCCCTTCCTTTGTATTTCTCACTCCCTATATCCAGTTAGAAAATACCATTTTGTCTCCTATCTGTCCTCCTTCCCATTCTTACAATCAGTGCC
>NW_012150176.1:12452-13053 GCF_000956105.1 Propithecus coquereli
GGATTCTTTCTCTTAGCATGTTTTCCAGGTCTACTCATGGTGTAGCATTTATGAGATTTTCATTCATTATTAAAGTTGAATAATATTCCATTGTATGTACATACCAATTTTTGTTTATCCATTTTTCTGTTGTTGGACTCCTAGGTTGTTTCCACCTTATGGCTATTGTGAATAATTCTGAAATGAACATTGTCGTAACAAGTAACTGTTTGAGTCCCTGTTTCTAATTCTTTCAGGTATATGCCTAAGAGTGAAATTGCTAGGTCATATGGTAATTCTATCTTTAGTTTTTTTTGAGGAGCTGCCAAACTATTTTTTATAGCAGTTGTATCATTTTTCATTCTCACCGGCAATGTATGAGAGTGCCACTTTCTCCAAATCCTTGCCAACATTTGTCCCCACCCCTGCTTTGTTGTTTTGGTTATAGCCATCCTAACAGGGGTGCAAAGTGGTATCCCACTGTGATTTTGATTTGCATTTCCCTAGAAAATGGTGTTGAGCATCTCTTCATGTTTTTATTGGCTATTTGTGTATACAGATTCTCTGGAGAAAAGTCTACCCAAGGCCTTTGTCCATTTTTTAATTGGGTTATTTTTCTTTT
>NW_012150176.1:16241-16498 GCF_000956105.1 Propithecus coquereli
CTAGTTGGTTCATAGTATTGCATGTGTTATCTAATTTTTTATTGGTCTTTGTCTAGATGTTGTATTCATTATTGAAAGCAGTGTATTGAAGTCTCCAACTAATATTGTAGAATTGTCTATTTCTCCCTTCAGTTTTGTCAATATTTGCTTAATATATTTTGGGGTCAGTTTTGTTTGGTGCATATATTTATCTTTTCCTTTTTTTAAACTCATTAAATTTGTTTCGAAGCTTAACAGTTGATCTATCCTTTAGAATG
>NW_012150176.1:19290-19682 GCF_000956105.1 Propithecus coquereli
TAAGAGTTGTGTAAGCAATCTTGTCTATTCAAATAAACCAATGAGCTTGATCCAACAGAGAGTATGTGTGTGCATCTGCAGACTTCAATGCTCAGCCCACTAGAGAAGCAGAGCAGACATAAGTCTTCTCTCCGTGAATCTTGGCAGAAGAAGCCAAGCTCAACTTCCAATCTCTGCCTGTTTCCAACACTCTCTTCAGAGATTGAAGCTTGCTTGACTCTAGACATGTACAAAGTGAACTGCATGATTTACCTAGTCCTTCTCCATCAAATGTACATATCACCATAAATTTTGAATTTAATTTATACTTCTAATTGATTATTTCAACTTAACTTTCCAATGCTGACTATATGAATTAACCCAAATGTATTAGAACAAAATATGAAGCATTT
>NW_012150176.1:19732-20313 GCF_000956105.1 Propithecus coquereli
CATATTTGAAACACGAACTTGGGGGGAGGGGAACCAAGGGCAACACACGTAACCTAAACATCTGTACCCCATAATATGCTGAAATAAAAAAAAATTGATTAATTAGTATTATAATGGCAATTTGCAATTTGTACAGGTACATAAAAGGATCCTGCTTGAAAAATAAAGATGTGCTATTAGCTGTTACTATCTTAGCTTAGTGTCTGGCAACATGATAGATAACTAATTATGTTATATTTCTACTTTATTATTGTTTTTGAAATAAACACACACACATTTTCCTCTGATATTCTTTTAAAATTGATTAATTAGTATTATAATGGTGATTTGCAATTTATACAGGTACATAAAAGGATCCTGCTTGAAAAATAAAGATGTGCTATTAGCTGTTACTATCTTAGCTTAGTGTCTGGAAACATGATAGGTAACTAATTATGTTATATTTCTACTTTATTATTGTTTTTGAAATAAACACACACACAGATTCCCCTAAAATTAAAATTAATAATATGAAACGCTTTCATATTTCTTCAAAAAAGGGTTTTTTATACATGGAAATGTATCCTTTAAAAATACTTACT
>NW_012150177.1:0-348 GCF_000956105.1 Propithecus coquereli
TACACAAAAATGCCCCAAATCATAGTTTTCATTACATATAGTACAACATCCTTTTCCCACCTCTCACACAGAGTATTTTTCTCCAGTCATTTAATAAAGGGAAGATTGTCCTCAAGGGATTTCAACTCAACCTAATTCATAGAACCAAAAAATGAGAACAATTTCCATGCTTGAGGGTTGCCAAAGAGAATGTAACTGTAATCAGAGACTGTTTTCATTAAAGAGGTTACCAAATGACTTTGATAAAACTAACATGAATTACATCTGCATTAAGTATGAAGACAGAACCAGAATGAAGCAGCAGTATGGTTCTTTTAATGAGACCTAAAGAATGATTTGAAGGAATCA
>NW_012150177.1:2368-3308 GCF_000956105.1 Propithecus coquereli
TAAAACGCCATTATTTTTTTAAAAATCTGACTTTTCATTTATTCTTCATCCAATTATGAAAATGTGCTGGCTGTAGAATAAGGCTCAATTTTAGCGTTTCAGTGGTTGATATACATCAGCAGTCCCCAACCTTTTTGGCACCAGGGACTGGTTTCGTGGAAGACAGTTGTTCCATGGGGAGGGGTGAGGGGGATGGTTTCAGGACGATTCAAGTGCATTCCATTTATTATGCAGTCAAACCTCTCTGCTAATGACAATCTATATTTGCAGTTGCTCCCCAATGCATCACCACCTCAGCTCCACCTCAGATGATAAGGCATTAGATTCTCATAAGGAGCGCACAACCTAGATGCCCCAAGTGCACAGTTTTCAGTAGGGTTCGTGCTCCTATGAGAAACTAACACCTCTGCTGATCTGACAGCAGGCAGAGCTTATGCAGTGATGCCAGCCACGGGGAGCAGCTGTAAATATATATGAAGCTTCCCTCTCTACCCGCCCACTGCTCACCTCCTGCTGTGCGGCCTGGTTCCTAAGAGGCCATGGAAAGGTACCAGTCTGCCTGGGGATTGGGGACTGCAGATATAGATTAAAAAGTATGTTTGACTCCATTTATTTATCATTTTCCTCATTTTCAGGATGCCCCAGAATAGATTAAAGAAAAAACAGTAATTAGGGAATCCCTAGAAATATTAATTAGGAACAACCATGTTTTTTTTTTTTTTTAATTTCAGCATATTATGGGGGTACAGATGTTTAGGTTACGTATGTTGCCCTTGCCCCCGCTCCTAAGTCCGAGTTTCAAATATGTCCATTCTTCTGGTGGTGCGCATTACACTCTCTGTGTATGCATATACCCATCCCCTCCTCCCTCCTCCTCCCTCCCCCCTCCCCCCTGCCCAACATCCAATAGATGTTATTCTTATATGTGCACTTATGTGTT
>NW_012150177.1:5208-5974 GCF_000956105.1 Propithecus coquereli
TCATTTCTCCCTGTGATTTACATTTTAATAGGTCACAACATAGAATGCGGCTTGTATTTCTCAGCAAGTGACAGTGGCATTTTCAACACCTTCTTTGATCCAGCAAGATTCTTCCAAAAGTTCACGTGGCCAACAACTCCTTCCTTACTAGCCTTGCTGCGGGCATTCACCAAAATCAAATGCACTGAAATGTGACATTCTTAGTTGTCAGAAGAGGGGAAAAAAGGACATCAGGAAACAGCAGCTGTAACTCACGGTCACTTACAATGCTTATTTTAAATGGTTTAAAACGTCACCAGTAAAAGGGCATATGGTGTATAACACTGTCCGTGACAAATGAATGTACGTATTTTTATAGATCACAAGGGAAAGGATGGCAAGCCTGGAATTGTCTGGAACTGTTGGAGTGGCCTGGGGAAAAATGCGTGCCTATCAGGTAAGTAAAGAAGGGTCACAAACAAATGTGATCACACAATGATACACTGAGAAATAGGTGTGGGAGGGAAGAGGAATTCCAGTGATCAGAGCTTTATTGCACATGTGGAGGTAACACAGTATCAGAGGTAAATACAATGACAATTGACTATTGGTCTGGAGTTTTAAAGACAGTACTTTAAATCCTACAAAATCAAAAACAAGAATGTGTTTTAAAGAATGAAAAATCCATTCACTGATTTGCAGATTCAGTGATGTTTTAGGTAAGTGATTACTGCAGTTCAGGAAGGCAGCAGTACGTTTTTGCCTTCACTCCTTGCAGAGATTCTAA
>NW_012150177.1:9099-9632 GCF_000956105.1 Propithecus coquereli
CTTATTTTATAAGTTATGTATAACTTTTATATAGAAAGCATTGTGAATAGCCTTTACATATAAGGACATCCCTTGAGTAATTTTCAGTTTCTTAAGTTTTTCTTCTTCTTTCCCTACAAAATGTCATTATTACCAATTAAATGATCAGGTTTAAATATAGTCCTTCCTTGGGTTCTTTTAAAAAATTTTTTTGTTGATATATAACAATTGTACATATTTTGGGGGGATACATGTGCTCATTTAATTTACATTTACATTCACATATTTTGTCAAGATCAATCAGTGTACTTGGGGTATCCATCACCTTAAATATCTGTCTTTTCTTTATGCTGGAAACATTCAGATTATTCTCTTCTAGCTATTCTGAAATATAAAACAGATTATTGTAAACTATAGTTATTCTATTGATCTATTAAATATATTTTTAATTGCAAAAACACTACAAAGGTGTGAATACTGGCAGCCTGAGGCTAAAGTGTCATTTACCAAAAGGAAGATAAAAGGCCCAGGGAGACAAGGTGAGTAGCTATAAA
>NW_012150177.1:11896-12236 GCF_000956105.1 Propithecus coquereli
TATGACTTGGATCTTTAGGGAATAAAGAAAAAATTAAAGCGAATGAGACACTGAATATAGATTCATATCATGAACTGTGCCAGAACAGAACAATGATGGGAAAACAGGTAGAATGGAAGCCATTCATTGCCTGTTACAGAGTTTGGAAGATAATCTAAAGGCAATAGATAAGCATTGAGAATATAAGTTTCTAAATTATAGTTTTCTGAATTAAACACATGTATAAGTTTATGTACTCATCATCGGAATCATGATACAGAACAGCCCTATTGCTCCCCCAAATTCCTCACGCTATCTCCTTATAGACACACTCTCCCTCCACCCCCAACTCTTGACACTC
>NW_012150178.1:0-451 GCF_000956105.1 Propithecus coquereli
AGCTTTGGGCCGAATTCCTTAATGGATTTTATTTGGGAGTTGAAGGGGGAGAGGGAGGCATTGATGAGGACTCCTAGGTTTCTGGCTTGTTCAGCCAGAACAAGCTGGATGTGGATATGGTAGCCTCCAGGTACACACCAGTTCATTGATGTAAGGAACACTGGAAGATCGTAAAAGTTTGGGAGAAGAGATTGGTTTGGGGCATTTGGAGGTTTTGTAACTTTTTCAACGTAATTTCAAATGTACAAGAATAGTATAAAGAACTCCCAAATACACTTTACCCAGATTTACCAATTGTTAACATTTTGTCCCATTTTTGTTGTTGTTGTTGTTTTATTTTTTGAGACAGGGTTTCTCTCTCTCACCCAGGCTAGAGTGCAGTGGCATCATCATAGCTCACTGCAACCTCAGACTCCTGGGCTTAAGGGATCCTCCTGCCTCAGCCTCCTTA
>NW_012150178.1:4135-4464 GCF_000956105.1 Propithecus coquereli
CTAATAATATTAATATAATATTCAAAATGTCAGGAAAACAATCCAAAATTACTTTGCATAGAAGAACGAGGAAAATCTGACCATTTCTCAAGTGAGAAAGAATTAATATAATATTCAAAATGCAGTTTTGCATTTTTTAAATTATTTTTATAAAAAGGGGGGTTGTGAGGAGGGTTATTCAGTTTCCGTGTTTTTTTGTTGTTGTTGAGACAGAGTCTCACTCTGTCACCCTGAGTAGAGTGCAGTGGTGTCATTGTAGCTCACTGCAACCTCCAACTCCTGGGCTCAAGCAATCCTCCTGCCTCAGCCTTCTGAATAGCTTGGACTAC
>NW_012150178.1:5740-7331 GCF_000956105.1 Propithecus coquereli
GCTTTTTTTCCCTCTCTTTCTCTTTCTCTCTCCCCCAACCCCTCCTGTTTAGAAAGCCTCTTTTTTCCTGACTAAACAAATTCTGCCGATTTTTCCATCCTATTTCTTTAAGATGAAGTCAGCCCACTGTGATGCTTCCTCTTCTGAACTCTAAGTACTTAATTGTTCATTTCTTTCATTTGGTGCTTAATCATTTACTGCTCAGTACTCTTTCTGATTTTTGAATGGCTTAACTTTACCTGTCTGTATGTCTAGAATTTTGCAAATTATTAACTCCTTAAAGGTGGGAGTTAATAATCATTGCTAATTCCTTGGCTTCCCCAGAGCCATGCTGATAAATAATGCAGTGTGATGAAGATGTTTTTCTAAATAGTAGGAGTTTTTCAAAAACTGTAAGGTTAAAAGTGCTAAAGAGTATATTAATACTTCGTGAACAAATTTTCTGAAGTACCGATTTTGATTAGTATTATGGTAGTATTGAACTCACACCAAAGCTGCCTATCGAGGAGACTGCTAAAACCAGGGAAGGATGGCTGGCTTTGGAACCTCACTCTCCAGAGAAGGCCGATGAGGGACTGGCCAGAGTCAGGCCAGAGCTATCAGGTTCTTAAATTGCAGCTGCATGTTAACTTCTGACTCAGGTGTTCCACCTCTTCCTTTAAAAGCAGGGCAGTCCTCATTCTCGTCCTGCTTTCACGAGAAGCATCGAGCCTAGGTAAGAAATGGGGCGGAAGAGGAAGAGATACAGGGTAGAAAAGGCAAGAAAACTTGTAAAACAATGAGAGGTATTTTCTTTCTCTTGTTTGTTTTAGTAGTCTTGCTGCCCTCAGATACAAAGGCAACCTAAAGTCGATTTGGGAGTGGAGGTTGGGAGACTGGGACTGGCATTCTTAAAGGGAAGTAGCTCGCAGGAAAAAGAAGCTTGGAAAGAGATTTTGGTTTCCTTCCCATGTCCTATTTGTAAACTGCTCCTTCTTGTGTCTTCATCAAACTTATCAGTTGGGTGCCCAGGACGTCTTTTTTAGGTAGGATGGGGAGTGGTCCGTGGTAACTTGGAGGTATCAGTGGTTCACTAGTGTAGGGGATTTTTCAGAGTAGCTCTCGCCTAAATAATAATTCTAACTCCCCCTCAGTAGCTTCAGCAGGCTAAGCAAGAAGGGAGAGATACTAGGGGTCTTGAGACAGAGGGACAAGTTAGGCCGTCTGTTCTGCAACTCATCAGCTGTAAAACTTTGGGCAATGATTATATACTCTCAGGTGGCAAGGCTTGAAATAGCTATTGTGGTGCGTTTCCTTGTTGACTGCTTGCCTGTGAGGGGAGTCACTGAAATTAGTTTTTAGGAATCTTATGGTTTATTCTGTAGATTTAACTACGCATGTAGGAATACAGTCCCAAGAGCCACGAGACTCAGAAAACATTTCTCCTTGTTTGGTTTGTAGTCCCTTTTTGGAAATACTCAGAGCAGTATCTTCTGTAAAGGAAATTTGTGTTTTTCTCTCAGTCTAGATTATATGCCAAGGTCCTGTGAATCATCTTTTCAGCTAAAGGGTTATTATTTTTAGAGGGAATCTTAAGTTCTGTGACATAAAT
>NW_012150178.1:15986-16669 GCF_000956105.1 Propithecus coquereli
TAATAATGGTAAAAAACCAAAACAAATAAAGGAACAGCTTTATAGTATAAAAATCTTGAGCTGATATTCTTGAACTTCTTATTTTTGATGAGAAAGGTAAAGGTTGCAAAGTCTCATCCTAAGCTTCTTTTCTTCGTGGTACCTGTTGACAAAGACAGAGTTGTATTTAAGTGAAAGTGGGTCTTTGTGTGTACAGAGAAATGAAACAAGATTGATATGTATTTTGGTGGAATATCTTATTTTTTGGTTTGTTATGTTACATATTTACTATGAAGACTGGTGGAGATTCATTTAATAGATATTTATTCAGTTCCTACTGTGTACTCTGGGATAGGTATTGGTGATCGAGTAGATGATTAGATTGTTTGCTAATCAGCCCACCTGGGAAACTGAAAACCTGAAGGGAAGGAGAATCACAGCACAGTGATGGAAGGTGGCTGGAACCACCCCATCTTATAGAATTAGTGCCCTAGGGAGAAGTCTGTGAGCTCCTGCTGCTGAGATCCTGGAGCTGCTCAATTTCTGTGCTTTTTTGAGCTTGGTGCTTCAGCTCTTCCTTAGATTCTGTGAACTACTTCAGCATCTCTTCAGTGAATCCCAATTATTGCTTATATTAGCAGAGCTAATTCAATAGTGTGATTCTGTTGCTTGCCATTAAAAGAACTGTAGCTAACATTAAATTT
>NW_012150178.1:16719-16987 GCF_000956105.1 Propithecus coquereli
CTAGCTAGTTGCACCTATATTAACAGAAACAAAAGTACTTAGCCTTGTAACTTGATATTTTTTTCCTATTCTATTTGGAAAAAATATGGGTTGTGACCAACTATAAATTGACTTTATGCATGACCCATGAATGGGTTATAAAACCTACATTTAAAAAATATGAATTCAGGCCGGGCGCGGTGGCTCATGCCTGTAATCCTAGCTCTCTGGGAGGCCGAGGCGGGCGGATTGTTCTAGCTAGTTGCACCTATATTAACAGAAACAAAAG
>NW_012150179.1:0-354 GCF_000956105.1 Propithecus coquereli
AGAGGAGTTGTTCGAAGTAGCATTTATAGATTCTTATCTCCAACACATCTCCATGAAAACAAGAGAGAGAGAGAAGGACAGATACAGTCAAAGGGTATTTCTTATTTCTTTTGACTTTTGCCTGGATTTAATTTAAATGACTATGCTTTAAATAAAGATGGCCTGGCTGGTGTTAATTAAACACGCAACCTGAGGTGGTTTGGAACCGGTGGGAACTATTGCAGGATGGCAGCTTCTGCTCACCTGTGAAGAGGCATTGGGCAGCACATTAAATGTAAAATCTGAGGCTTTTTATAAAGTGGTAGAAGCTGATCTCCTTTGCCATTCTCTTCACAATATATTGGAACATATATT
>NW_012150179.1:2659-3001 GCF_000956105.1 Propithecus coquereli
CGGGGGTTCTTAATTGAGGTGTCCACTTAATTAAATTTAATTGTGTCTGTATTTATCGGTGTTTAATGGGGTCGCTTGTGCATCTTATAGAATTACGAGTTTAATTACTGATCTGTCATCTTTTGCATAAAACAAATGATGCATCATCTAACCAAAATACTTAAGCTAGAAAGGAGAATGCACAGCAATCATTTAACTTATGTATTATGTGATGGACCATGTGTTTCTTTTAGGGTGGGGATTCTTTCTATATTTCTGGGAGTTTATTTGCCCTGTTTTGGGTACCAATGAGATTAATGATTTAGTGTGTTAATTCAAGAAATTTGACCTAACATGTATTCA
>NW_012150179.1:4231-5172 GCF_000956105.1 Propithecus coquereli
GTGAATTTTCGTTCCAGAGTCCATTTTGGGGATGTCTACTTTAAATTTATTTTCAGAATAAAAGTTCAGAAGAGTAAGCATGGTGACTCCCTTACACTTAAGTGGACATCTCTATTTAAAACACAATCAAAATGAAAATGTAAGGTTATCAAAAATGTTCAAAAACATGATGATTGCCACAAGTTTGCTTTTCATTTCTAATGGATGGTTTATACATTGTGACCAGTATTGAAAAAGATCACCTGAATTATGTTATAATTGATCTCCCCGGACCTTGTTTCTTTAGTCAGCCTGAATGTAGCTCATTCAGTGAGACTTGATTTGTAATCGGGGTGTATGTTGTTACCAAAAGAGGGCACACCATTTTTTAACAACCTACAAGGCATACTTCATTAGAAAGATATGAAGGAAAGAATGCCAATGGTCCCCCGAATATAGACGTAAATTAACTGTAATAATCATTTTTAAAATAAAGTAGACTTAAAGTGAAAAGACCAGTGTCTATTCAGGAATAGAAGAAACAATATCCAATAAAGAAAATTATTTACGAGACCGTCTTCGTGTCAGGAAGCCTGGATGATAGGATAAGAAGTGACTCCATACAGAAACAGAGGGAGAAGTTGTATGATACAATAAAAAGATAAAATGGAAACTCGTTACTATTTCTTTTTTCTTTTTAATATGTGGAGATTTTAAAATGAATTTACAAATAGAAATGAGTATATAATGTGCCTGAATTTAAAATGGGGCCAAGTTCTCTCAGAGCCCCTCACGGGGGTTCTTAATTGAGGTGTCCACTTAATTAAATTTAATTGTGTCTGTATTTATCGGTGTTTAATGGGGTCGCTTGTGCATCTTATAGAATTATGAGTTTAATTACTGATCTGTCATCTTTTGCATAAAACAAATGATGCATCATCTAATCAAAATACTTAAGCTAG
>NW_012150179.1:6692-7721 GCF_000956105.1 Propithecus coquereli
AAATATTTTCAGGTTAGAATAAAAAATAGCATTCAATTATATACTGCTTAATATAGAAATATATTAAGCACAAGAGTAATGCAATATTTTAAGCAGAAGAATATAAATAAAATATGGCTAACATCATGTAACCATTAGCCAAAGCAGGTTGGTATAATTACTTTAATGTCATTCTATATAGACTTGGAAGCAGATTGTCAGAAAAACAAGAAGATTTCATAAGGAAATACAGCAGTGACATAATTTTTATTCATATATATGTAAATGAATTAAAATGACAAAGTTCCAAAAAATAGAATTGACAGAAATAAAGGAAAACATAGATACATCCAAAATCAGAGTGAAGGATTTTAACACACTGTCACAGAAATTGACACACAAATCTAGAAAAAAAAAACCTTCAAAAATATGATTTAAAAAATTGATAAAATTGAAAGAACCAATAACTTAAACTGTGCATTCTTTTTAAGAATACTCCGGATATTCCCCTGATTTGATAATATACTGGAACATGATTCAGGGTTTAAGCAGTTTTCAAAGTGTGGAATTTTACAGTGAATGGTCTCTGGTCTCAGAAAAATTAAGTCAGAAATCAACAAGACAATCAAAACAAAATATCCAATTACGTGAAAATTAAGCAGTGCATTTCCAATTAATTTACCGGTCAAAGAAGAAATAACAATGTGAATTATTAATAGAAAAAATGTTGAGCTATATAATAATAAAAGTACAAATGTGTTCACACAGGTGTTACGGAGCTCCAACTGAATTTAGTGAAAAAGTATGGATTCTAGCACGTATGTCAGAAAAAGAGAAAAATTGAAAAAACATTATTAGTTACCTATTTCTTGCATGTGGCAAAAATATCCAATAAATATAAGCAAAGAATGCAAAAAGGAGAATATATATTATACTTCAGAGGAAATATTAAATGAACAGTATAAATAATAGTGGGATCAGCTGTAAGTTATTTCTTTCCCAAGAGTAATATAATTTATAAACTTCTGATGAAAATATCCCAACATAGAG
>NW_012150179.1:9656-10065 GCF_000956105.1 Propithecus coquereli
GAGAACATTCAAAATCTTATCTATTTTTTTTCTTTTTTATTGCAGCATACTATGGGGGTACAAATGTTTAGGTTATGTATATTGCCCTTGCCCCACCCGAGTCAGAGCTTCAAAATGTTTGCTTTTTTTTTTTCTTTTGAGACAGAATCTTGCTCTGTCACCCCAGGTGGAGTGCAGTGCTGTCATCACAGTTCACAGCAACGTCAAACTCCTGGGCTCAAGCCATCCTCCTGCCTCAGCCTCCTGAATAGCTGGGACTACAGGCGTGTGCCATGTTGCCTAGCTGATTTTTCTGTGTTTGGTAGAGACAGGGTCTCGCTCTTGCTCAGACTGGTCTTGAACTCCTGAGCTCAAGTGATCCTCCTGCCTTGGCCTCCCAGAGTGCTGGGATTACAGGCGTGAGCCACTA
>NW_012150180.1:0-287 GCF_000956105.1 Propithecus coquereli
TTTTCTGGTTATTCTTTCTCCTCCCCTACCTCATATGAACTTTGGTATCAAGACTGTCTAGTTCCAGGAATAAACAAATTGATAGTTTTATTGGGCATCTTTCAAATTTATAAACCAACCTTAGGGAGAAATAAGTTCTTAACTAAGTTGTATTTTTTCTCCTTTGTGGTTTACTTCCATTAATTTTGATTGTTGTGAGAGTAACAGTTTTAGTAAAGATATTTAATCTAATTTTTCTTCTTAATGCTGGGGAGGGGAAAACCTTCAGAAATGGAAAATCTCTGGCT
>NW_012150180.1:1882-2366 GCF_000956105.1 Propithecus coquereli
GGTTACTGCGGTGAGCCACGGCACCTGGCCTGTTTTTGATTTTTATGATAATTTTTCTTTTTTCACCATGCAGAAATTTTCAGTTTTATTTAGTTGAATTTATATGTCTCTTTTCTTATGGCTTCTGAATTTTGAGTCATTGTTATAAAGGTCATTCATACTCCCAGGTTATAAAAGAAGCTTTCCAAGTTTTTTTTAGTACTTCTATGGGTTGGGGTTTTTTGTTTGTTTGTTTGTTAACATTTCAATGTTTTAGCCATTATAGAATTTATCCTGGTGTAGACGTGAGGTATAGACCCTGCTTTTTTCCAGGTGGTTATCTATTTGATCCAGCAACAATTATTAAATCATCCGTCTTTTTCCACTGATTTGAGATACCACCTTCATCGTACACTAAAGTCCTACATATATTTGGAAATATTTCCAGACTTTCCCTTTTACTCTGTTGGTATGTGTTTATTTTCATACACCAGTATCATACCAT
>NW_012150180.1:3910-4228 GCF_000956105.1 Propithecus coquereli
AGGTTCCTTCTCTTCCTTTTACAAATAAGAAAAATAGATAACTAGAGAAAGTATGTAATTTAACCAAGGTTATGTATTTTGATAATTCTTGGTAGACTGGGGATTTGAAATTAAAGCCTATCTGACCCCAAAGCCCATGTTTTTTAACCTCTATGTTATATTACCTATTTACATGTTTGAATAATACAATATGAATAAATATGTTAAGGGCAACTACCACCTATGATAATGTATGCAAAGTACCTAATAAATGCCCAGTACATGTTAGCTGTTGTTGTTATTCGATGTATAAAACAAACAAATCTCAGCAAAGTACTG
>NW_012150180.1:4693-5386 GCF_000956105.1 Propithecus coquereli
GAGTTCAAGACCAGTTGGGCAAGAGACTCTTGTCTCTACAAGAAAATAGGCAGTTGTGGTGGCCTGCGCCTGTCATCCCAGCTACTCGGGAGGCTGAGACAGGAGGATCACTTGAGCCCAGGAGTTTGAGGTTGCTGTGAGCTAGGCTAACGCCACAGTACTCACTCTAGCCAGGGCAACAGAGTGAGACTGTATCTCAAAAAAATAAATAAATACATAAATAAAGACCATTATATGTGTGCATATTAACGATAATAATAACAATTACTAGTATGTTAAAATTGTAATTTAAAAGGTAGAGAATATTTGCCTACCAGCATTGCGATTGTAGGAACTTTTAAATGTTTTTTAATTTCTTTGCTGGTATCTGAAATATTTAGATAATTGATTCACAGAAATGCGTAACATTGTTCAAAATGTAGATTTTTCTTCTAGAAGCAGGAAACATTATTCCAAAAGATTTATCTTAAATAATATGCACATCTGCCATTCAAAAAATTACTCTATAATTTTATCACGGCTAACATGATAAAGCCTACTAAACACATGGAACATTTATTTTTGCCTTAACTATCCTTTAAGAATCAGCTCAGGCTGGACGCGGTGGCTCACGCCTGTAATCCTAGCACTCTGGGAGGCCGAGGCAGGAGGATCGCTTGAGGTCAGGAGTTCAAGACCAGCCTGAGCAAGAGT
>NW_012150180.1:7271-7969 GCF_000956105.1 Propithecus coquereli
TGAGTATTAGTTAACATAAAACAATATAAATTTAAGAAGCTTGGGCTGTTTTCTACAGAATTCTTTCCTTTTGTTTCACAAAGAATATATAATAAAGTATTATAAAGCACTTTTGACATGCCAAAGATTCAGTTATATAGTAGGTAAAATCATAAAGATTTTAGTATCTCTTCTTAATTCCACACAGAATCCAAGAATATGGGTGTTTTTCCTTTTTACAATACAGTCATATAACACAGTTTTCTATATTTCTGTAGAAACATGGAGAAGTTATATAGAAAATTTTGTTATTTTAAAAAACTGCCACCAGAGGGCACACATGTCCATGTTGCTACAGTCCCTGAAAATAATGATTTGTTTTTTGATATTGATGCTCAGAGAAATCTGAGGTATTCTTGGTATCTAGAAAAAGAAAATGCCTTTAAGTTGTAAAACAAGATTAAAATGCATAAAATAATCTAATTGAGAAGGAACTCCCTAGATCCAGATAAAATATTTTTGCAACAAAGCTACAAATGATGTATACATCTATTAGGAAACTCTGTACAATAAATAATGCTGTAGAACAAAAGTTTTCTCTACTTCCTCTCTAGGTAGAGTGTGCTTTATAAATTATTTGGTGATATGCCTAAGAGAATTAAACTTGCTCATTGCTTTCTCTCATCTTCTTCCATATCAAATTATTATAATTATCTATA
>NW_012150181.1:0-1122 GCF_000956105.1 Propithecus coquereli
AAACAAAAAAAACACTAACTACAAAAGAAGAAATAGATGAATTTTAATATATTGGAATTAAGAAATTTTCCCTATTGGAATATATTATAAATAAAGTGAAAACATAAACTGGGAGAGTTTGATATTTATAACACTTAGATGAACAAAGTAGTAAAATCAATCTCTCTCTGTCTCTCTCTTCATATCAATAAGTAAAATTCAAAATATCAGAAAAATGAGCAAATCCATAAAATCTATGAGATATTTTTACTGTAATAGCTACAAAAAAGGTATTTTAATAAAAATGAAAACAGAAACACTGTGCTCAAGTGCATTGGGGAACTTAAAATATCATACAATACCATTTTTTATCTACTATAACTAAGTTATCAAAAATTCTGAACCCAAAGTGATCTTTCCTTGTTCTCTCCTCTTAACGGTCTACCATTCCCCCGGGAACCCACACATGGAATGAAATTAGTCTTCTGAGCAGACACTTAACCTGTTGCCTGGAGGAGCAGTGTCTGTCTCCAACTCTGGTTAGTGTAGATAGCTTCAAAGATTAGAGGCTTCTCACGCATTAACTGGATCATTAGAGGACATATTTTCTTATTTGTTCCCTTCCCCCCTTCAGGATAAGTGAGTGTCTGAGATAGAGAGAATGGGAAAATGTTCCTTCTAATACATTAGGAACTGTGGTCTGATTTTATGGGTTGAGTTATAAAAGTGATTGTTTCCCTTACACATGTCTTTTCATATTTCTCTCTCTCTCTCTCTCTCTCTCTCTCTTTAACATTTCCTCCCTTTGTGCTTCCCAGCAGCTATAAGCCTCTAAGAGAATATTATTTTAGGGGATTATGATACCACATGCACTCCGCTCTAGGTTCTAGTGGAGACTAATAGGAATTCTCTCAGGATTAAAATGGACATCATAGAGAAAGAGCCCCAAATGGTTTTATCTATATGAGCAGTAGAGTAAGTAAAGCAGTGCGTAGTGAGAAATGTATGTGCATCCGAGTGTGTGAAGAGAGGGGAAAAGGGCTTCTGCAATTTTCATTTGGGTCAATTATTTGAAGGAGATAATTCAAGGCAGCTCTTTTGCAGCCTTTTTAGGAGTGATTCTCCCAAGATGACGCACATGAT
>NW_012150181.1:9022-10955 GCF_000956105.1 Propithecus coquereli
AAGTATCAGACATTAAGCTTTGACCTAAATGTATTAAAATTTGTATTGTCTTGTAATATTTTCCTTGTTGTTGGTACACAAGAATGGGGAGGGGGACCTAGAGGGTCACTCCTTTGTCCCTCACTCCTCTGAAATTGTATCATTTTATTCTTTTGCGAAGTTATCTATCTTTTTGTGTATGACGCAGCCCCATTTAATACATTGCCTTAACGCCTGGTCTGTGTTCTTCCAAAAACAAAACAAAATACTGTGTTTTACCAACAGATTGTAGTATCAATTTCCTTAGACACATTCAGTTGACATCTGTGACATTGTGGAGAAAGAAAAAAATGTGTTCCACAATTACATGTTAATAAGCCGTTAGTATTTCTTTTCTATTTATGTAAAATAGACTTTAAATTGTAGACATCTAACTGAAGGCCAGGTCTTCAATATTCAATAGTGCAGCAGCTCCCTCTGTAGGAGACTTGGAACTATTATAATATATGCTAATCCAGAATAGGCAAAGCAGATTTTTTTCTAAGCATCTTGAGTAATCATTTTATTCAGTTATTCATTGGTTTATTTTTAACAACATATATCTTTAAAGTAAATTTCCTTTTAAAATTGAAGGAAGGAGGAAGGGGAGAGAGAGAAAGAGAAGGAATAATAGTGTATGGACTGATGCTAAAATTTTTAGAAAAATTTCATATTTGTAGTCCCCAAAACAGAAATATAAATAAATATTTGATTTTTCCCTCTATATCTCTCTAAAGTTTTATATTTAAATTGACTGAAATATTTATATATGAATATATGCATTTGTGTATTTCTCATAGGGATAATGGGGGATTGACTTACATTAGTACTTATACAGTGTACTTCAATATTCACTTCCATTGTGAAATTCTCTCTGAACTTTTTTCCTCCTTTTCCTTGTCTCTCTACCTGGACCCCTGAGTTTTATGTATCTATAGAAGTAAAGATCCCTGAGCTTTGCGTGTCTCTTCTTTACCTATCCAATTTCTTAGGTTTAATATATGTTTAGACCTATCCACTGGGAGACAAGCATGGTGTTTCGCTAGACTATTTATTCCCAAGGATTACTACAAAGCCTGCCATAATGCTCAAGGAATGTATGTTAAATTAACTAATGATATTACTTTTTAAATTAACTAATTGATTAATCCCAGATTTCCTTTTCTTCTTTTGTTGCAAATCAAGTTGAGTGCATAGATGATTTATTCGGTAAGTCAGTTCACATGCTAAAGACTTTGAAATTCCTAAGATGCAAGGTAGTATAAAAAAGCTTTGTAGATAAGAATAATCATTTATCCTACAAACTTTAGTTCTTTTGATACATCCCAGTTTCAGAGAAATAATACCAGTGATTATTTTTTGTTATTGGTAAAAGTCTGAGCCTGTGAAGGATATAATTTTTTTTATTTCTGTGAAAATATTTTTTGCCACAAACTCAGTTTTGTATACATGTTATATTCTCTGATTCTCAATAGAAATCATGCTGTGTTATTACTAAAAACTTGTCAATTTATTGTTTTCTATTTTCAGTTTAGTAAATTGCAGAATAATTAATTACTAAAAATTGGTTGAGGTTAAAAAAAAACATTAGCCTTTTTACTCTGTCAATTTGTATGTTATAAAGGTGATGATTAAGATTTTAGCATGGAAAAAGCTGTGGTAACAGTACTAACCAATAATTTGTGTAATTTATGAGCTTGATTCAGACATTGAATTTAGTGACTATAAAGGGAAAATAAAGCTCAGAGAAATATTGTAAATGGTCTGTTCATGGTCTGTATAAATCAGCCAGGTATAAAGTATTATACATATTTAAACTTTTACAATGTAACTAGCTCTATTATCTAATAACATGATCATAAAATTGAATACTTTTCTTCAATTCAAATATAAAATCTACTAAAAAATTTACAAT
>NW_012150181.1:15466-16596 GCF_000956105.1 Propithecus coquereli
TATTTATCATGCTTTCGGTTTATATTTTGCTGAAGCTATACTGTACTCACTTTTCCAGGTTCTTTCATCTCTGGACCTAGGCCCTTTATGTTCTAGCCAGTCCAGTCAAGGCAGTGTCTATGCTTTAATAATCTTGACTCCAATTTCCTTTTTGCAGCCTTATTGCCTACTGAAATCTCTGAGCCACAGCTCTCTGCTGAGTCTCTCAGTCTTTTTTTATTATTTCAAAATATTACAGGGGTATGAAAGCTTCTGGTTACATGTATCGATTTTGTTATGCTTGAGTCATGGTTATAAGTGTGCCCATCACGGAGATAATGTTCATTGTACAGGTTAGATAGGTTTTCAATCATCCCCTCCACCTCCTCCCCCTACTTGATTTCCACTGGGTTTTACTTCCATTGTGCATATGTGTGCTCATCAGTTAGTTCCAATTTAATAGAGAGTGCATGTGGTATTTGTTTTTCCATTCTTTAGATATTTCACTTAGGATATCGTCTCTAGTTCCATCCAAATTGTTGCAAAGGCTTTCATTCACCCTTCTTCATGGCTGCATAGTATTCCATATTATACATATACCACATTTTGTTAATCCACTCATTAATTGATGGGCACTTGGATTGATACCACATTTTTGCAATTGTGAATTGTGCTGCAATAGACATTCACATGCAGGTATCTTTTTGATAAAATGACTTCTTTTTCTTTGGGTAAATACCCAGTAGTGGGATTGCTGGATCAAATGGTAGGTCTACTTTTAGTTCTTTGAGGAATCACCGCATTGTTTCCCATGGAGGTTGTACTAATTTACCATCCCACCAAGAGTGTTTAAGTGCTCTTTTCTCTCTGCATCCATGTCAGCATCTATTGTTTTTGGCCTTTTTATAAAAGCTATTCTAATTGGGCTAAGGCAATATTTCATTGTGGTTTTAATTTGTATTTCCTTGATGATTAGACACTTTGAGTAGTTTTTTATGATTATTGCCTGTTTATCTATCTTCTTTTGGAAAGCTTCTGTTCATGTCTTTGACGCATTTTTTAACGGAGTTGTTTGATGTTTTCTTGCTGATTTGCTTGAGGTCTTTGTAGATTCTGGTTATTATTCCTTTATTTGATGTATGGCTTATTGA
>NW_012150181.1:19888-20600 GCF_000956105.1 Propithecus coquereli
ATCCAAGTTTGCGGATCTTCTGAATTCTATCCACAGAGTGCTTCCGTGGACACCAGATTAATCCGATTTAAAGGGAAACTATTTCTAGGATCTTGGTAATGCAATAGAAGCATAATGAATGCTACTTACTAAAGGTAAACCATTAGGATTTTCTGAATCTATAATGCTCTAGCTTCTAAACACTATAGCCACTTTGTTTCTCCTGTGAGGCCTAGAACTATGTCCCAGTCTATATCTGCTAGTTTGGTTTAAACAGATTCCTCTTATGCTTTGTGTGAGATCCCCATTGCTTTGTTAACCCCAGAAACATGCTGTCCCCTAGGATCTCCCATAGGAAAGGATGGAGGAGAGGAGAGGAAGTTTCCACAAATGTAGATTCGTTGACCATATGTTTGAACAAATTTGCCATATGTTGAATGTGGTATTCATGCTCCAAAACTGGCTATGATTTTATATTTGTGTCCAAGAACAATTCATGTTGTTGGCTTTGGTTTATAAAACCCTTATGAATTAAGTCCTGGCTCTGTAGTTTTTTGTTTGTTTGTTTTGTTTTGTTTACTATTTCCCACAATTTTTCCCTTACAGTATCAAGTCATCCACAGTACAAATGTAAATGGTTTCAATATTCAATTTCAAAAAAGCAAAAACAAGTCTGTTTTTATTTTGATGATCTCGTAGATGTGCTTTGAGTGTTTTTGTGCCGTTTTATTTT
>NW_012150181.1:22377-22820 GCF_000956105.1 Propithecus coquereli
ATGGTAGTTCCATCATTTATTCTTATTTTAGTGAGGTAATATTCAAAATAATTGCAGGATCAAATTTAACTGTAGTAGCTACAGTGACTTGCTACAATAGGTACAAAGAAAAATATATAACAAGGTTTTTCTCCTTAAAAAAACTGGGAAAATTGCCTATTCTATTAAATTAATATTTAAAGTTGTAATTTCAAGCTTGCAGACTCCTTTGCAGTGAGAAGTTTTCCTTTTTCATCTTTTTCTTCCCAGTATTAAATAAAAATGGAATTGATGAGTGAAGTAACGAATGAAAGAATTGCCTAATTCTCTCCACTGTAAAGTATACATCCTATGTCAAAGTTTTGGAATTTCATATAGCACTAAAGTCTAGGAGACCTATATATCCATATTGTATTTGTATACAGGGGGTGATATTTATCAACTGTGGGTGGCACTGTTAGTTT
>NW_012150182.1:0-376 GCF_000956105.1 Propithecus coquereli
GTTGGATCAGCAGGAGCTGGAGAGTCTGATGGCCTCGTCCACGTGTCTGAGGCCCTGAGGGGGATGGATGGACGTCTGGGGCTTCTCTCTTCACATGGTTTCTTATCATTCAGTAGATTAACCCACCTGTCTTTATGTGACAACTAAGTCCCAAGAAAGTGAAGGCAGAGACTTCAAGACATCTTGAGGCTTAGGCCCACACAGCTCCCAAAACATTATGTCAGCCACATTCTATTGGTCAAGAAGGGTTACCATGCCAGCCAAGATTCAAGGTGGAGAAGTAGTATCTACCACTCAATGGAAAGTGCTGTGGTTTTAATGTTTGTGTCCCCTTAAATATATATGTTGAAATACTAACCCCCAAGATGATGGTATT
>NW_012150182.1:1456-3449 GCF_000956105.1 Propithecus coquereli
AAGTAGTTGTAAATGTTAAGTTCATTTCATCACTTACCTTGGAATCTCAGGATACTGACTAGTCAAGAGACGCATGATAAGTTATTCCTACTCAGAAAACTCTGAACCCATAAGTTCAAGCAAATACATTGATTGATGGCCTCCAATGGGTTCAGATTTTAAATATACTACATTTAACTATTTAAATATTACCTATTTAAGGAGTTTAAAGTTCACATAAAAACTAAAATTCAAATTGAATGTTTGTGGAGCCCTTGAAGAACTTCAGTGACACTCTGCCGGTCTTTGGAATTTATTTTGGAAATTACGATAACACTTGGAAACTGGTTTTGCTTTGTTGTTGATTTTGTTCAGAACTGAGGGAAGCAGATTGGGTATTTTAAAAGAATGATTTCTTCCATGTTTCAGATGTCAGTGCATCCTCAAAACCATTTGTTGGGCTCCTTAAAGAATGTTCCTACCAGTTTTTTTTTTTTTTTATTTGTCAAACAAAACAAAAAGCAAGAAAACAACTAGAAAAAGGAACTGTCTTGCAAAAGAAATGTCACAGTTAAAAATTGAATGGTATTTTTCAATTCATTTGTATCAACTGGCGATGTACTTGAGACTTCAGCAGGGGGTCTGGGCTCCTTCATCAGTTCAGCCATCAGGAACATGCTCTCTTGAAAGCTTTGCTTTACCTTCACCACTGTTTTTGCCAAGGCTGACAGTTTAGCAACAAGAAGCTGTGAGCTCTTCATCCAATTTTAATGAACTCTTTGCTTCCAAAAGGGAAGCCTGACAACAGAAGTTCCCAAGGAAGCCAGTTAATTCAACCATTTGATTAGCTTTTAGAAGGAAAAAAAAAAAAGGTTCTGTTAAGGGTGTGGAATAATCAATGTGGCCATTGCTATGCTGCTGCAGTACAAGGCCCAGCAGCAGTGGAAAGAACTTGTTCTCCATTTCAAGACATCATCAATAGTAAGACAGTCTCACAAATTGATATTGGAAGAAATGTGCATCTAGAATCTAGGAAAACTGGAATTTTTAAATTACTGCTGCCTGGGTGGAAGGGGAGTAGAAGAAAAGGCAGAATAGAAAACGTTAGGGATTCATTCATTTATTCCACAAATGCTTACTGAGCTACTACAGATGTACAACCACTGGGCTCAGCGCTGAGGACACAGCAATATATGAGACAGATATGGTCCCCACCCTTTGGGCAGTTACCCCTGGAAAAGGACAAAGAGTGGAAAAAGCAAGAGGAAGACACTGAGGGGAGAATTTTTGAAACTCTGACCCCAGTACTGGATGGCATCTGGACCCTGACTGTTTAAGACACATTTCTAATTCCTGTTTAATTCTTAAATCTACTGTGTATTGAGGGTCAAACAGAAGTAATGAGGTGAGGTCATGATGTTACTGAGCTACAGCTCTTTGGCCTTCGGTCAGATACCCCGACAGGTGAATTCTGAGATTCAGGTAAGGGGTGCATGTTAAGAACTCTGAATTGTTAGCACCTTAAGAAGGGATGGACACTGTTTATAAGGAAAGATACTTTTTGACCAAGATCAGAGGGCTGATGTGTAAACCAAAATGCCAATTTATTAATTTACATTAAGAACTGTAACTGTTAGATAAACTAGCACAAATAACTTACTATCTGACAGCAGATAGAGTTACACAAGAAATCAAACTATGATCAGAAAGATTTTAAGTAGCATTCTCCATTAAAACAATATGACTTTCTTCTACAAGGCCAATATTGCCTATGAGACTACGTGGTAGCTTTTGATTTTGTCTGTCTCAGATGCTGCTGCTATCAGCCCACCTCCAATGTGGTGACAGAAAACACTCCCCATGCCGGAATGGTAGCCATAACCAGGCTTAGCTAATCAGGGCAGTCCCATGTGTGGGGCCAAAGTGATTGGTTCGGGGTGGACAAATGACCCAGACCTAGTGAATCAGGATTCACTTCTAGGATGTTCTCATTAAAACAAGGAGCAAAGAACTT
>NW_012150182.1:6806-7231 GCF_000956105.1 Propithecus coquereli
ATAATTATAAATCTTAGTAAGTGCTATAAAGAAAAGCCTCAAAGTGCAATAAAAGTGTGTAAACAAAGTTGCTATGATTTCTTGGACAAGTTAGTTAACTCCCTTTCCTTGGTTTCCTCATCAATAAAATTGGAATACTATAACAGTGTTGTTGTAGAGATTAAATATAAAATGCTAAGAAGAGAGCCAGACCCTAGCTGGTGGTCCATACATCTTAGTCATTATTAATATTATCATCGTTATCAGCAACAGCAGTGTCAGTCATTATTATTAGAGAGGACCAGGCCTGGTTTGGGGGTGGGGACGCTTTCCCTGGGGAAACATTTGAATTGCATTGTGAGGATTAGCAAGAGTTTACTCAGCAAATAGTAGAGAAAGGGCAGTCCAAGCATAAGGAAGACTGATGGTGACAGGGCCTCAGGGCC
>NW_012150182.1:9476-10844 GCF_000956105.1 Propithecus coquereli
ATCTCTTCTGCAACTTCTAGAAAATGAAACGGAGTGCAAAATATATCTGAGGTCCTTGTATAATTTCTCAAATAATGTTCTAAGTTTCTATTCCTGAAATAGAAGTTTAAAAATAGTGTTTTTATTTAACCAGTAAATAACTGAAAGTGTTAGAAATATCTGATGTTGAATTTTTCTTTCTTTTCTGTTGTTGTTGTTTTGTTTTGTTTTTGTTTTTTGAGACAGAGTCTCACTCCGTCCCCCCAGGTAGAGTGAAGTGGCATCATCACAGCTCACTGCAACCTCAAACTCCTGGGCTCAAGCGATCCTCCTGCCTCAGCCTCCCAAGTAGCTGGGACTATAGGTGTGTGCCACCATGCAAAGCTAATTTTTCTATTTTTGCTAGAGACAGTGTCTCGCTCTTGCTCAGACTAGTCTCAAACTCCTGACCTCAAGTGATCTTCCTGCCTTGGCCTCCCAGAGTGCTAGGATTACGGGAGTGAGCCACTGTGCCCAGCCAGTTTCTCCATCTTTCAAAGTAACTAACAGCATTTTAAAAATCGAAAGATTGACTCAAGGCTGCTTAATCTGTTCTATTCCTGCATTATGAGAGACTTGTATCTATAGCAGTGTTTCTACATGTTAATAACATACAGACTACCTGAGCATCTTGCTAATAAGCATGCTCTGTTCAATAGGTCTGGTGGGAGGGGCAAGGAGGCCTGAGTTTCTGCATTTCCAACAAGTTCCCAGTTAGATACCACTGGTCTCTGTGTCAAATTTTGAATAGCAAAGACCTCCAAGTACGAAACAAAGAAAAGGGAAGCCTCAGACTAAGCCAGAGGTCAGTGGCACATTGGTCTGGGAAGCCAGGCTGGAATTTGGCGGGAAGACTGGCTGTAGGCCAAACAGAATCTCTGTGAGGGGCTCCAGCACCATGGGACTCTGCCTGGCCCTTTTAAAGAAGACATCTTTTCCCCACCTCCCCCTCTTTTTTAATTAACTTAGGTTATCTCTCATGTTTATGAATTTGTAGGAATTCTTTATACATTCTATATAAAAGCTCATTGTCAGTTTTATGTATAGCAATTATCATCTCCCACATTATAGCTTATCCTCTCACTCTCTCAGTGGTGTTTTTTGAAGAACAAAAAATCTTAATTTTAATGTAATTTATTACTCTTTTCCTTTATATTAGTGGTTTTATATCCTGTTTCAGAAGTCTTTTCCTGCCTCAAAATTATGAAGATATTTTCCTATATTGTCCTTTAAAAGCTTTATTATTTTCCTTTTATAATTAGATATAAGTACATCTGAAATTGATTTTGTGTGTGGCATAGGGTTCAAATTTCCTTTTCCACATGAGGATGTCTAATTAAGTCAACACTG
>NW_012150182.1:11243-11584 GCF_000956105.1 Propithecus coquereli
CTAACTCATAGAGTAGTTATTATGTACCTGGCATATAATAATTATTATGTTAGTTATAATAATTATACTTATGAAAATAAGCACTATATAAGTGTTATTGCTATTGTGTTTGTTTTCTCTTGTAAATCCTTTTTTCATTGGCAATATAAAGCTAATTTTACACTACAGTTAACTTACAACCAGCTCTCTATAGTAGAGCCTGAACTAATGGAATTTGCTTTTTCCTGTACCTAGAATCACTTAATAATCTCTTCTGCAACTTCTAGAAAATGAAACGGAGTGCAAAATATATCTGAGGTCCTTGTATAATTTCTCAAATAATGTTCTAAGTTTCTATTCCT
>NW_012150183.1:0-384 GCF_000956105.1 Propithecus coquereli
AGTAAAAAGAATGGGTGAGGTGGTGAAAGAGGTCCATGCAATATGCATGAAATAGTAAGATGTTAAAAAAGCTATATACACGGAAAATTACGTATAAGCATGATTATGATAGCACTATCTTTCATATCGAAAAACTGCAAACAACCTAATAGCTGATACAGAGTAGGCTAGAATAATTTTCCACAGAACTGAATCAAGATAAACACTCAATTTGAAAATGCTAGCCTAAGTGCACTTTTCCTTTAATAGCATATGTTAGAGAATTTTGCTTTTTGGTTTTAGTTTTTGTTTTTGTCAAAATTATTTTATGTAATTGATTCCCTTTTTCATGTCCATAAAAGTTAACATATTCATGCAAATAAATGATTGTATCTTTAGCACATA
>NW_012150183.1:2161-2720 GCF_000956105.1 Propithecus coquereli
CAGATAAATGAAATACCTGGATAGCTCATATTTAAGCTACAACCAATTAGAGAAAAATAACCGACTCTTCAAATGTATATTAACATATACAAACTGAGCATCAAAATATCCTTCCTTAGGCAGTTCAAATGACTACTCTTCTATGAATACAAAGCCTGCTTAACAATGAAGAAACAGAAATACCTCACCACAGCAGATGCAAAATCTATCATCATGTCACCCAGGTTCATGCCCTTTTTCAAACACATCTATCATCAGACACAGATCTGCCCTGCGCAATGCTGGTTTGAATTTAACCCTCACAGGAGATGCATTACAAAACACAGGTAGACACACATCTAAATGTTTTATCCCAATTTTACTTTGCTTTAAATAAAGCCTTTTGTGTATTCCATGCATGTATCTGTTCCCCAAAAAAGCCAATATCATACCTGGTTATTTCTTCTTTAAGTTTACATGGATCTTCAGCATAGAATTTAATACCAAAATACAAAGTATATGGAGGTCCAGCTAAAATAAAAAATAGAAATTAATTTTCACTAAAATTATAAATTAGTCA
>NW_012150183.1:4500-5210 GCF_000956105.1 Propithecus coquereli
CATTTGGGGGGCACTATTCTATACACACTCTCAGGGCAAAAGATAATAATAATACCTTCAGAGTAAGCAAATACCCTCATATCTATCACTGTTTCCTAGAGCAATCAAAGGCTATAGAAGTGGACATTTTGGAGCAAGGGTACGTCTAGCCAGGTATTTTCTGGCTTCCTGTCATAACATTGACTATAAAAATCAGGTGCTGCTGATGCAGATTACTAAGTTATTATTTTGAATCCACGTCATTCCACAGACGCAATAGTAAGAAATCCTCATGTGAATTGAGGCTAATATTGTTTCACTTTAGCAAAAAATACAGGATGCAGAAACTGGGAACCCCCTAATCTGCCTGTTGTGGAGACTAATTTTGAGGACTTCAATGATAAAGAGTTTCCCATTAGCTCAGGGTAAATAAATCAAGACTTACCTGAGAGAATTCCGGTGACTAGCAAACGTTTTGTCATTTCTATGGACACTCCTGACTAATGTACTGGAGGTTTGATAGCCATTTGCCTTCACTATCAAACTATTTCATGAGATGAAATATAAATATTCTTCAGTTACTAATATGTCTTCAATTGTAATATCAGCATTTTACCATTAGTGTACAAATTTTTAACAGTATTATATTTTTCAGGACGAAAAAGTGATTGAATCATATCGTGATTTTTTTTTAAGTAAACTATTTTATACCATGTAAGTAAACAGATACT
>NW_012150183.1:6628-7415 GCF_000956105.1 Propithecus coquereli
GGGGGCACTATTCTATACACACTCTCAGGGCAAAAGATAATAATAATACCTTCAGAGTAAGCAAATACCCTCATATCTATCACTGTTTCTTAGAGCAATCAAAGGCTATGGAAGTGGACATTTTGAAGCAAGGATACGTCTAGCCAGTTATTTTCTGGCTTCCTGTCATAACACTGACTATAAAAATCAGGTGCTGCTGATGCAGATTACTAAGTTATTATTTTGAATCCACGTCATTCCACAGACTCAATAGTAAGAAATCCTCATGTGAATTGAGGCTAATATTGTTTCACTTTAGCAAAAAATACAGGATGCAGAAACTGGGAACCCCCTAATCTGCCTGTTGTGGAGACTAATTTTGAGGACTTCAATGATAAAGAGTTTCCCATTAGCTCAGGGTAAATAAATCAAGACTTACCTGCGAGAATTCTGGTGACTAGCAAACATTTTGTCATTTCTATGGACATTTCTGACTAATGTACTGGAGGTTTGATAGCCATTTGCCTTCACTATCAAACTATTTCATGAGATGAAATATAAATGTTCTTCAGTTACTAATATTTCTTCAATTGTAATATCAGCATTTTACCATTAGTGTACAAATTTTTAACAGTATTATATTTTTCAGGATGAAAAAGTGATTGAATCATAGCGTGATTTTTTTTAAATAAACTATTTTATACCATGTAAGTAAACAGATACCGTAAGTATGTTTAGCAACAATTTAATAATGGCCCTTAAAATAATACACATTTTTCTTCATCACCTCAATAGAAATCTCAACTTT
>NW_012150183.1:9198-10165 GCF_000956105.1 Propithecus coquereli
GGCTGATTATTATTAAGGTGTGAGGGTCATTCTTAATAACTGCCTTTAGCCAGTCTAAGATACTTGCTTATTAATTTAAATTAATCTGTAATGAATAGAATTTCAAGCAATGATGGGAGAATTCTGAGCACCGGGGAGATGCCTTCTTTTAAATCCCACCTTCGTGAAATAAAATCATTAAAGAAAGAGGAGAGACAAGCCTCTGGCCTCGGCTCTCCATCTGTGGGAGGAGCAGGGGAAAAGCACAGAGAGGGTATTGGAAGTTCCCACCAAGCACACAGTTGAAGGGACAGAGGGGCGCCCTGGAGGGCAGAGAGGGAACGTCTCCCTCACTGTCCTAGCCAAATGTTGGGGACTCCAAGGGCCAAGCTACCCACTTTCCATTTCCTTGTGTTCCTGAAAGAAAAAGGAGCAATTCTCACTGCAGGAAGGTGGGAGCTAACCCACCTTGAGCCACCTCTTTCCCGGCACTCTTGGGTTTGCCCTGGTGAGAACATTCATACCTCCCCCGAGTCAGGAGTAAAGGGGCTGCAGGAGTCTTCTAGGAGAACCTACTTGCCCAGTTCTCCCTCTCCTTCCCCTCAGTTGAGGGCAGAAATGCTCTGCTATTTAACAATAGTGGTAATCATAAATAGTAATTTAATGCTTTATACAATCCCCTGACCTTTTATTCCTAATTACATACAACAGCAATTATTGATACTGAATGTATGTCGTAGTCATTTTATTGTAAGATTTTATTATGGTCCTAAACTCTATTCATGTGTACATACAATCTACACTATTTACCCCTCATATAGCAGTTTCAACTATTCAAATTTTTTTAAAAAGTAACCAATATATATGAGTGTAGCAACTTAAAATACAATGTCCATTATTCTAGTGTTCGGTATGTCTCATTTTTTAAAGGTCTTGAACCACTCACTTTTAAAACAGAAAAGGTATTTGAAGCAGAGGCTATTATCAG
>NW_012150184.1:0-353 GCF_000956105.1 Propithecus coquereli
TCAGTAGTGATGGCCCCTCTTTCATTATTGCTATTAGTAATTTGCGTCTATTCTTTTGTTCTTTGTTATCCTGGCTGGTGGTTTTTCAATTTTAATGATCTTTTAAAATAACCAATTTTTGGATTTATTTACTTTTTCTATTGATTTTCTTTTTTTAATTTTATTGATATCTGCCCTAATTCTTTTTTTATCATTTCTTTTCTATTACTTCCCTAGGCCTGTATTGCCCTCCATTCTCTAGTTCTCTAGGTGGAAGGTTAGATTATTGATTTTATTTATTTATTGATTTCTCTTTTTCTAATATATAATTCAATACTATAAATTTCCCTCTATGCACTGATTTTTCTGCAACC
>NW_012150184.1:4328-4754 GCF_000956105.1 Propithecus coquereli
ATCCTGCAACCTTGCTATAATCACTTAGCGTCAGGAGTATTTTGTGATTCTTTGGGATTTTCTACATAGCAATGATGTCATCTGCAAACAAGACAGTTTTATTTCCAGGAAGAAATTTTGTGTACACTTCATTACCTTTTCTTGCCTTATTGCATAAGCTAGGACTTCTAGTACAATGTTGAATAGGAGTGGTGAGAGGGGAAATTCTTGCCTAGATCTTGATCTTACGGAAAAGGCATCTAATTTCTCACCATGAAATATGATGTCAGTTGTAGGTGTTTTGTAGATGTACTTTCCCTTCTATTCTTAGTTTGGTAAGAGTTTCTTTCTCATGAATGGGTATTGAATTTTGTCAAATATTTTTTCTATATCTATTGATATAATTACATGATTTTTTCTTCTTTAGCCTGTTAATGTGATGGATTA
>NW_012150184.1:4804-5506 GCF_000956105.1 Propithecus coquereli
ATCCTGCAACCTTGCTATAATCACTTAGCGTCAGGAGTATTTTGTGATTCTTTGGGATTTTCTACATAGCAATGATGTCATCTGCAAACAAGACAATTTTATTTCCAGGAAGAAATTTTGTGTACACTTCATTACCTTTTCTTGCCTTATCGCATAAGCTAGGACTTCTAGTACAATGTTGAATAGGAGTGGTGAGAGGGGAAATTCTTGCCTAGATCTTGATCTTAGGGGAAAGGCATCTAATTTCTCACCATTAAATATGATGTCAGTTATAGGTGTTTTGTAGATGTACTTTCCCTTCTATTCTTAGTTTGCCAAGAGTTTCTTTCTTATGAATGGGTATTGAATTTTGTCAAATATTTTTTCTATATCTATTGATATGATTACATGATTTTTTCTTCTTTAGCCTGTTAATGTGATGGATTACATTAATTGAATATATACCTAGGATAAGTTCCACTTGATTGTGGTATATGATTCTTTTTTATAGATTGTTAGATTCAATTTGCTAATACTTTGTTGAGAGTTTTTGCATTTTTGTTCATGAGGCACGTGTGGTCTATCGTTTTCCTTTCTTGTAATGTCTATCTAGTTTTAGTATTGGGATAATCGTGACCTCATAGAATGAGTTAGAAAATTATTCTTTTCCTTTTATTTTCTGGAAGGCATTGAAGAGAATTAGTGTCATTTTTGCTTATATGT
>NW_012150184.1:8605-9191 GCF_000956105.1 Propithecus coquereli
TTTATTCTATTAAGATGGTGTATTACAATGATTGATTTGCAGATATTGAATCAGCCTTGCATTTCTGGGACAGATCTTACTTTATCTGAGTGTCCAATCATTTTTAAAAACTTGTTCCTGCATTCAGTTTGCTAGCATTAATATTTTGTTGAGAATTTATGCATTTGCAGTCATAAGGGTAACTGGTCTTTAGTTTTCTTGTGATGTCTGGTTTTGGTATCAGGGTAGTACTGGCCACATAGAATAAGTTGTGATATATACTTCTATATTTTGGAAGAGTTTGTGAAGGATTAGTGTTAATTCTTCTGAGACTATTTGGTAGAATTCACCAGTGCAGCCCTCTGAGCCTGGAAATTTTTCTTGTGGGAAGGTTTTGATTATGAACCAACTGTACCTAAGAGACATCTACAAAATGCTCCACTCTACAATAGTAGAGTGCACATTCTTCTCAAGAGCACCTGGAAAATTTGCACCTGGAAAATATGCCAGGCCATAAAACAAGCCTCAATAAACTGTAAGGAATTGAAATCAAACAAAGTATATGCTCTAATTGCAATAGAATGAATTAGAAATTAACAATAATAGG
>NW_012150184.1:10136-16625 GCF_000956105.1 Propithecus coquereli
GTTAATGAAATAACTTGTAAAGCTTGCTATAGGTTTCTGAAAGTCTTGATCATATTAAAGAAGTTGCTTTCTATTCTTAGCCAGGTGTTTTTCATCCTGAAAGGGTATTGCATTTTATCACATGCCATTTTTAAAAGTCTATTTAGATGATTATATGTGTTCTTTCCTATTCTGTTACTTTTGTGTTTCACAACAATAGATTTTCTTATGTTGGACTGTTTTAGGATTCCTGGGTAAAGCCCTACTTGGTAGTGATAGCCTATGCTAGATGCGAATTGCTTGTATCTTTTTTGTATTTTTGTATATATTTTTATGTAAGATTACTTCATAATTCTCTTTTCTTCTACTATCTTGTCCAATTTGGGTATGTAAGTTGGGTGTATTTCCGTCCTTTTAAAAATTTATTTTAAAACTTACATACAGTAAAATCCACTCCTTTTACTATCTAGAGCTGTGAGTTTTGACAAAGGGACAGTCATTCAAATATTGCAATAAAGATGCAGAACAGTCGCAACGTCTCCCAAATTGCTTTGTGTTGTCTTTTTGTGACCGACCCTCTCTCCCTACCAACCCGTGAGAAGAGCTGGCCTGCTGTCCATCCCCATAGCTTTGTCAGAATGTCATGCAAATTGAGTGCTGCTACCTGCAGCCTCTGGGGTCAGGCCCTTTTACTTAGCATGGTTTACCTGAGTCACTCACGTCCTGTGACTCAAAAATTTACTACTTCTGATTACCGATTGCTATTCCGTTGTGTGGGTGGTTGCTCACTTCAGTGACGTGGCTTCCATAGTCTGCTGTAGGCTTTGGACAGTCTTCATAGGGTTAAAGAAATTGCTCTGTTTCTTGTTTACCTGTTGAAGAACGTTTGGGTTGTTTTCTGTTTGGGGGCACTACACATACTTACGGTCCAAGTTTTCTGTGACCGTAGGTTGTAATTTCTTCTCACACCAAGGAGTGGGATTGCTGGGTTGTTTGGTAAGTGAATGCCGAGCTTTGTAAGGAACTTGCAAACTCTTTTCCGTGGTGACTGCGCCGTTTGCATTCCCATGAGCGAGGTGTGGGAGATGCAGTAGCTTCCTCTGCGTGCCAGCTGCCACTTAGAATTGCAGGTGTTTGCCATTGGTTGGTTTTGTGTCAGTTTTAGTTTTGGTTTTAGCGATGCCAGCGGGTGTGGTGTTATCTCAGGGTGCCTTGATTTGCATTTCCCCAGTGACCAGGGACGTCAAGCACCTTTTCGTGAGCTTACTTGCCATGCAGGTATTTTTTGCCTGTTCTTTAACTGGGGCATTGTTTCTTATTGCCAAGTTCTGACGGTACTTTATACGTCATAGATTCAGGTCTTTCTGAGATATGTGAATTGACAATATTTTCTCCAAGTCTATGTCTTGCACAGAGCCACATTTTTAATTTTTGTGGATTCTCATTTGCCTGCTTTTTCTGTTATGGGTTGTGCTCCTGGTGCTCTATCTTAGAATTCTTTGCCTGACCCAAGGTCACAAGGAATTTCCTCCTCTGATTTCTTCTAGAAATTTTATAGTTTGCATTTTACATTTAGGTCTATGACCCATTTTCAGTTATTTTTGGTACAAGGCACAAGGTACGGGCTGCGATCTCGGTCTCTCTGAAGTCCCGTTGTTGAAAAGACCGTCCTTTCTCCAGTGAGGGGCCCTGCGCCGTCGTCAGCGATCGGTTCACCGTGTTTGTGTTTCTGGACTCCGTCCTCTTCCGTCGATTAATGTGTCTGTCCTTTGCCAATGCCAGGTTATCCCCGTTCTTGCAGCTTTGTAGTAGGTCTAGAAATCAGTGTGATTTCATTCTGTTCCCCCCGACAATTGGTTTGACAATTTCAGTTCCTTCGCCATTCCATGTAAATTTCAAATGCCTATTAACCTTTATTTGTTTGATACATTAACTTCTTATAGATTTAAAAATATTCTCATTATAATAGTGGATTTGGAAAATTCTCTTGCAAGTTCGTGGTTTTTATTATTTCTGGCTTCTTTGTATCCTGTGATGTTCCTTTTTAATCTCTATGAAAGTATGTTGCCTTAAGTTATATTTCCTCTGTGTCTTGCCACCTTCCTCCTTTATGCAGTGTTTTTCTTGTATATATTTTCCACCTCTTTATTTGCAACTGTTCTGTGTGATTGGTTTTCGGATATATTTCTTCTAATCAGGAATTAATTAGTTAGGTTTAAAAATCCAGTAAAGGCTTCGAGGCTGCCATGCCCATTGCAGGCCCAGAGTTCCAGGGCGTCGAGGGCAGGATGGTTTCAAGGGAGGGGCCCAGGGCTGCCTTGAGTCTCTGCTCCCCGCGCCCTGGCGCAGAACCCCTTAGCCTCGGCGGTGGTTCCTGCAGGGCCTGGTGCAGCCCCTGCGGCGCCTGCTTGCAGCGCGCACGTGCTGTGGGGCCACGGCTGTCTCCACTTACCTGGCCACGGATGTCTCAGACAGCCAGGGGCCCAGGCACACCTGCCGCAGGGCTGGGGGCAGCAAAGGGAGCCCCGACTAGGCAAATGCCAGTACAGCTGTGGGGCTGGGGCTGCCAGGAGCCTTGGGGACCAACCCCGCCCCAGTGTGTGCAGAAGGAGGGACACGGAGTCTCAAGCCTCAAGATTTAGTGTTGTTTGCCCTGATGGATGTTGGGCTCACTTGGGACGTGTTACCCCCTTAGTCGTGCCTATTTCAGCATTTTGGAGTAGAAATGCCTGTCCTGGGCCCGCCCACAGTGGCACTTCGGAAGCCAGTAACTTGTTTGGTTTCCAGGCTCACTGCGGGAGGGGATTTGCCTCGGGATGAGCTGCACCTGGAGTCCCGCCCGCGTGTTTCCAGGAGACTTTGGGCTTAGACTTTGACATCGATGCTGGGACGAGTGAAGACACCGGGATGGAGTGAGTGTGATTCGTATGTGGGAAGGCTGTGGATGTTGGAGGGCCAGTGGGAAAATGCTATGGTTGAGCGTGTCTCCTCCGAAATTCAGGTGTTGCCGCTGCGATAGGGTTAGGAGGTGGCGCTTTGAGAGCTGATGAATGGGATTACATCCCCGGGGAAGAGGTTTCACGCTCATTCAGGCCTCTTGCCCCTGGCCTCCTGCAGTGCGGGGACGCGCATTCCTGCCCTGTGGAAGACGTAGCAACGAGGCGCCGTGTGGGACACAGAGAGCAGCCCTCACGGGACGACCAAACCTGCCAGCGCCTGGATCTTGGACTTTGCAGCCTCCAGAATTGTGTGAAAATAAATTTCTGTTGCTTATGAATTACCCAGGGTGCTATCCTCTTACAGCAGCACACAGGGACTGAGACAGTGTTTTTTGGACTTTTACTCCATGATTTTAGTCCTTTTGCATTTAGTGTGATCATTCATGGGTTAGACTTATGTCTCGTTTATCTTGTGTTTTTAGCTTGTCATCATTTTCATTTATTTTTTCTCCTTGCCTTCTACTGGGTTGGCAGTACTTTCTAAATTCTCTTTTTCCTTTATGGGTTTTGAGGTTATATATCATAATTATACTGTTTTCGTGGTTTTCCTTACATCTTAAGCATTAAATATTTAAGTATACATTTCCTAGTGAAGTCCAAGTACTTCCGCACAGGCGTCTATGTGTTCATGTCGGCCATCCACAAACTCCTGAAAAACTCAAGTTCTATGTAAATGTGCTAACCAGGAGTTTATGTCTCATTATTTGAAAGGGAACACATAAATCCAGAACTCTCAACCAATTTCCTAGAGTGTATCTAAAGCAGCGAAAATGCCTATATAAAACTAAAAACCTAGCCTAGTAGGACATAAAATGTTTAAGTATCGGTTCCAGATCACCAGCACTTACTGTGGTTGTTAGCAAACCATGGCTTTGCAAGCGGCAATATATCCAGTTTACATGCTGCTTTGCAAACATTATCTTTGCCACCCAGCATGGCAAATAAAAATGGAAAGAAATACACTTTTTAGAAAAATGCAGACTGCAATGGACTGAGCGACTGCCACCCCCTAAAATTCATATGCGAAACCCTAATTCCAGTGTTAGGATATTCGTAAGTGGGAGGTAACAGGTCGAGAGGTGGAGCCCTCCAGAATGGGTTAAGGCCCTTGCGGGAGAGACCAGAGAACTGGGCAGCTCTGCTTCCTGCCACACACGGTACCAAGATGTTGAGTCAGCAGCCCGGAAGGGCAGCCTCTGCAGAGCCAGACCATGCAGACCTCAGACTCCGAAGCCTCTAACTGTGGAAAGTGAGGGTTTGCTGTCGAAGCCACCCCGTCTATGGCAGTTTGTTTTAGCAGCCCAGACTCGGGCACAGACTAAAATGTATAATAAAACTCAGAGCCAATTCCTGCAATGAACTCCGGCTCCCCAAGCAACGCGGAGACTCGCAGCTCGAAGTCCGTGGGGAAGAGAGAGGGCCGAAGGGCGGAGGTGGCTTCTGCGTGTCCTGGTGGTCGAGGGGGTGGGTGGAGGACCCGTGTGAGAAAGGGTGGCTTGGGGCAAGTCGTCACACTCAGAACACCCGTGAGGGGCTCTTCGCCCTTGGGTGGCTGCTCAGCTCTCTGGGGCGAAACAGCTGCGAGGTGCAGTCTAGCCTGTTGTCGCAAGGCTGACGTTCATAAATTCACTTTATGGAAGGTCTGAGGATACATCAGGCTGTTTTTCTCTTCCTTCTCTTGAAGCGTCCCATCACACTCTGGGGACACTCAAGGCCGATATTTAACGCACGTTGGCACGGTCCTCGTGGAACGCTGCCTCCCTCGGGTCCTGCAGGTGCGCCCAGATGCTCATCCCTGCCCTCGAAACTGGTGGCTCCTCAGAATGCTGATGCGTGCGATTCCGACATCTGCCGATATTGTCTGGAACAGAACCTGAGACTTCCTGCAGATTATCTTGTTTAAAATGTGCAATTGAGTCTTTGAGACATAGACACAAATGTTTCCTACATAGAGAATAACCGAAAACACTGCGTCGAGAGATGTTTGTGCTCTGTGACGTGAGTGCATGAAACCCGGGAAAGTCTCTCCAGAAAGCGTCATGGAAGGAGACTCGCTACAGGGAATGCTCCTATTTCTGTCCTTTCCCAGGGTGACCTAGGCCTCAGCAGGATTTACCAACCCACAGACGACTCTGCTCTCACCCTTTCTGTTACTGTTCTGCAATATAACTTTACTTTAAAAAGCCGCAAACTTGTTATTATTTCATAAGCCCATATTCAATTAAATTCCTCAGTGTATAAGTCATCCATGTCTAAGTCTACTCATTTCTGATATGCTACGAGCTGTCTCTGGGAGCATTTTCCCTCTTGAAAGAATCCTTTCATATTTCTTACGGTGAGAGCATCTTTGGTGGTAAATCATTTTAGTCTTTGCAAGTTTTATTTTCTCTTTTTCTTGAATAGTTATCTATATTTGTATAAGAGGTAGATCAGTAACTATTTTCCCTTAGCCTTTTGAAGACATTATTCCATTTCTTCCAATCTCTATCATTGTTGGAAAATCTGCAGTCTGCCTAATTCCTAACCCTTTATAGGAATCTGGCTTTTCTCTCTAGTAGTCTTTAAGATTTTCTATTTTTATCCTGCTTTTGTGCAGTTGCGTTACCCTGCGTCTGCATGTGTGTTTTTGGTTTGTTTGCCCTGCTCTGTACTTACACTGCAGTTTTGAACTGAGGACTCCTGTTTCTCTCTAATTCTACAAAAGAACCATTACTATTAACTGTTCAGATAGTGCTTCTCTCCTTTCTTCCTCTGGAATTGTTATTTTATAGATATAGGGTCTCCTTGACTATCCTTTATCTCAGATCTTCTTGCGTGTGAACGTGTGTAGAAATGCAGATAAACACACCTCGACCAACCTGCGATGCCATCGGTCAACGGAGGAAGTATTTTTCCCTGTACCACTAAGAAAGAAAGTTGACAAAGCTAAGGAGTCTAACAGAAGACCCCTATGTAAAGTAAGGACCCCAAAGGGCTGTGGGCTGCCGTAGGAGTAAATGAGAAATGAACCCATCTTGAAGAAAGGGCGGCAAGGAAAACAGACACCCTCCCATGAGATTTTAAACCCCAAACTTGGACACACTCAAGTTACAGCTTGAATTCAAATCTTAATAATATATTTTGATTTGAAGGGACCTTAGGTCAGTAGTACTTTCAGGTGACTGGCGGGGCAAAGGTACATCCTCTCTGGAAAATGTCTCCAATTTAGACCGAGAGCGGTTGTAAGTCATCTTCAAGTGTCATGTGTACTACAATTTCGGATAAATTAACATGATAAAAAATGCATACAGAAGCAATGAAATGCAGTGTGTGCGTGACATTCACACACACAGAGTCGTGTCTGTGTATCTACAGAGTCGTTTTGTCTCTGTGGTATTCTAGGTGAGTTCCTCAATGTTCTCTCCAATTCACTGATTCTCTCTTTAACTCTATTCTACCTAAAATATATTCCCTTTATCACGTATTTTATTTCAAGGGCTATATGTTTAATTTCCTAGTTTTCATTTTAGAT
>NW_012150185.1:0-1522 GCF_000956105.1 Propithecus coquereli
TTCTCTTTGAACCTTATCACTTCTTTCCTCATACAGCTTCCCTCCCTCAGGCTTATTCTCTGGATCAGGGGTGTGGCCCTGAACATCGCTGAAGTCACGTCCTTTTAGCATACATCCTGAGAGGCAAGAAGGTCTTTTTCATCAATAGCAACAGAAAATTTACCAGGAAAAAATTCATTTAACCTTATCTATACCTTTCCCAATATTTGGCAAATACATGTGGACTGAAGAGTGAGGTGCTATTATTGGCCCAACTTGGGTCACCTGTCCACCATACATCACCTGGACAATGGGATTGCTGCCACTGCAGGGGTGCCATTATTTGTTCATGAGTAGCTTCCACTTGCCCCTGAGATCACATTGTATAGGTGCAATGAAATTCTTCTTAAAGGCTGGCTCTAGCAAGAGGGCAGAAAAAAATTCTTGTGACTGTGTATGAAGAAGATCAGAAAGAAGAAAGAAGGGCAAGAAGGAGGGGAGAGAGAGAGAAATGAAAGTAAAATGACACCAATAAACAAAATAGAGAGGTGGAGAAATTGGAGAAAATAAAGCAATGGTGGAGGATGAGTCAGACTAAATAAGGATCTCTGTGGCAGCAAAGAAAAAAATGATAGGGAAGGAAACAGTATGAATTGTTAGCAAATTCAAGTAACGGGCCTGCCTCAGAGCTCTGGGCTTTGGCAAAAACTTATATGTCCATGGAAAATTGTGACCACATTTTGAAAAACATGTCTTTAGATTAAAAAGCACAGCTTATTTGGACAAATAGAATGAGATTTTACTAAAATCACTTTTGAGTATTGCTGCCTGACTGGATATAATTGAAAATGGTTATTATCTTATAAGTGTTTTATAATGTGCAGTGAATTGTGCCCTGGACACAACCCCTTCAGCCTATACATCTCTTAGCTATGAAGAGCAAAGCACCAAGTACATTTTATACTCAGCTTTAAAACCATGTATGAAAGAGGAAGAACTGGCCTTCAGATCTGAACTCTTTGCTTAAGGCCATGCAGAAATAGGATGACATAAAATCAGTTATCCCTCTTAATTAAATCAATTATAAAATCAACAAAACCATCCAAATGGCTGAAATTGGGCATCACTTAATTGATGTCATTTCCACTAATCAACGGATTTTTTAGAAAGATAGTAGACACACACTTAGTTGGTGGTTAATGTGAACTCAGTTTCCATAAATATAAATATGCTGTCTCACAGAAGGGAAACTGGGAATCCATGTGGTGTTTGGCTTTATCGACATAAAATGACATGAATTATTCATTTCCAAGTACAAATATACTTGGAAACATATTGCAATAAGATTTTTGGCAGGGCATTCCTTTTTGAATATCAAACTTAATCTTAAAACAAGGTTTGTATCACAACACTCTGCAACAAAAACATAGGTACTATTTCTCTATGACTGATTAGAGGGCTCCTAAATGTGACCACCTGTGCCCACTGTAGTACTATTGTCTGATGGCTATAGCTTCTTTCCCCTGAAAATGATTGTGCATTC
>NW_012150185.1:12066-13308 GCF_000956105.1 Propithecus coquereli
TCTAACACCTCAATAGGAAAAAAATCAAACAATCCAATTAAAAAATGGGCAAAAGATCTGAATAAATATTTCTCAAAAGAAGACATACAAATGGCCAACGAGTATATTAAAAAATGATCAACATCAGTAGTCATCAGAGAAATGCAAATCAAAGCTATAATGAGATATTATCTCACCCCAATTGAAATGGCTTTTATCAAAAGACAGGAAATAATGAATGCTGGCAAGGATATGGTGAAAGAGGAACTCTCGTACACTGTGGGAATGTAAATTAGCATAATCACTATGGAGAACAGTATGAAGGTTCTTCAAAAAACTGAAAATAGAACTACCATATGATCCAGCAATCCCATTGCTAGGTATAAATCCAAAGGAGGGGAAATCGGTATATTTAAAAGATATCTGCACTCCCATGATTATCTTCAGCACTATTGACAATGTCAAAACCAAGACTTGAAATCAACCTAAGTGTTCATCAATGGAGGAGTGGATAAAGAGATTTTGGTACAGATACATGATGGAATATTATATGGCCACAAAAAGAATGAAATCCTGCCATTTGCAACAACACAGATGGAACTGGAGAACATTATGTTAAGTGAAATAAGCCAAACACAGGATGACAAATCTTGCATATTCTCACTCATATGTGGGAGCTAAATATTAAAAACAATTGATTTCCTGGATACAGAGGGTAGAATGACAGTTACCAGAGCCTGGGAATGGTAGCGGTAAGGAGGAATAAAGTGGGAATGGTTAATGGGTACAAAATACAGTTAGATATTTGGATAGAATGAACAATTATTTCTCTCAACACAGCACTCCTGGTAGCATAATAAGAAAGAAAAAAGAAAAAAGAATGAGCAATATTTGATAACACAACAAAGTGACTCTAGTCAACAATTAGTTAGGGTATACTTTAAAATAACTAAACAAGTGGAATTGAAATGTTCCTAACACAAAGAAATAATAAATACCTGAGATGATGGATACCCCAATTATCCTGATTTGATTAATTCACATTATATGCCTGTATCAAAACATTATGTGTATCCTATAAAGATATAGAACTATTATGTACTGGAATAATTAAAAAGAAAAAAACAGGGAAAAATATTTTATCAATATTTTCTATTTGTTTTCATTAGAATAATTAAAAAGAAAAAAACAGGGAAAAATATTTTATCAATATTTTCTATTTGTTTTCATTAGAATATATGTCTGATATGATTTAGTTCTCTA
>NW_012150185.1:17228-17660 GCF_000956105.1 Propithecus coquereli
AACATCACATGACTCAGTCACTCAGTTGAGATGACGTCACACAGAGGGCAATCCTCAGGGTCTCACAGTGACTATCAGTTTCCTCTTCTACCAACTGCAGCCACAAGATGGCAATGTGACAATTTAAATATAATCAAAAGTTAAAAAGCTTTGTTTTATTTAGTTGAGAGGATTTTAAAGTTAGTGAAATCCACTCTAAGCAAATACTTTACCTGAACTGAGAACTATATATCTCACAATGTATTAATGTTTGTTTTGTGGTTCAGGAGATGGGTGACTTCCAATCAGAGTGGCTGGGACAAATTATGATTCTATAACCACACACCCTGCCTCCTCTTTTTCTCCTCTAAAGTGCTCCGGTATAATGGGTGATGCAAGTGCGTGGATTCTGCCTTGACACAGTAATGAGGAGGTTTTGAATGACATTGACTG
>NW_012150185.1:19860-20780 GCF_000956105.1 Propithecus coquereli
TTTTATCTTGAACTTCCCAGCCTTCAGAACCACAAGGAGTAAATGTTCATTCTATTAGCCACCCAGTCTGTGGTAGTTTTCTTATAGCAGCCCAACCAAACTAAGACACCTGCCATTCTTGGGGTAGACTTTCTGCTGTCTGAGTGGGGCCTGGGTGAAGAAAGGGATCTCTGACCCATAGGCTATAAGCACCAGGACTATGTGCATGCCCAACACAGCTCCTCTGAAACTTAGAGCTGAGGTGGCAAGAAATGTTTATGGCCTTCCTATTCCCACGAGATACTATATTCCTTGACTGGGAGCTGAGGGGAGCAAGATCCCCATCTTCTGGCCACATCCACCTTGAATTGAGCTTCCCCCACTGAGCTGAAGTGGGGGAGTTGGAGGGTAATGTTACTCAAGTGCCATAGATTCTTAGAGTTCTTGCCAGCATTCAGTAGGTTTTCTTAGAGAAATGTTTCTTCTTTTGCAGTATGCCCTTAGGAAAATCGCTAGACTTTAAACAGTTGTTTTTACATAATTTTATCCAATTATGATTGCTTTGCTGGGGAACATGTCCACAGAGCTGCTCACACTGCCATTCTGGAAGTTCACCTCCTCTAGTAAGTAAAGCACTTACTGAATGGCATCTAGGAATAAACATTTAAGCACTATCTCATTTGATCCTCACAAATACCCTTTGAGTGGGATACTATCACTAACCTTAATTTCTAGAGACCAGAAATCTAAAATCAGTATTATTGAGTCAAATCCCAGGACTGTGCCCACTCTGGAGTAAGTGGAGAAAATCCTTTCTTTGCTTCTTCCAGCTTCTGATGGCCAACAACATTCTTGCCTTGTGGCCACATCACTCCAATCTCTGCCTCCATGACCACATTGCCTCTTCCTCTTCTGTCTGTATGGAATCCACATCTTCCCTC
>NW_012150185.1:22630-23163 GCF_000956105.1 Propithecus coquereli
AGCATATGTACTTTTTTTTATCATTTTCTAAGTTTTAAAAAATGATTAAATCAAATTTCAGGGGACATTTGCTGTTTCACATAGTGGTTTTATATACCTTACCTTAGCATTAGTCTCTATTCTATTGATAATGACATTTGATTTTTTTTTAGAGACTTATGCTTTCTCCATTGTCAAAATCTTAGTGAGAGTACATATCTAGAAGCCCTGCACATGATTAACGGGCAGAGAAAAGAAAAAAAGTAATGGGAGTTCATATGTTCCAGTGTTGGTGGCCTGTATGAGAAAGTTCAGCAGCAGCAGCATCCTTGACCTTTTAAGCATTCCTGCTTTGGTCCTTGTACTCAGTTTGGATCTTCGATTATTCCCACTGATGCTCTGAGTGCCCTGACAACTTTATAATAAATCCCCTTTCCATCATGTTACCCAGTCACGTTGTGTTGATGGCAATAAAAACAAAATCTCTGACTGATTCAAAACTTAAAGAGTACATAAAAATATCAAATGTCAGATTTCTATGGGGAATATAAAAT
>NW_012150186.1:0-12782 GCF_000956105.1 Propithecus coquereli
AAAAAAAAAAAAATGCTCATGGAATTCTACATAGTAGTTTACATAAATATACAAACAAACAAAACAATATTCTCTATATAATATACTTTGGGATATATCCGAACACCTCATCACAGATAATACTGTCCACCGTGTGCATGGAAGAGAATGAGATCAGAGACCAGGGAGGGATACAGAAAACGTCAGTGAATTTTTTTAGCTAGGTTCTGGTTACACAGGTCTTTGTAATGTGTGTGTGTGCGCACGCAGGTGTGTGTAAAGCACATGCAATATAGTGTATTTAAAATATATCACACACCTGTATTGCCAACACTTTGGGAGGCTGAGGCAGGAGGATCGCTTGACGCCAGGAGTTTGAGGCTACAGTGAGGTATGATCATGCCACTGCACTCCAGCCTGGGCGACAGAGCTAGACCTTGGCTCTAAAAAAATATAAATAAATAAAAAGTAAAATAAACCACATCATAGTTAAAAAGCTGTTGTTGGACAGTCATGCCACAAAAAACCACGTCTGGGCATTGAGACCTGGCAGGACTTGCCTGTGTTTGCTCTCCACCACACCCTCACCCCAAGCACACTCCTCTGGAGCACGCCTTTCTATTTCCTTCAACGATTCGGTGTTTTCTATTAGCCCCTGCTCCCTTCTTTCTCAAGTCTACGTCTCTATACAGGACCCTCAACTCAAAATCACTCAAGCAAGTAAAGGAAGCTTTAGGAGAAGAAAGGGAAATGGCTATGGATAAAATCAGACAGTCTTTGGTCACTTACTCATGTTTAATGGGGAGTGATGTGGAGTCTGAGTGCATCCTTAAGTACCCAGTTCAAAAAGCTAATATTTATTTGGTACATTTTGCAAATTGCTGAGAATGGTACAGAAGCTGAGACACACTGGAGAATTAACTAAGGGCCAGAGTGAACTTCATGTAACTCTTCAGGATTTCCCAGCTGGAATATCCCCCTGAAATTTTATATTGGAATGCCCCGAGAAAGAATTAAGCTGTTTTAATTACTGTTGCTATTCTGTGTTTTATGCATTTTAATTAACGTGTACATTTTTGTACTTTGCCCTGAGTCAGTTACACCAAAGGTACAATTTTGAAAACAAAAATGATAAAAACATATCAATATTTCTAGTAAGTGGAGATGATGTGCTCATCACAGTAGTGAAGAAATTCGACAGGACCAGACTATAATATTTGTTCTATATGTTTATGACTGTGCGGATTCCGGAAGTCTGAGCTGCCCAAGACAAACCTCAAATCTGTCTGGACTTTAAACCTATCTTGACTTTTAGGGACTTCCACACAGCCAGTGTGTCAATGAGCAATTCACTTTTGGGCGTTATGTGTCCAAATTGGTAATTCAAAGGTTGACCTGAAATGCCAGGGTTGGTTGAGCTGTGTGGCTAGAAGCATTAGTTTGCTGGTAGGGAATGGGGTGGGGGCAGAGGCAAGGGGCAAGGAAATGAAGAACAAATAAGACTTCCATAAATTTATTTCACTCGATGGACTGTGGCTTGCAATGGAGATGCAGTCACCCAAGGGTAGATTTTACTTAGAAGACTTTTCAGAAGCGCATGCCACTGACTACCATGTGAGTTGGCCCTCCTGTATTCATCACCTGGGCAACTTCTCCTCCTTACCTGCTCAAACAATGATACGTTATATGCTTGTGTATCTGAGAAAGTAGAAACATATGGTCTGACACAGTTTTATTTACTGTGACAATGGGAAAGAATATTTATAGCCCAGACTATTCCAGAAATCTAGTTGCTATAATTATACCTTGAACAGATAAATTATGTGAATTTGAAAAAAAAACATATTAGGAGAAAAATATTTTATATTCAGGACTTGAAAAATCAATAAGATTTCACAATTGCTTATTATTTTATTTTGACAGTGAATGAAACCCATGGGAGCTACTAGGGCGGCAGATTGGGGGACAGAGCACGGATAATACTGAGCACAAGCACTTTTATACAGTGCCCACCGTGTCCCAGCACTTCACAGTGACGCTCTGAGGTGGGCACTGCTGTTATTCCCATTTAACAGTCGGGGGAAACCGAGTAAAGTGACTCACCCAAGATCACACAGGTAGTAAGAGGTAGAGTTGGTGTTTCATTCTAGGCAGTTAGACCCCAAAGTCCATTTTCTCTCCATTATCCCATCATTTCTCTTACATTAAGCTTTCCGTTTGCTGTTTCTCCTCTCCTCTGCCCTCGCCTCCCCTGCCCCCTGCTCTGTTTCTTCTCCTCCTACTTCCACCAGACTGTCCTTTTGCTCTTCTCCCACCTTTGCCTCTTTATTTTTTTTGTCCATTTCTCCTCTTTGTTCTTTCTGGCTTGGTTTTTGTTTAAGTCTCTGTTTAGGTTTCTCTTTCCTTTAGTGAGCTTTGCCACTACGTGTCCATGGGTATGCCCCTTTGTCCTATGTCCCTAATATTCCTTTTCCGTAAATAAGGGGGCCATGGCACCTAGTCAATAATGTTGCTTGTTGATCTAGCACTATATGTATATATGTAATATACACACAGAATACTATACGATATAAATTTGGTAGTCTTTGAATGATTTAATTTAAAATGTGGTAAGTCGAAGGTCTCCCATTTTCAAAAATAATGCGACTAAAGATTACTATATGATACTTAATAGTTACATTGCCCTCCTGTCTTTATCTACTTTCTGCTGCTGTAACAGAATGCCACAAACTGAATAATTTCTAATGAGCAGAATTAATTGGCCCATGGTTCTGGAGGCTGGGAAGTCCGAGATCGAGGGGGCAGCATCTGGCACGGACTTATTGCCACGTCGTTCCATGGTGGAAGGGGTAAGGGAGGGCAAGAGAGATCAAGGGAGAGGAGATCAAACTCACCCTTTTATAAGGAAGCCACTCTGGTGATAATAGCATTAATCCATTCATGAGGGCAGAGTCTTCATAGTCTGATCATCTCTCAATAGACTCTACCTCCCAGCACTAGCATTAGGGATTAAGTTCCCAACACATGCCTTTTGGGGGACACTTGGAAACCATGGGACCTCCTGTGTTTTTTCCTTTTTTCCTTGAGAAGAAAAGGAAGGAGAATAAAAGAATTCTCAACCGTGATTTCGAATTGATTTGTAAATCTGTGTATAAATTTTACTTCACAAAAGTGGATTTCCTCTTGTGAGGTGGTAGAATATATGCCTTTTAGAAGAGTTAAAAGCCACTGCTGCCTAGGAAAAGCATAAATGTATACAGAGGATCTGTATGACCAGGTAACCTCTAAGAGCTCTTTTAAATCTGAGGTTCTATAACTCAAGGCAAAGAAACTTGGTATAGAAACATCAACATTCATGTGGATTTTTCCAGCAATACTCTAAAGATTGACTAGTTCTGAATAAACCTGCCTGCCTATGCCCTGAAAGACAACTGGAGAGACTAGCATCCTCAATTATCGCCTTGGATTCAAATTCACTTCAACAAATAATCACAAATGCCTGCTACAGGAAGGAAGTGAATTAAGCATGGTGTCTACAAGGAAAATGAGGCCAGATCCTTGCCACAGAAGAGCTCAAGGGTCAGGGTAGAGACAGATCCCTGCGGTCCCCCTGACGAACAGACAGGGAAGCTATGTAACCCGCTGAGCTGTCCACCCAGCAATTAGAGGAGGATGAGAAAGCTGCACGTTGACAACCGCAAGGAAGTCATCACCATGAGTCATTTGAAAATATATCCAACTTTATGTCAGCTCCTCGCTTCAGCAGGTGGATCATTTATATTTTCCCTGGAAGCCATCTGCTGGTCTAAAGGTTGGGCCTGATTTGTTTTTCTGTTGCAGGGGAGAAGGTGGCTTTCCCAGAAGTAAGTAGAATATGCCTGGACTTTGGCAGAGGTCCAGGAACAAGGAAAAGGATGGGGAGCTTTTGATGTTCTCCCTCTCCTACTGTGTGCAAACTTTTTTGACTAGCTAAAAATCTGCTTTTCTTTCAAACATTCAATCCCTGAGGGAAAACATGCAGTTCACAGTGGGGGTTACAATACAAGGTCTTTGTTGGCTTTGTTGGCTTTCTGATCTCTTAGTCTTTAGCTGCCAGCAGTTAAAAATCAAGACATAGCTAGGAGAGGCGGATTCACAACTAGTCTCACCTTTTCTGCACACTATTAATTCCTTTGAAATCTAACATTTAATTGAAAAACATTCTGATGGTTATTGAAAGCAAAGAGTAGAAGCTATTGACTACTTCCATGCATGTCTTAGTCTGGGAAAGAAAGATTCTGATATGGCAAATCAAAGGAAATGAAAGTCTAAAAACGTGAATGTAGAGGGGAGGAGGTGTCAGGGTAGGTGTCCCCTACCTACTGGAACACAAGCACTCCAGCACTCCCTCAAGATGGCATTTCTTTGAGTGCATTCATTTACTATTAGACTTGAAGTTGTATTTTCCTGGAAACTTCTATAGAAACTGAGTGTAATAAAATCATATTACAGTGGGCTTTAAAATAATAAATATGGAGGAAAAGTATTACAATTTTCTAGTTAATGATGACAAGGATTAGATTAGCAATGATACTATATTGTTTTCACAGATAGCCAAAACAAAAAATATGAAAGGAAAAATGAATCATCTTGGCAAAGCAATCACCTACCTTGCTTTAAATCTTACTCCCAGGTTGCGATCTCACCTTTTAGCAAATTCAGATTTCATGACCTGGCAACTGTTTTCACTGAGGCAAGAGGGAAAAACAGAAGGTTATAAATCCAGCCTAACAAAATTCTGCATTTTGGGGTTATACAAACTGAGCTTCACCCCTCTTCCTTCTGGTGGTTCTTAAAGTGTTTGTAGACAGCTGTGTTACCTGTCTTAAACTTTCTTCTCCAGGCAAAACTTGATTGCATGTTAAAGCAGCTGGTCTTCTCAAATTCGGTTTTGACATTGGCTGTCTTATTTGACATTGTCTAGTGCAAGCTGCCAGCAAAACCAGAACTCACAGTAGCTTGGGGATGTGTGTGAGCAGTGGTGTCTGGGGTGGAGGGTGAGAGCGACATCCCACAGAATGGCTGAGGAGAGACCTGAGGGCCGTTTCTCCTGTGAGTGGCAAAACTGCTTTTCCGCTGGCCAACAGCAGGAGGAACCGCGTCTCCTCTTCGGCAGCCTAGATTTTCAATCAACCTTTTCTGCCTTTTGCCTCTGCGAAAGCGGTTCCCAGATCAAGAACTGGTGACTTTCAGAGCAAGACCCACTTTCAAACGTCTGCCCAGCCCTTGGCACAGTTCTACAGAGCTGACTTTTCATTGCTGATTCTTTCTTTCTCTTACGTATTTGTTCGTTAAACCACAAACAGCAGACACGTATGGAAAAGGGACAATCGAATATTGGTTTATCAGATATTTAAGAATAAAGCTATGGTCTGCCTGTGATGTTGGGCCATGAACACTGATCAGACAAGTGAGATAGGCATTTTCTCCCCAAAATATCACCATCATTTTTTCCCTTTAATATGACTGGCCATTAAATAAACACATGGCAAAGCCCCCCATCAACTGGGCTAAATATCAGCTAATAAATATCTAACTGGGCTAAGCCCTTGGGTAGCTCTGGCTATGAATGAGTCTATTACTCGCCAGATACAGCTGCTGCAATTCAGAAAAATGCCTCTCTTTTCCAGAGCTGGGAAAGCTGTATCTAGTGTCCAAAGGTCTCTTGTAGCCAGCTAAGCCGGGATTAGGAGAGATCTAAGCCACAAAGCCCCTCTCGCTGATGTCGTCCGCTGTCCAAGTGGCATTTGAATGAGTGTATTCACATATGTCAAACTGATGGTAAAACTGAAACTCTTAATAGTGTTTTATTTTATGAAAAAGGAAACCCCAAATTTCTTATATCAGTATGCTCATGTGGATAAAAGGAAAATGAAAAGATTTAGCATAAAGATGTGAGAGCAATACTCTTTTTAAAGTTACTCTGATAAATATCACCTTCAAATATAGGTGGTGAGTCCAGGAACATTCTAGAACTGATTTAGTCCTACCCCTTGGTTTTGAGGAAGTCATAAAAGTCAGAGGTAATCTATACCAGGGTAGTGATTTGAAAAACTACCAAAGTAACTTCACTAAATGTAGCAAGATGGTGAGGACAAAGAGACCTTGTGTGTCGTGGCCGGTGTGAGCCAAGTTAGGGAAGTGGGAAGCAGCCTGGTTTGGAAGGAGGTCAGGGTTAGCACTCCTACTTTCCCTGTGGCAAACAGGAGGGCATTCTGGGCTGTTTTAGTTCTGCTGCTACTAACTTGCATTATTATTTTGGACTCATCTTGTAATTTCTCTAGACCTCATGATTTTGAGTCATATACCTTTTTTAATGAAGGTATTGTGCCAGAAAAACTGCAGGGAAACTTTCCAAACTAGAGGGTTTATTCTCCACAGTCTCAGGTGGTGTCCAGTGACATGGGGAAAGAAGATGATTACAGACATATCTCTTCTTTTCTTTTTCACCAGAGACTCTTCCAGTTGTGGATTCAGAAGAGTGGTCTAAGAAGCATTTAATGGATCCTCTCAGCCTTCCAACTCCCTCCTGCTCAGCCGTCAGAAGTACTGGGGCATGTTTCCCTGGGCCTGCTTCCTCTCAGAAAGGGACCCCAAAGCGAACAAAATGACCTTGTGGAGGAACACACCGCTAGAGCTTATCAGGGGTCATCCTTCACAGGGTCTTCCCGAGGTATATTTGCATACCTCAGCCAGCCAACCCAGGCCTCCACTCTCCCCCTACCAACACCAACCTTCTCCTCCTCAATGGATGAAAGCTCCTTTCTGTCTCAAAATCTCCAGCCATGGGTTACATCTGCCAGAAGTGCTCCTTCCCTCCCCTCTTCCGCCAGGAAACTCCTACTCGCCTGCAAGCCTTGACTTAAATGCCAATTCTTTAGGGACACTTTCCACAGCCCACAGCCTAGGTTACAGTCCCAGGTTAGGGACGCCATGGCATTCTCTTTATATGCATATTGCAAGTATGATGATATAGTTTTGGGTATGCGATCACCTATTTAAAGTCTGTTTACCACTCTAGACTCTTCTGTGTTGGAAGGCACTATGTTTATTTTGTTCAATAGCACTTAGCAAAGTGTCTAACACAGAGTGGGTGCTTAATCAATATTAATTATATGGATTGTTTTATTGTCCATCAAACTTCTAGACCAGTATCCAATGGAAATATCATGGAAGCCATAAATATCAGCCGCATATGTAATTTGAAATTTTCTAGTAGTCACGTTAAATAAGGTAAAAAACAGGTGAGAGGTCCTGAATCTGGGTGAGATGGAATCAACACACTCACCCTTTTTACCCCTCTGATTACAACTATAAGACCTGGACTGAATGCATGAGAAAGCTATCCAAGGACCCTGGAAAGAAAATAGCAGCTGGAAGGCTGGGAAAGAGCACCAAAATTTGAAGAAGCATTGATATGGCAGTGAGCCTACTATTTTTTTCCTAGAGTCCTCTGACATGTACTCCACACATCCCCAAACCTGGAAGGGGACATCAGGGCATAGAAGAGGGAGAGCTCTAGGAGGGGCCCTCTAACTCGGGCTCAAGGGGCTGAAAGGTAAGCTCCTAAAACACCCACTGGGGAAATCCCTCATGTATTTCTTTTCCTTTTCTTAATTCTCCTCTGACTCAGACCCCAGATGATCCCGAGGCAGCAGGGATAGTAGGTGGTAATAGGACCTGAAGGAGGCAAAACTCTGAGGGAGGTGCAATTATCATGAGTATTACTTTTGTATTTTGTTATGAATATGTTTGTGTGTGTATATGTGATGTATGATGTGTGTGTGTTTATCAAGCAAATATCTCTGTTTTCTTCTCTCTTGTATCTTACTATATAACATAAGATGCATTGACCTTATCTGTGTATTTTTATTTAGAGACAGAGTCTCGCTCTGCTGCCCAGGCTAGAGTGCAGTGGTGCAATCAGAGCTACCTGCAACCTCAAACTCCTGGGCTTAAGCAATCCTCCTTACTCAGCCTTCCAAGTAGTTGGGACTACAGGTGCATGCCACCACATCCAACTAATTTTTCTACTTTTTGTAGAGACAGGGTCTAGCTATGTTTCTAAGGCTGGTTTGAACAAGTTGTATTGACTTCATGTCATAGTATTTAAGTGTTGTTAACCCTATATCATAATATTCAGGATATTGAAAAGAGTAAACATCACCCAAAGACTTTGCATCCCATTCTGGGAAAAGGATTTGTGTGTTTTCAGTTTTGTGCAGGATGGTTGTACCATGTTAGGCAGGAGTGTCACTTTGCTATTGTCTTTCTTTGGAGATTAAGTGTGGTTTAAGTAGATGTAATGAATGCCAAGTTAACACAAGATGGACTTGCGAGGGTTAATTTTATGTGTCAATTTGGCTAGGCCATAGGACCCAGATATTTGGTTAAACGTCAGTCTAGATGTCCTTGTGAAGGTAGTTTTTCAGATGAGGTTAACATTTAAATCAGTAGACTCTGAGTATAGTAGATTATCCTCCATAATGTGACCAGCCTCATCCAGTTAGTTGAAGGCCTTAAGAGAAAAAGACTGAGGTCCCCCGAGGAAGAGGGAAGGGGGCTACACTAACTAGCAGTTCATTGCCCATACCCATACCTGTGACAGATCTGAAGGTCTCAGCAAAGGCTCTGACAACAAAACTGATATTAGAACTATAGCCCACATAAGATAGGTGGGAACTTTCAGCCTGAACTTAACCAGTTCAATTACTTTCTACAACAAATATATCAAAGTTTTCCATGGCATATAGGCAAGATCTAGAGTCTCAGAACTTAATATTCAAAATGTCCAGAATATGGTTAAAAATTACTTGACCTGAGAAGAATGATGAAAGTTATAACCAAAAAATAAAAGACAAACAATGGAAGCAGACACTGAGATGACAAAGATGTTGGAATTATCTGGCCACCTTTAAAAAGCTATTATAGCAATACTCAAATTGGCAACTGCAAAAACTGTTGGAAAAAGAGTTAAAATAGAAAATCTCAACAAAAAAAAGAAGACGTGAATAAGAACCAAATTCAGATACTTAGAACTGAAAAATATAATAAATGAAATAAAAAAATCAATAGATAGGCTCAATAATAGTATGGATATAACAGGGAGAAAGTCCATGAATTTGAAGAGAGACCAACAGATATTACTTGATCTGAACAACAAAGAGCAAAAAGAATGAAAACAAATGAAGAGAGCCTCAGGGAGACAATAACAAAAGGTCTAACATTCTTCTCTTCAAAGTTTCAAGGGAAGAGGAGAGAGAGTGTGATACTGACAAAATATATGAAGAAATCATGGCTGAAGCTTTTTAAGTTTGGTGAAAGATGCAAACCTACAAATTTAAGAAGCTTAGAAAACCACAAATAGAATAAACCCAAAGAAATTTATGCCCAAACATATAATAAAAGTGCTGAAATCTAAAATTAAGGAAAAAAATCTTAAAAGCAGCCAGAGAAAAATGACACATTATCTATAAATAAATAACTATTCTGTGGATTTCTTAATAAAAAGAATAATAACTGTATATACATAAATTCAACAACTTAAATAAAAAGTCCAATTCCTTGAAAAACACAAACTATCAAACTCACATAAGCTGATGAAATAGCTAACATGAACAGTCCTATAACTATAAACAAACCAAATTCATTGTCAAACATGCCAAAACTAAACCTATATGCCAAGATACTTTCACTGAAAATTTTACTAAACATTTAAAGGAAAAAAAGTACAAATTTTATCCAATTTCTTTCAGAAAACAGAAGAGGAGGAAATATTTTCCAATTCATTTTAAATGAGACTAGCATTGCCCTGATACCAGAATAGAACAAAGTAAGTTCCCCAAACCAATATTCCTCAATCTACAAACCAATATTCCTCATGACCATAGACACAAAAATCCTCAAGAAAAAAATATTAGCATATTGAATCCAGCAACATAGTAAGAATAATACATCATGATCAAGTAGTGTTCATCCTGGGAACAAAGGGCTGACTCAAAATTTGGAAATCAATCTACGTATCCACTACATTGAGAATTTAAAGAATAAAATATGTGTGATCATATCAATTGATACAGAAAAGGCGTGTGATAAAATACAGCATTCATTCATGTTAACAACTCTAAGAAAATTTGCAATAGAAGGAACCCTCCTGAACAGATAAAGGACATTTATGAAAAGTCTAGGGAACAATTCAAGAAGAAGACATAACAATGCTAAATATTTATGCACCTAACACAGGTGCCCCAAGATTCATAAAGCAAATCCTCTTTGATGTAAACAAAATGATAAATAGCAGCACCAGAATAGCCAGGGAATTCAATACCCCTCTGACAGAACAGGACAGGATGTATCCTCCAAACATAAAATAAGCAAAGAAACAATGGACTTGAACAGAACTCTAGAACAAATGGGCCTAACAGTCATTTATAGAACATTCTACCCCAAAACCACTGAATATAGTAATATATTCTTCTCATCAGCTCATGGAACATTCTCTAAGATTTACCATATCCTAGGCCACAAAACATGTTTCAACAAATTTAAAAAATAGAAATTATACTAAGCATCTTCTCAGACCATAGTGGAATAAAATTAGAAATCAACTCCAAAAAAACACTCATCAATACACAAAGTTATGGAAACTAAACAACCTACTGCTGAATAATAGTTGGGTCAAGGAGAAAATTAAGATAGAAATCAAAAGATTCTTTGAACTAAATGATAAAGGGGACACAAGTGATCAAAATCAGTGGGATACAATTAAAGCAATCCTGAGAGGAAAATGTATACCCATAAATGCCTATATCCAAAAGACAGAAAGATCACAAATCAAAAATCTAATGAATCGCCTCAAGGAACTGGAAAAGGAAGAGGAAACGCAAACCCAGCAAAAGAAAAGAAATAACCAAGATCAGAGCAGAACTAAATGAAATCAATAACAAAAAACTATACAGAAGATTAATGAAACAAAAAGTTGGTTCTTTGAAAAGATAAACAAAATTGATAGGCCTCCTACTAGATTAACCAGAGGCAGAAAAGAAGGGACTCTAATAAGCTTAATCAGGAATGAAAAAGGATAAATTACAACTGATACCATGGAAATACAAAATATCATTTCTGAATACTATAAAAATCTCTATGCACATAAACTTGAAGATGTGGAGGACATGGACAAATTCTTAGAAACACGCAGCCTCCCTAGGCTCAATCAGGAAGAAATAGAATTCCTGATATCAAGTACCAAAATTGAAGCAGCAATAAAAAATGTTCCAACAGAAAAAGTCCCTTCACACCAAAATTTTACCAGACCTACAAAGAAGAACTGGTACCTATCCTGCAGAAGTTATTTCATAACATCGAGAAGGAAGGAATCCTCCCCAACACTTTTTATGAAGCCTATATCACCCTGATAGCAAAGCCAGGAAAGGACTCAACAAAAAAAGAAAATTGCAGACCAATATCCCTTATGAATATAAATGCAAAAATTCGCAAAAGTTCTAGCAAGCTGAATTCAGCTCCACATCAAAAAATAATCCATCATGACCAAGTGGGCTTCATCCAGAGATGCAAGAATGGTTCAAGATATGTGAATCTATAAATGTAATTCACAACATGCATAGAAATAAAAACAAAGACCACATGATCCTCTCAATAGACACCGAAAAGGCATTTGACAAAATTCAGCACATCTTTATGATAAGAACTCTTAACAAAATAGGCATAGATGAGACTTCCCTCCAAATTATAAAAGCCGTATATAACAAATCCACAGCCAACATCATACTGAAACATTCCCGCTTTAAAATTGAACCGGACAAGGTGACCCTCTATCACCACTTCTATTCAACACAGTGCTGGAAGTCCTAGCCAGACCAATCAGACAAGAAAAGAAAATCAAGGGTATTCCAATGGGGGGCAGAAGAGGTCAAACTATTGTTCTTTGTTAATGATATGATCTTGTATCTAGAAAACCCCAAATATTCTGCCAGGAGATTTCTGAAATTGATTAATTCAGCAAAGTCTCAGATTACAAAATGAATGTACACAAATCAGTAGCATTCATATATGCCAACAGCAGTCAAACCGAGGACCAAATCGAAGACTCAATACCTTTCACAATAGCAACAAGGAAAATAAAATACCTAGGATTATATTTAACTAAGGAGTTTAAAGACCCTTCAGGAAAAACAATGAAACACTGAGGAAGGAAATTGCAGAGGATATAAACAGATGGAAAAACATATAATGGTCATGGATTGGCAGAATCAACATTGTCGAAATGTCTATACTACGCAAAGTGATCTACAGATTCAGTACAAGCCCTATTAAAATAGCAACATTATTTTTCATAGATGTAGAGAAAATAATTCTATGCTTCATATGGAAACAGAGAAGACCCCACATAGCCAAAGAAACCTTAAGCTAAAAGAGAAAATTGGGAGGCATCACTTTACCAGACTTCAAGCTATACTACAAGGCTATAGTAACCAAAACAACATAGTACTGGTACAAGAACAAAGGCATAGACCAGTGGAACAGAACTGAGAACCGAGATATAAAACCATCCTCATATGGCCATCTGATCTTTGACAAAGCAGACAAAAACATACACTGGGAAAAATATCCCTTGTTCAATAAATGGTGCTGGGAAAATTGGATAGCCACATGTAGAAGACTGAAACAGGATCCACACCTCTCACCTCTCACAAAAATCAACTTACAATGGATAACAGACTTAAACCTAAGGCATGAAACCATAA
>NW_012150186.1:14482-51734 GCF_000956105.1 Propithecus coquereli
CCTTGCCTCCACCTCCAAAGTGCCTGAAATTACAGGCATGAACCACCATACCCAGCCTTCAATTTTTCCAAAACTGACCTATGATTTAACACAGTATCAATCAAAACCCCAGCAGGATTTTTTTGTAGATATAAACAAACTAATACTAAAATGTATACGTAAAAGCAAAAGAGAAGAGCTAAACAATTTTGAAAAAGAAGATAAAGTTTGAGGAATCACATTATGAAATTTAAAGATTTATTATAAAGTTGTAGTAATCAAAATATTATGATATTAGTGAAAAAGTAGATATGTCAATCAGTGGAACAGAATAAAGAGTCCAGAGATAGACCTACACAAATATGGCCCCTTGATTTTTGACAGTGATGCAAAAGCACTTCCACAAATGGGATTGGATTATTTGGGCATACGTATGGGAAAAAGATAAACTTAACATAAACTTCATACCTTACCCAAAAATTAATCCCAAAGTGGACATAGATAAAAGTAAAGTTATAAAATATACAGCATAAAACCCAGGAAAAACTCCTGTGACCTTGTATTAGGCAAAGCATTTTTAGATATGACACCAAAAGCACTGCTCATGAAAGAAAATATTCATGAATTGGATCTCATCAAAATTCAACACTTTTGCTCTGTGGAAGATATTTTTAAGAGAATGAAAACACAAGCTACAGACTAGGATTAAAATATTTCCAAATCACATATCTGATAAAGGATTTGTATATGTAATATATATAGAATCCACAAAACTCGATAATAATAAAAAAAAACCACTGCATTAAAAATGGGCTAAAGACATGAACAGACACATAATCAAGGGGAATATAAGGATGGGAAAAAAGTACATGAAAAGATGTTCAGTATCATTAGTCATTAGGGAAACGCAAATTAAAACTACAATTACACACCACTCTAGACCCATTAGAACAGCTAAACCAAAAAAGACTGATAATCCCAAATGCTGACAAGGATGCAGAACAACTGGAGCTTCCATACATCGTTGGTGAGAACGAAAGAATGTACCGCTACTCTGCACAACAATCTGGCGATTTCTAACAGACATACACTTCCTGTATGAGCCAACAATCCCACTCCTGGGTATCTAAGCTAGAGAAATAAAAACTTATGTTTGTACACAAATTTGTTGTATTTTCTACTGCTACTGTAACAAGTTACCACACACTTAGTGGTTTAAAACAATGTAGATTTATTATTTTCAGTTCTGCAGGTCATATGTCCAAAATGCATAGGCAGGTCTGTGCTCCTTCTGGAGGCTCTAGGGGACAGTTTGTTTCCTTGCCTTTTCTAACTTCTAGAGGCTGTCTGCATTCTTTGGCCATAACCCTGAACTACTCTGATTTCTGGTTTCATCATCCCATTTTCTCCGGCTCTAGGACTCTCCTGCCTACCTCTTATAAGGACCCTGGTGATTACCTTGGGTTCTACCTTGCTGATCCAGGATGATCTCCCCATCTCATTATCTTTACCTTAATCACATATTTAGCTTAATCATCTCTGCAAAGTCTCTTTTGTCATATGAGGTAATGCATTTCCAGGCTCAAGAGATTAGGACATGGACAACTTTGGGGAGCCATTAGCCAGCCTACCGCACCTGTGCACGAATGTTTATAGCTGCTCCATTCATAATTGCCCCAAACTGGAAACAACCTAAATACCATTCACTGGAAGACTGTATCAACAAACACATCCAGACAGCTCAGCAATACTACACGGCAATAAATGAGACTCCGATACACACAACCACACAGGTGAGTTTCAAAGCCATTATGATGAGAGAAAGAAGCCATTCTCAAAACATTACATACTCCATGATTTCATTTATATGACATTCTTGAAAAGACAAAACCATAGTAAAGGAGAACATATCAGTTGTTGCCAAAATTATGGGTGGGATGTGGAGATGACTAACAAAATACCACAGACTGGGTGACTGAGACAACAAAAAATTTTCTCACAGTTCTGGATACTGGAAATCCAAGGTCAAGTTGCCAGCAGGTTTGGTTTCTCCTTGGCTTACAGCCTTCTCACTTTCTCTGTGTGTGTGCATCCCTGGTGTTTCTCTCTCCTCTCATGAGGACACCAGTCTTGTTGGATTAGGACCCCACCCTGACAGCCTGATTTAAACTTAATTACCTCCTTAAAGGTACTGTCTACAAATACAGCCACGCTGAGGGTTAGGACTCCAACATATGAATTTTGAGGAGACACAATTCAGTTCATAACATACTGTAAGATAATTAAAAACAAGAAAAATTTTTAAAAAACAGGTGAAATTAATTCTAATAATCTATTTCATTTAATCCAACATATCTAAAATATTATCTTCTTTTTGTACAGTGATGCACTTTCAGGTTGCTTGAGAGCATGGAGACCTGTGCTGTCCAACATAACAGCCACTGGCCAGGTGTGGCTGTTGAGCATTTGAAATGTGGCTGGTCCAAATGGAGATGTGCTGTGAGTAAAAACTACACACTAGATTTCGAACACTCAGTGTGAAAAGAAGAATGCAATATATTACATTAAAGCATCTATATTGATCACATATTGAATGATAAGAGGGAAGTGATGCAGGCCCTAGCCAAAGCCACCAAGTATGCTCTGCCTATTGTCATCCCTGATAGGTAAGAGGAATTCCAGTAGGTCTTCCCCTCCCAACCAGCTGCAGGTGTTGTGTAAGGGGGCCGCATGGTACTTACAGAGGGTGGTAGGTAGGAAAGTGGGAAGGAGGCAGCCATAGGCAATACTGACCAGGTGCTAATAGGAGGGCTGGGTAGACTGGCCACAGTTAGTAGGGTGGGAAGCTGACAGCAGATAGCAAGAGTCAAGGCACATGGCTGGGGCTCAGTGGCAGGAATCCAGGACTCTGGAACAAAATGAGAGAAGATAAAGAGCAAGGCAGGGTCCCCAGCATGGAGGACCTCAGACCCTGGGCAAACTTTCAAACCCTAGGACTAAGAAACATGGTAGGCAGGGGCTTGGCCTCCAGACCAACACAACAGCCACTACAAATGTGTTCTGAATCCCGTCTCTGTGCCAGGGCCTGGGCTGGGTGGGGGTGCAGGGCCAACCAGACCACATGGCTCCTGCCCTCCTCATGAGGCAGAAGTGGACAAGAAGCCACAGGGAAGTTGTGCTGAATTGGATGGAGTGCAGGTCTGTAAATACTGCTGAGATCAGAATTGACCCAGAATGTGTATGTGGACTGAGTCTGCAGGTAGAAGGAAGGTAGGTAATGCCAGCAGTGGGAAAGGAAGGCAAGAAACAAGGAAGGACATACAAGTACACTGCTGTTTTGCTCAACCCTGGCCTCTCAGAGCCCAGGGCTCCTGTCTTCTCCCCACCCCACCCATTGTGACAGGGAGGAAGGAAGAGCAAGGTCTGGTATAGAATCATCTATTACTGCAGCCAGGGCTGAGTGCCAAGGTGGAGTGCAGGCACTCTGGAGGAAGGGAGGGTGGTCCTGGGGTTGAGGGGCCTTCCCAACATGCCTGAAACTGTACCCCAGGTGCTGTGTCCTGCTTTCCTGAGGATGCCGGGCCTTTCGAAGGGAGCTCTTGATTTTGATCTGAGAATGTAGGGAATCTGCTTACTTGAAAAGGGGAGAAATTAACCATTTAAGGAAAATATCAACTATATTAAGAAACAAACAAACAAAAATTACCCAAACCCAGAATTCTGAGAAGCATGTGTGGAACAGACAGGCTCACACTGGCTTCCTTCCTTTCTGAAGGGTGATCCCTCATGTCCCACACCCCCCATCAGGGATTTGGCTCTGGGGGGATTTGGAAAGAAAGGACTCTTAGTGGCATGGTGGCAGGAGGGCTCCTCCCAGGCGTCCTGAGGGATACTCCTGGGGAGGTCTGCTGTGGCCGGGAAAGTGCTAGAAGCTCATCCTGTGGCTGTAGGGAATCCCAGATCACAGGGTGAAAATCCCAACCCCAGCCCATCCCAAGCCTCCCTGCAAGGGAAAAGCACTTTCATCTCTCACACTGGGCTGCATGATGGACAATCCCTTCCTGAGCCGGTGGCAGTGACTCCAAGGAGACCTGGGAGGGCCTCAGGCATCTCTCTCTCTTCACTTCCCACGTGGGCATTTCCTGCCTGCACTCAGCTGCCTTTTCCTTGGATTTGTTACATTTTCTTTTTCTCTGAGTTTATAAATCTCTTAATAGATAACAACCACCAGTAGCTGTGAGCTTGACATTACTAAAAATGCATCAGGATCCTGTGGATACAACTAATTATTCTATTGATGGTGACAATAAAATAACTTGAGATTCAAGCTGTGAATTCCAAAACGCTGAAAACACTTTGCCTATGATCAATCATTTATGCCCCCAATAGCCCAGGAAGAAAGAGAGCACATTACACCTTTTTCCTCCCTCTCTTCCCCTTCCCTGCCTCCCTCCCTCCCTTCTTTCCTTCCTTCCTCCTCCCCCATCTCTCTTTCCTTCAATAAATATTTATTGATAAGATACCAAGTACCAAGAATTTTGCTATACATAATGGACAATAAAGCATAAAATATGAAGTTGTTCTGAAGTCGCCTGCTGGACAAAAGCATTCATTGAAAAAAAAAACTGGTCCTATTGGTTCTGTAATATTGGACCATTTGTCACAGTTCATAATTCAGATATGAGATGTTATGGATCCAGTGAGATAATGTGGTCCAAGTAGGGAGGTGGAGGCATCTAGGAGGCCGATAAGCATGCGGACCTTCAAATTGAGTGACACTGAGGAAAGGGGTCTGACTGTGGAGGTGGATGCTGGGTGTGGCTCAATGAGTCAGGAATAATGTCCCAAATGTGTATGTCTCAAATGCATGATGTTCCAAATGCAAATGCCAGCTTCAGAAGTGGTGGACAGTAGGAGAGTGTGCGGTCAAGATTTCAACAGGTGGGCAGAGCATGGGAACAGGAAATCTTGGAATCTGCTATTTAGGTAGGAAGTAGATCTTACCTGGGAAGGACTTCCATGGGCCGCCAACCTGAGCCACTGGGCTAGGATCCAGGAACAAGGCTCTTGTGTCTAGAGGGAGACTTTGAAGGCCAAGGCAAGTTATGAGCTCAAAGTCCATCAGAAGACAGGTAGACTGTATGAAGTAACCATCAGAACTTGGAAGAACTTGTCACAGCAGAAGAAGCAGTCTCAAGAGTAAGTCGTGGAAAGAGGGGTGGGGAAAAGAGATCCAAGCTGTAGGCTGCATGAGGACTGACAACTTTGAACTTCATCTGAGCCCTGTGTTCTTGGAAAGCAGAGACAGGTGAGAATTCCTCCATGCTTTTGTGTTTCAAAAAACAAGGACCGCCTGCTTCCATGTTTTGAGATGAGACCCATCTCTACTCTTCCTCGATGACTGTAACTTCCTTTTGTCCCTGCCTCTATAATACTCCAAGCTTCCTTCCTTTTGTTTGAGATTTGGTCCTGATGGAGTTCAGAACACACTATCCCAAGATATGGCAGCTTGGCATTTGAGAAAACAGCAGAAGCAGGAAGGTCACTATCACCTTCCCTCCTTCTCTCCAGAATCAGGCGGTAAGATCCTCATTCGAGAGGTCCCTCCATATACCCCAAAGAAAGGAGCCAAAATCATGGAGATATAAAGAAGAACCTGAACAAGCAGGCTCTGCTATGTTCCCCCCAGTTTATTACTATTAGATCACACCTCCTTTGTCCACCCATATTTCTCCACAACTGTCCACTCTTCATCAGACATAAAGATACACAAGTTCATCTGCTGCTTTGAATCTTCATTTCTTTATGAGGCCTCCTGCGTCATGTAAAACTTATGTTAAGTAAATTTGCATGCTTTTCTCTTGTTACTCTGTCTTTTGTAATCAGGACCTCAGCCACGAACCTAAGATGGGAAGGAAAGATATTTCTTTTTCTTCACTGCCCTCATTTAATGGATGTTCTCCCATGAAATCATGTCCTTGGGTGCATTTTGTCTCTCACAAGACCCAGATCAAGTTCGGGTTGCATCTAGGAACTCAGAGTGGAGAGGAATAATGAGTGGCCTAAAACTTGGCTCTAGGGCACCCAGACACTGGAGCTGGTGAGGTGAATATTCTAAGTCCCAAGAAGTGGAGACCTGAGCTGCTTGATCTGCAACTTGTAGCAGTCAGGATTTGCTCAGGAAGTGGAGTAAGGCTGGGCACAGTGCAGTGGCTCTCAAATTGGAGTGTGGATCCGAGTCACCTGGAGGGGTTGTTAAAGCACAGATTCCCACCCCCACTACCTGAATTTTCCTCCCAGTAGGTCTGGCGTGCGGCCTGAGAATTTTCATTTTTAACAAATACTCAAGCGACACTGATCCTGCTGGTCCGGAGACCACACTTGGAGAACCCCTGCAGCAGTGAATACTGATAGATTCATCTGTGAAAACTCACAGAAGACAAAGATAAAGGAAATGAAGTGAATTCTCAGTGAGATGGGAATGCCTATGATGTCCACCTCATAGGATTATTGTAAGGCCCACAAGAGGTAGCTACTCCATGTGCACATATACACGAAGTATCAACTGCTATACAAATATAAAGTATTTTTATTATTACCATCAAAATCCAGGGCTCTCTTGAATACCTCCAGACCACATTTCTTAATTTTGAAGGATCATGTCACACTTCTCTATGTAAATCATTGAGTCTAGGAAACACCAGCTCTGTGAGGCATAGGTGGCATTTAGGATTAATAAAAAGTATATCTCATGGTGGAATAGACGTAGTACTTGATCCTCTCTCAGTTTCTAGGCTACGTTAGCAAGTCTTAAGAAACTTCTATGACTGACGTTTAGAGACACAAACCATCTTTGAGATTCCCAGAGTTGTGATTCCAGTGCTCAGTGTTGGACACACTGAGTTTTATGCCCATGCAGAATGGCAGTGATTCATCACGGCCTCCTTGGAATACTTACATTCCAAAGTCTTGTTGGTGCATTCTGATACTGGGCTTCCAGTTTTCAAATTCTACTCTGAAGAGGTGGCTGTTGATGTACTCTTGCTTCCAGCCTTGGCATCTCTTCCCAGCTCCCATGGCTGATTTAAGAATCTTTTGGATAAAGCATTTACCAACAGCTTTTCTTTCACTGCTGCCTACTCAGAGGGACACATTGTCTGTGCCTTTTAGATAAAACTCCTTAAGAATCTGGGTCTTCTTTCCTTCTCCCCTGTCCCCCCTCCCAAGTATAAATAACCAGGCCATGGCTGCCCATTTCTTTCTTAGGGCTCAGACCGTATTAAGCCTATCCGAAAACAGAAAACAACCTAAATACTTAAAATGCCCAAGGAAAAGACAGTCAAGCCGTTACTTTTGAAGCCTTTAGCTAATGTGGATGTTATTTCCCCAAGTTGCTAACTAGGCTTTCAGCACCCATCTCCCTTGAAACCTCTTCCTAGAAGTTTTAAGTTCTCTTTGTATCGATTTCTTGTTGTACAGTAATGGGAATTTCTCTCTCCTTAGTGATACCTGGAACAGAGTGGCCCTACAGTGATGTCAGTCCTTTCCATTTCAACTCTGGGAACATGACACCATTATCCTTACAAGACAAGGAGAGTGAGGTGGGGAACCTGCAGCCTCAAGGCCACATGTGGCCCTCCAGATCCCCAAGTATGACTCCTTTACCAAATCCAAACTTCACAGAACAAATCCCTTTATTAAAAGGGGTGCAGCAGAGAAAGATGAAGCTTTTCTTGCCACCTTTGGTGTTTACAAAAGAACACTCTTGAATCAGAAAGCTGCAGGTTCCCCGCCCCTGCCAGGGGAATCTCTGTCGAGGAAACCTGGTGTCGGTCAAATAGTGATTCTCCAACCCCAACAGCTCCTTTATGGAGAAGGGCAGGATAATCTTCTCCGACCTTGGCTTGTTGGATGGGATCAGCACCTCTTTCCCTCCCTTACCTCCACTATCAAACACACAGTCTTCAGGTGAGAAACAGAGGCATTTGCTTTGCTTCCAGAGGCGCTGCTAAGTACACATTTCCTCTGATGAGAGCCACACTGCTGATAAGGCTTTTGTACAAGTGACATGGGCAGACTGTAGGCTCATAAAAATTGTCTTTGGGATGATGGGACAATGCTTGGTCCTGAAGAAAGACAACCTTTGGTTAATTTCATAGCCATTAACAATACTTAACTCTATGGTCTTACACAAGTACCAACCTCTTCAGGCCTCAGTTCTTAAACACAGACATTAAGGACTAAGCTAGATGATGTAAATAATTTCTTTAAGTTATGTGGAATTTTCCTATGAGAAAAAAATTCATACACTTAGGTTCCATATCACTGATCTTGGTTCCAGTTTTAGTTTGTTTTTTATTTGTCTGTTTTTTGTTTTTTAAATAACTATACTCCATAGTTTATAATGGGGTATATGTAAATGTATCAGATCAAATCACATGAAATTGTGTTTTGTAGGTCAAGAATGGTTGAATGTTTGCTATGATTCAGGGCAATGTATTCTAGCAAAGATAATAAAAAGACATGGTTTCAATGGACTTAAACTTTTTTACTGAGTATTGTAGAACCAGGATTTAAACTGGGCATGCTGTCAGGATCTAAGACAATTTTTAACCTTTAATTTAATACTGAAGAAATCTCTTTGTCAGAGGGAAATTGATACATTTCTTTCCATCCTCCCTACCTTCTAAGAAATCAACTCCCAGCTCCTCCAGCTTGAGTCAATGGCCTGAAAACTTTCCAAAGCCTGGGGAATCACAGCACCTGGCTTACAGGTGTATGGAACCTTGCATGACTTTACGTTTGCATGAAAGTTCAATCTGCGGTGATACCCATACTTATTTTATTTATTTATTTTTTTGGAAGTCATACTATGCTAACAAAAAAAATCAGGAAGTGACCAAAAATTTCAATGATATTGGGCCCAGTGTTCTCTCTAGCTACCCATTCTTTCCTTAAGTGTCCACCTGGACATGTGTGTCCTCATGGACAGATATGGCAGCCTCCCGTCCAGCCAACTCAAATCAACTTCAGTTCATTTGGCTTTCTTCCCTTTTGCAGAAGGATTCGTTTTGAGATTTTGCTATGATCTAAAAAAGGGTAGGAAGAGTGGAGGTCATCACATCAAGTGTGTGGTGATGAGTGCCTGACAGGACTCCTCAGAGGATAGAAGATGTCAAAGCCAATGGAGCCCACTGTTTGGACATTGAAAAGGATACCCTGTGTTTTGCAGGAATTCCTGCTGGAGTCATTTCTCAGCTACAGGATAATAAGGAATGTCTCAGTTTGATATATTAGTAACTCGACTTTATTGACATTTCAAGAGGAACTCTGTTATATCCTTATAATGTTTCATTCAGAAATCTCAACCATTGTGTTGTTCATGTCTACTCTAAATGGAAAAACAAATGGAATTTTAAAAATAATCTCCCTAATATGGGTTTCTTTTTTGTTTCTGCCACATCCTGTGTACTTTTAAAATTTCTGGACTGGTGCTCTTGAACGAATTGATTTTAAAAAATAATTGTTTCCCTAGACAACTAAAGAGAGTTCATTACTTTGGGGAATAATATCAGCTGAAATTATATGCAGCAAAAGAGATATAAAACCCATGGAAAGCTAGGTCATCCAGAAGGAAGGAAATGTAAAAAATGACGATCACCTGAGAGGCAAACTCACAGCCTTGGGGCAGAGTTACATCCCCAGGTTCCATATTGTCTTCACACCTGCTATGTACGGCTCCACACAGCCCACAGCACCTTCTTCTAGAAGCCTCCTCCAGCAACCCAGATTTTCTTGCTATTCTACAGCTTAAAGAATTATGCTGGCTCTATTTTCCTAATGGGAAAAAGCACCAATTCCTCTCTTAAAAACAAAACCTTTTGTAGATATTTTTAAAATACCAACATCATTTTTTGCAGATCTAGAAAAAATAATTCTATGCTTCATATGGAACCAGGGAAGATCCCATATAGCAAAATTAACATTAAGCAAAAAGAACAAATTTGGAGGCATCACTTTACCAGACTTCAAGCTATACTACAAGGCTTTAGTAACCAAAACAGCATGGTACTGGCCCAAGAACAGAAGCATAGCCAATGGAACAGAACTGAGAACCACATATAAAATCAACCTCATATTGCCATCTGATCTTTGACAAAGCAGACAAAAACATACACTGGGAAAAATAACCCTTGTTCAATAAATGGTGCTGGGAAAATTGGATAGCCACATGTAGAAGACTGAAACAGGATCCACACCTCTCACCTCTCACAAAAATCAACTTACAATGGATAATAGACTTAAACCTAAGGCATGAAACCATAAGAATTCTCAAAGAAAATGTTGCAAAAACTCTTATAGCCATTGGCCTAGGCAAAGAATTTATGAAGAAGACCCCAAAAGCAATCATAGCATCAACAAAAATAGATAAATGGGACCTGATCAAATTAAAAAGCTTCTACACAGCCAAAGAAACTATCACTAGAATGAATAGACAACCTATGTAATGGGAGAAAATATTTGCATGATATCCATCTGATTAAGGGCTGATAACTAGAATCTATATAGAACTCAGGAAAATCAGCAAGAAAAAATTAAAGAATCCCATTAAAAAGTGGACAAAGGACAGGTACAGAAACTTTTCAAAAGAAGATAAACTAATGGACAACAAACTATGAAAAAATGCTCAACATCTCTAATCATCAAAGAAATGCAAATCAAAACCACAGTAAGATACCACTTAACTCCTGTGAGAATGGCTTTTATTAAAAAGTCCCAAAACAACAAATGTCGGTGTGGATACGGAGAGATAGGAACATTCATACACTGCTGGTGGTACTGCAAACCAGTACAACCTCTATGGAAAGTAATATGGAGATACCTCAAAGAACTAAAAGTAGAACTACCATTTGATCCAGCAATCCCACTACTGGGAAGCTACCCAAAGGAAAAAAAGAAAAGACATTGTATAAAAAAGAACATCTGTACTCAAGTGTTTATAGCAGCACAATTCACAATTGCAAAGATGTGGAGACAACCCAAGTGCCCATCAATACATGAGTGGATTAATAAAATGCAGTATATGTATGCATGGAGTACTACTCAGCCACAAAAAACAGTGGTGATCTAGCACCTCTTCTATTATCCTGGATGGAGCTGGAGCCCATTTCCTAAGTGAAGTATCACAAGAATGAAAAAACAAACACCACACGTACTCACCATCTAATTGGTACTAATTGATTAACACTTATATGCACATATGGAAGTAACACTCATCAGGTGTCAGGCAGATGGGAGAGGGGAGGAGGGGATGGGCATATTCATATCCAATGGGTGCGGTGCGCACTGCCTGGGGGATGGACACACTTGTAGCTGTGACTAGGGCAGGGCAAAGGCAATATATGTAACTTAAACATTTGTACCCCCGTAATATGCTGAAATAAAAATAAATAAAAAAAAGTTTTGCCAGCTTGGGTTTCCATCACTCACCAGCTCATTCAAGACTCCACATTCTCTCACTTGCTGCATCTCCTATAGAGAATGTTTTACCTCACTGAGGTGCCATCCAAAACCCCATGTAAATTCTGCATGACTTGCCCTTCCCCTGGTGTGGAGAATGAACAGCTTTTAGTCTGGACTGGAATAGAGGTCACACTTTTGCACGTTAGCAGTGAAAGGTCAGCTATGCCACTTGCTCATCTGAAATGCATGTATCTCTCCACGTGCAGATTAACACCCACTTCAGGCACAATTCAGGAACTCAACCTTGAAGGGCTCCTGCCAAAAATATCACTCACACTGCTATCATTTAGCAGAAATCATTTAAGGCTTATACTGCTCAACCATTTTTGTAGGTTCTCTACACACTCATAAGTTAGGTCACCAAAACCAACACTCCTACTTAGCTCTCTCAAGGAAGGGTTTCTCAGAGAAACATTATTGTACCTTCGATTAAAGAGCTCTGTGAGAACAATATGTGAAGAATGTGCCTGTGAATCCTGCAAAAGTTGCAGTTGAAAAGAATGCTCACTGTCCCTCCACATCTGTTATGCAGCAAGTGTATTGGCCAACTTTCCAGCCCGTCCTTTTTCTTGTATTAGGAATATTGCAGACTCCAGTTTGGCTTCTTCTTGTTATTTATTTTTCACCTGCTTGTCACCTAAGGTATTAGGTTATTAAGTGTGAAATGTCCGATTTCCTTAAGTACTAAGTTTGATAGTTGATATCCCTGACATTTCACTTTGACACTTCTTGCTTTATTTTTATTGTGGAGGTACATCCTCAGTCTTGCAAACGCATGTTTTTGCTTGTGATTATCTTTTACATTTTTTTAGAGCAATTTTGTGAATCCATGGATAAGTCAAAACTTCATGTAATTTTAAAATATGAGTTCTGTGGTGGAACCAATGTAGCACAGACAGCTCGAAATATCAACGAAGCATTTGGGAAGAATGTGGCTAATGAACGCACTGTATGTCAATGGTTTGAGAAGTTCCCTTCTGGTGATTTTAATCTTGAAAATGACCTACGTGGGTGACCTCAGACCAAGGTTAATAGTGATGAACTGAAAGCTATAGTCTAAGTGGATCCATCTCAACATATCACAAATTGGCAGCAAGGTTTCACGTTACTATTTCAACAATATTGGAACATTTGAAGCAAATTGGCAAGGTAAAGAAGTTGGATGGATGGGTACCGCAAGAATTAAATGAGCATCAGGATAAAAATAGTCTCAAAGTTTGCCTTTCTTTGCTGTCATGACATAAAGGCAAACCTTTACTGTCACAACATAAAGGTGAACCATTTCTACACCGTATTGCTACATGTGATGAAAAATGGATTCTTTTTGACAATTGCAAGCATTTGGCACAATGGTTGGATAAAGATGAAGTGCCGAAACACAGTCGAAACCATCTTGAATCTTGTGTTTGTCACTCTGTTGCTTCCTCTTCTATACAGTCTCATTTTATCAATATGTACATCTAAAATATGCATTTTTAAGTTTAGTCGTCTTTATTCTTAAAAAAAAAGAATGTGACCACATGTTATCTTTTAGGTCTTGTTTTTTTCACTTTATGTTATTTGGATTTATCCATATTGTTCTGTGTGGCTATAGTTTACTCATTTTGACCATTGTATAATAGTCTGTGATGTGGATGACAGTTTATTAATTCACCCTTCTGCTGCCATTGGACATTTGGGTGATTTCCATGTTTTTGCTCTTGTTAAAAGCGTTGCTAAGAAGCTTCTTCTACAGGTCTCCTGCTGTTCAAATGTAAAAATATATCTTGGACATGGACATATAGGTAGAACTCGTAGCTCATTAGGATGGACAAGTGTTCAATTTAAATACGTAATGTCAAACTGTTTTCCCAAGTGCTCATACCAATTTATTCTGCCACTAATCATGCACACAGATCTCATGAATCCACACCCTCCTCAAAACAGACTTCTGAGCTCTTCCAAATAAGATAGGTAAAACACAGCACTTTTTGTAAGACATAAATTTATTTTAAAGAGAAATTTCATATTTTTATCGTAAGTACGAAACTAGTATCACTTGTTAGAAGTAAAAATCAATCATGAAAATAAATAAAACAAAAACAAAATAATGCTTAAAAGTTATCGCTAGCTACACTCACCTACTGAAAGCAATAGCCTGAGATTGCTGCTTTCTTTATTAAGAGGGAAGGCAAGCAAGCATCAGAGTTTGCGACTTAGCAGTACCAAAACGAGACTATCTGACCAAAAGAACACTGAAAGGAGGAGACTGACTCACTCTGTGATTTATTGCCTATAATGCTGAATACTCTGAATTCTTAAAATCATCTGATTTCCACCCATGAGTTTGCCCTAAATTAGTTCTCTGTAATACTTTCTCAAATAATCTTTGCTAATCACCTCCAATTCCTATGAGATTCTCTGAGGTTCTGATGCATTTGACCATGTCAACTTTGATATGGAGCTACTTGAGTCAATTCCTTTTATGTTTTGTATTGGAGAGAGTTCATATTTAAGTGGGAATATTCTCTAAAGTAAGGGCAGGAAAGTTGTAAGTGGCAATGATCTTAGATGGAGTTTGCCAAATTTTGTTGAAGATTCAAAATTTAAACTCAGAGCTTTATACAAGTTTAAAGAGACAACTGTGGAATGGGAAGGACACAGTGTGCAGTAGTCAGAGAAACATGGCTATGCTACTTCAGTTTCCCATTGTGAGTGATTAATCTCTGAACTGAGATGCACGAGTCCTTCCACATTTATTAAGGTTCAATAAAGGCAAGGCAGGGGCCATACGGAAGATGCTCAACTATTGCTAATTCCCTCCTCCCAATTTCTCTGAAGGTTTTGTTTCCTCTGTGGAATTAAACTTCACCCAGAATACTTGCTGAAACATAATAATTAGTATTAATTTTAGCTCAAGCTAGATTATATACAAAGATTTGAGTGCTGAGTTTTTGTTGCCTTGATAGGTGACATTAGGCATGTATTGTCTTATGTCAGCTGTCCTTAAATGACATCTGGGTTATCTGTCATTCTCAGCGATCATTCCTTTTGAAACAGAATGAGGAAGCCTCTGTAAAATCATTTTAGCCTTCCCGTGCAATAGACCACTCTAATACCGTTTTTCTCCATAAAACCACTTGATTCGTTTGATGAGTGATAATTCTGCATCAGCTCTGAACACTGAACATTTTTTTACCTCATACATCATCAAGAAGAAAGATCTTCATGACTGTGTGGACATTGCATCTCTCCCAAAGAATTTTATTGCCCTCAAGATGACATTTGTGCTGCTGTGTGGGACAAGGCCTTGCATACTCCAAGACACCCTGATGAGAGGCTGGAGAATGTTATTTGCACAAGGCAGCATCAGATCCTGGGCGACCAAGGAAGATATGAATCACATCCATTATCTGGCCCACGCTTAAGATTCTAAGTCTGTCAATGAAGTTGGTCAAATTGGCAGAAATGTCCATTCTGGTCTCTGTGAACACCAGAGAGCTATAAAATTGCTCTGAGTGGAAAATTCAACTCTTGCAGAAATTACAAGTCTGCAGCCAACACCACCAGGCAAACTGAAAACCAGCCAGAATATTTTAAAAAAAAGCAAATGACCACAAACCATACAAAATATTCACATCCATGGTATAAAGAAAAATACTCCAAGGATTCCAAAGATCTGATTTATTAAAGACTTGTGTTTCTGCAAATGCATAAAATTGCACAATTACTCATAGAAAATCAGCCCTCAATGCATTTTGCACCAGGTAGAAGCTATATGAAGAAAAATCCCATTTATATAAGGAGCCTATGATCACTATGATTTATTAGGCAATTTGCCCACGTGTAGTCCCATGTGAGCACCAGGCCCAGCATGGAACCCTACCCAGGGGCAGAGAGCAAGATGCGGCCGGAGGGCGCCAGAAGACGTCTAGCTTAAAGGGCACATTTGTGTGAAATCTGGTAATAACAAGACCAAGTAGTGAAGTTGGAAATTTTAAAGAAAGAAAGAAGAACATTCCCCTTGGGCTCCAAGAACTGAATAAAGAAGGTTTTCCCCAAGAAAAGCCATTCATTCACGGCTCACTCTGGTCTTCTCTAAGATGCTAAGGCCTACCCAGAGCCCCCACTCCCCTTCGGAGAAGGCCGGGATGGAGCCGCTGCTCACAGTGGAAGCTGTGAACGAAGCTCACACAGGGACCTTCCTGAAAGTCTCCAGCACTCTAGCTGAAAGCTCATCTCCTTTTTGCTCCATTCCCTAAGGGGCAATTCAGTTGTGCTGGTCCAGCAGATGAAATTTTGCACCGAGCTGCACAGAATTATTATGCTTTAGGGATGCAAGGCAGGGAAGAGGATGCTAGGTGATAATCCTGCAGCATGTGTGCTGCTGAGAAAAAAGTATGTATTTTAGCCTAAAAATGCCTAAAACCGCTCTCTCTATGATCCTGGCTGCTCCATGTAAAACATATTCTGTTACAGATGCTTGCCGTCCACAACAAATGAAGGAAAGTTCATTTAAACAGATGGCTACGAACAAGACCGAATCTCTTCCTGCTTCCCCATTTATAGGCACGCGCCAGGAGAGCTTGCACAGACAAGCAGCAACATCACCCAGGACAGAAAGTCACGGATTTCCCTACATGGTTTCACAGAATGTTGCCATGTGACCTATTTCCCTCGCCAGGCACTCACAGAATATTTAAAGGATATGACCGGACTCAATGTAAGATTATATAATATAAAACAGTTTAATTAGAAAATTTGAATATATATCAAATAAAATATATGTGGAAAAAATTATATATAAATGTGTATAATTCACAGACATAGAAAAGTATAGCAGAATCCATAAATGTTGTTGATGACGCTGATAAGTGCAAGGCAGCATGCCGAAGCATTCAAATATTAATCAAAAAAATTAGCAGGCTGCGGTGGCACACACCTGGAGTCCCATCTACTTGGGAGGCTGAGGCAGGAGGATCACTTGAATCCAAGAGTTTGGGTCCATCATAGCTCACTGATGATGCCACTGCACTTCAGCCTGAGTGACAGAGCAAGATCCTATCTCAAAAAAAAAAAAAAAAAGGCTTTCGGTAATTTTTGTTGGCATTGTTCAGGTCTCACATTGCTCCTTCTCTTAATCCTGACTCCAGTTATGAAATCACTGATTTGGCAAACTCTTATCAAACTGTATGGTTTCAAGGGGATACTCATAAAAGGAAAATTTACACTAATGTTGTTTGCATATGTTGTCCTGGTAAAGGACCAGAAATTTGAAGGTACCAACTTCTCTTCTTATTCTTTCAACTGGACTACAGCCTCTGTTCTGGTGTCAGATGGTAAAAACATCTGAGTTATTTATTGACATATCTACCAGTGAACAAGTCGTTATTTCAAGGAAGTTTTTCTAGGGACGCCCAAGTAACATTAGGGTATTACTGTCACCTACAAAGCAAAAACATCTGCTTTTTCAGTTTGCCAAGTAATAACAACGTACCAGCAATTATTATTAATGTGCTATGTTAGGCCATTGTGTTCATCATCAACCTACAGTTTTGAAGTCTTGTAAGGCTCAATTGTCAAAAAATGAATTTATACAATTCCAAGGTGAAATGTGAAAAATACACCTCAGCTTGAAAATAAAGCTACATTTGGGCACTGTGCTTTCGAGTATATATTTTAAAGAGATAAGTTAAATAATTGCTAAAGTTAATTAAGTAGACATGGGTGTTAAATGCCTTTCTGTCATGCTCTTGTACTGATTCTATAAAATACAGATGTACTTGGCATTTGGAAGGGGGAGAGTGTGAACTTTATGTTAAAAAATTCCCAAGGAGTAACCCCGAAATAAATTATTTACATCCTATTTTATTGTACAAATGAAGTTTTAGTGACTAATTGGTTGATTTGAAATGAGAATATTCCAGTCATTTTTTTCCAGTAAAACTAAATGATGGAAAATAAAGTATAAGAAATTGATTGGTCCAGTAGGAGTGGAATCATGTAGAAGTTCTGTGTATTTTTTTCTTATTTGGGAGACCATCCTGATTCACTACTAATATGTTTTTAAAAATGAAGGTGGAACATATCCAAACCTCAGTTCATAGGAATGGAATTAATATTGCAGCAAAAACAAATGAGGGACCAGCTCTGAAACTCTGGCTACCAGGAACCTTGAACTCAGCAGCCCCATGGACCTTGTGACTCATTCTGGGAAAGAACTTTCCCCTGCCACTCTCAGAAGGGATCTGACCACTTCTATCAGCCATTAGCCCAGCTCTTTATATTATGCACAATAAGAGCCATCAAAGTTGCCTGAAAAAGGAGTGTGTGATGTATCATCAATGTATGTGATGATAGTGAATGGGATTATAACAGATGAGATACTCTGAAGAATTTTTTTTCTTTCTTTAGCATTTCTTTCAAAGTAAAATACAAAAGTTGGAAAAATAAAGTTTTGTGGAAAAATTTCTGAGTGCTCTTCAAATGAAAAACATTACGGGAATTATTATTATTATTATTTTTACTTCAATCAGTCTTGTGTTTAAATAAATATGACGCATGCCATTTAACAACTTCAAGATGGGAAATGAAAAGTCATATGCTTCCAATTAAAATAATCTCCCAGAAAGTATTGAAGTATTTCATGGGAGTCTGAGGAATAAATGCAGTTTTTGTGCTTTTTCAGAAGGGATGTCTACAGTTATCTCCCCAAACCCCTGCCTGCGGTCTGATCTCTTGCAAATTTCCCAATTTGTTTGGAAGAAGAAGGCTACTTACTAGCTGGTTGAAACAAATTTGTCTTTCACACATCCTATCAGATTATGCTGCAGCTGAAACTATAATAGCTTATTTCTCATTCATGCTACGGAAGTACACAGCCATCATGGTCACCATGGAATTTCTGGTCATCAGAGTCTGGGAGGCAGTCATTAACTAGATGCTGCTGAGAGTCATGCCAGGTAGAAAGAGCTCTGAAGGGTCGTGCATTAGCAATTAAATTCTTAGCCCTGAACCAATCCATATCAAACATTGGCCAGAACTCGTCACATGATGCTATCCAACCACAAGGAAGTCAGCAAATACAATCTGTCCATGTGCTTGAAATATCTGATGAACTGCATTAAACATGATCACACATAATTGCATATCTACATTAATTACTTTGACCTTCAATTAATTCCTTCCTGGCATGGAAATATCAATGAATTTTATGTCACTTAAACAATTCATGTCATGTAAGTTTTTCCATCTTCTTGCACCTTATTTTTTGCCACTTGGCATCATTTTAGGTAAAATATATGGACGATGTTGAATATGGTTATCATCAAACTAGAGGATGACCATAAATTTACCTTCAATCCCCGTATTTTTATAAGCCAGATAACTATTTATCACCCAATTGAGAATTTTTTCATGCTCTCTTCTTCATTAATATGAGATTTTATATTTTTAAATTATAACATGACAGACAGATCACTAATTGGAAAATACTTCTCCTCTGAAAACCCACAAAATATGACTCAGCTTTCTGGTTAGAAAAAGAGAAACGTTTTCAGAAATTAATTTTAATAGCTGCCAATTCAATGAATATTTTGAATAAAGTTTCAGGATTTTGCAACTATTTCAAAAAGTATTTCAGCATAAACTAATAGTAATTTTAAGATCACGTCCACGTCTCTTTTCAGTCTAATGTCTATTACATGAAGGCATCTGGCAAATACTTTGAAACTGCATTGTTCTGAACTCCTGATGTTAGAGATATTAATCATGAAGACCTGCTATCATGACATACTACTGCTAGAAAACATACCTTAAAAATAATAAATAAAAGAGCTAAAGAAATTTCGAGTTTAGAGTTTAAGTGCAGGGGTCTTGAAACTTTTGTCTTTGTCAAATAAAAATTTACTCAGAACTCTAAAATAGGTGAAGGTAAAAGCAGGGCTGCTTTCCCCGATGCTGAGCTGCAGGAAGCCGGGGAAGTCGAGGCAGTGAGCTTCCCGCCTTACCATTAGGCTCCTCCCTTGCCCCCTCTACCTCATGATGGCTTTGGGGCACTTTCAGAAGCCTCTAGGGTTTCATAGAGCATAGGTTCAAATTTGCTAATCTACAACTAGTTAGCAGAGGAAGAAACAAGGTACAGACAGGTCAACGAGTGGGCCGAAGGGGCACAGCCAGTTGACTGAAGGGCCAGGTGTCTAGAAGTAAAAGACTGAGGTTTAAGGCTTTTTAGAAACTATTTTATTGACAGACTCCAAGCCTGAAACATATTTTGGGAATATTTGCTAACACCTCAATCAGCATGTATTTATTATGTCTCTGCGTATTTATTGAGTAGGGTAATATTTCATAGATGACATGAAATAAAAAAATAAGTCACATTTCCCATCTCCAAAGAACTTGCTGTCTAGTTTGGAGGAAGAAAATTATTTGTCTGTTTTTCTAAAGCTAGCATCTCTCCATCTGTTCATTCCATGAGCGCTTATTCAATAAATATTTAACAAACATCTTATCCACTAGGCATACTCTATTTAATTTCCACATGCCTCTTCTACCCTTCTATGTTTTCTCCTGCTTTACAGCTTGTTTCTTTTCCTTTCTTATGCCTGATCTTTTCCTCCTTTTCTTTCTCCTCCCGCACCACAGCCATCTAAAATATCCCTGTAAACTAGTTAAATCCTGGAATTTCTTTTAGCATGGAAAACAGTCTTTCATTCTACTTTTGAAGATAAAAGGATGAACATGCAAACGAACAGTTGAAAGCACAGGTAATACTTGTGTGACTGGATTTCAGTTAAAGTGCAATTAATCAATCCATCGTCAAGTATAAGTGACTGATAACAGAGTCTTTCCTGTTTTCATAGGTGTCGTGGGTGGGGAGGGGAGGGGAGGGAGCGTGAAGACAGTAAGACGCCTTTGGGCAAATGAAGGGGAGGGAAGAGGTAGTGTCTAGAAATAGAAGCGGGTCTGGGACTGCCCAAGTCTTGATAGTTTTGCCCGGGACAAACCGCGGCATTACCCTGAAGTATCTGTGGAGTGCAGCTGCAAAACGAAGGCAGTTCTACGTGATTTATGAAAGGGCTCACATGATTTATGAAGACTTAAAAAAACATGGGCACACAGCTGACTTTCTATAAAGCAGTTTCTTTCCCCGGGGATTCGAGGAGCTTGGAATTTAATGAGGAAAACCGAATCTCCAACGAGAGACGATAAGGAAATGAGACTGTTTCTCACACAGACATACCAGAATTTATGTATCCTGAGACTCTGGCCTTCACAGGCCTCAGCCAAACCCAGCTACTCCTTGCTCCCCCAGCACTTGTTGGAACTCTTTCACCCTGCCTTCACCCTGCCACCCTTTATGTTAATAATACTGATCTCCTCTCAGGAGAGTCACAGACGTTTAGTTTGCCAGGAGTGACTGCCCCAATTTCTCTCTTCCTCCGCCCCATGCTGCCAGTTGAAATCCTATACATGTGTAAAGTCCTAATCCAAAGGTCAGGTAGAATCTCTCTTCCCTCCAAACCTTCAAAGCACTCTGTTCACATCTCAGTCATAGCATGTAATATACTTTATGTTATTGGTAAACATGTTCTTTCAGGTGCATGCGTGTGTGTTAAAGACAAAAACAGCAATTAAAAACAAGAATGAAAAACAAGAAAGTTTTAGGTCTCGATGGGCTGTGTATGGCCGGTGGTATGATGTATTTGGATAACAGATAACAAAGGAATCCCATCTCCTATGTTACGTCCATTGTCTCTGAGCAGAGAATGCGGATTGCATTTGTTTATCTGCCCAGAAAGTATCCCCGCGATGCTGGCCTTTTACCATGTATGGTCAGGGCTGAGGGGTGGGTGACGGGGGAGCGGTGGTGTAGAACGTGCTTGGGTACGGCATATTAACTTCCTCCCAGTTCTGTGGACACAGTGATTGGTCTAGGAGCAGGAAGGTGTCTCAAGTCCAGCCAATCGGAGTTCTCACCCAGGATCTCTTGATCTAAAGTTAGGCGGGAAGCACGTGGGGCTATGATGCTGGCCTGTGGGGCTGCTGGTGTTTGTGTGCAGTAAGAAAGAATGAAGTCAGACACAAGAAAGATGAAAGAGATGCAGGGAGAAAGAGACTTGGCTATACTAAGTCCCATTTCCATCCCCAACATTATGGTTCCTTAGGTCTTTTGTTTCTGCAACATACCCTAGTACCCTCTTTTTATGTTTGTGCTAATTTAAGCTGGATTTCTGTCACTTGCAACCAAGTATCTTTACTAAGTAGATCTCGATTAAAGAGAATGATCTTACGATCTATACAGGTAGAAAGAATTTTTTAAGTGGAAATAGAATCACTTAACAGGTGAAGTAATTCTAACAGAACATCTTGGTTTTTTAAAATAGGTCTTGTGTCCTGGCCTCAGTTCAAAAGCTTTTTGTCAATGCTCAAAGAAGAATAATGAGTGGGAAAAAAAGAGGTGCCCCAATTTAGAGTTTTGTAAATATAGTCACAATTTTTGAAAGGAAAAAAAGACAACATTGTGGCAAATACCAGTTGCCCACTAAAGATTTCTATTCCCTTTCCATAGTTTAGAATGTGGCTACAAAGTGGCTAGAATGACTTTTCCTTTTGGTAGAGTCATGTGACTGATTCTCACCATGACATGTAAGTAAAGCTGATAGAAGGTTAAGGGGCAGGTATACCTTCTCTACCTCCTCATTCCCCTCTAAAGCTTTAGAGGAAGACAGAGCCCGAAGTGTTTAAGCCCCCAAGCCATGACATGGAAGTTATAAGAATTATGAACTGCTCTGAGAATGAAACAAACTTCTGTTGCACTAATCCACTGAGACTGTAGAGCTCACCTATTCCAGCAGTGAGCAATACCCTTACCCTAACCAGTACAGATGTGTTTTTCAAGCTCAGGCCAGAGAGTAAACCACTAAGTCCTAGAAAAAGCCTGTGCCAAATCTTGTGTGTTGTTAGAAAAAGAGACGAGCACCTAAGAATAATTTATATCAGACTAGTCTCAGAGTCTTATTTGAAACAACTCCTGAGCCAGAACAACAGTGAGGTGGATTAGATGTAAACAAGATAACTAACAGGGGCCTCTTGATAGCCCTGGACACAGGCACATTTGCAAAGGACTGAACTAGAGGAGTTGGCCTACACTGATTATTAGCTTGCTGTTATCTGGGGATTGGCTCTAGTGGCATGCAACAGGGCCTTATGCTGCCCTTAACCCTTTCCTGCTCTGTACGCATTTTTGCAGATTTTTATAAGAGATTTAAAATGTCATCTTTATCAGATTGCAGCCCTTGTGAAAAAGGGATGGATCATGCTGTGTTCAACAGCAGAATCGAAATTGTGACTAGGGATTGGCAAACTTTTCCTGTAAATGAGCACACAGCAAATATTTTGGGCTTTGCAGGCCAAGAGGTAAAATTGAGGCTATTATTAATATGGAAGTACTTTTATATAATTTTCATGTGGCATTACATATTTTTATTTTGTTTTTTTCTCAATCATGTACACATGTAAAAACAATTCTTAGATGGTGTGGAGCACAAAACAGGTGGCAGGCTAGATTTGGCCCATAGGCCACCATTTGTTAACTCCAATTTGGAATGAAATATTGGAATGAATATAAAAAAATGAAGTTATAGACTAAAAATGAGATGCTGACATTAGACATAAGCATCAGCCTCACAAAAAGGATGAGGGAGATAAGCCTTAGGTATAGAATGGGTTTCAGTGACTTTATAATGTTCCTCCCTGGACCACATGTCAAAGGAAGGGTCTAGGACTCCAGGGACCGTGCCAGGAAGGAGAGAGAACACTGGGTTTGGAATATTTGATGAGCTGCTCCCTGGAAAAGGAACCAATGCTTTTAGGGCACAGTGAGTCACTGGGAGTATTCTTTCTGGATTCAAGTACGGCCAGATCAGAAGATAATCCAGGAGTCGAGCTCCCAGTGACGGTTGGCCTACATGATCCTAATCCTTTTACAGTCTTGAGGGTCTATCTCTCTTCTCTTATAATCAGACTTCTTAAAGACATGGGAGGTATCTATTTCTTGACTTTACCTCTCACCACAAATATTTCATGAATATTTTCTAATGAGTGAACCTACTTGAATTTTCAAATTGCTTCAAATATATGAGACAAAGAAGAATACATTCTTTAAGCAGAGTGGGATGGGCTGCCTGAGTGAGGGGCCTAGGGGTCTGAAATGCTCAGGGGCTACTGGATTCAATGCATAGTTTGGCTCCTGTGCTTTTTAACCTTGGCCTTGAGGAACAGACAGCAACCCTGGTGGCTTTTAGTCCCATCCTCTGGCTGCATTGCATTAGTGCTTTCAAAACCAAAGCAGGACAAACATGCTCATCTGGCTTTCAGGACAAGATAATCCCGGATGCCCTCAAACACTCACCCACACATTAGAGGGCAGGAACCTTCCCCGTGAAAGGCAGAGTTTTCCAGCTTGGCTCATAAACAGGTAGCACACAAGTCCTCGGATACCCACTTAGCAAGTGTCATCCAGGCTGCAGAAAGAAAGAGGGAGCTCAGTAAAACACCCAGTGATTTCGGCGCTCCTGGAAACGGAATGCAGGGAGCAGGCACGGGAGATCTCTCAGCAAAAGTAATTTCCAGAGCTTACTTACGGTCAGCGCCTGGCACTTTCATAAACATTTAGAAGGGCCTATTACTACCAAGAATTACCAGGCGGCTGGATTTTGCCCCTGGGGATGGCGGGGAGGGTGGGGCCGGGGGGGGGGGCAGTGTCAGCAGCAGGTCAGCCCGGCACAGCGCTCAGATGGACAGCAGGCGCCCGCGGGCCTGGGTGACCAGGTGCCAGCAGGTTATTTCCAGGGTGAAAGGGGCTTGGTTACCAGCCCCGTCCCTGTGAGGCTGGGGGTGCAGAGAAGGGAAACATGCAGGCCATGTCCCTCATCTCCTAGTGTCTCAAACAGAGGAGCCGTAAGCGGCTCTTCCTTTCTGCACATCAAGTCTCACGGTCTTTAAACAGACCCCGAAAAGCTTGTTGTTTTAACGAGACGTTTTCTCCAGACAAGCCCCACCTGTTCCTCAGCTCTCCAGGGACCTGTGAGTTTATTCAGCAATTCTTCAGCCACTTCCTCTGCGAGTGTGCTCTGGAGGGCCGGGCTGCAGCCCTCCCGGCCCCACCTCTGCCTCAGCAAACACTCCCAGCTTCAGGCTGTCTGGATGAACTTCAGAAACCCCCAGGAGAGGGGACTGTGCACTGCATGGATGCGATGGGAGATAATGCATCTACTCTCTGATCATTCCCTGGTGTCCAGTTCATCACCAAACTGCTCCTCTCTGCATATCGCTGGTCCTCCCCTAAGTGCTGGCAGGAAGAGAAAAGTATGGATGAAGGATCCGTACTCTTCGAGGGGCGCGGGGAAGAACATGTAAAGGAACAAGGCGCTCTTCAGTGGCCCTGTCTGACCTCTGTGGGGTGGTCCCTGCTGCTAGCTGACAAATGTGCCAGACTCCACTGTCGCTGCTCCGGGACTCACATCTGCTTAGTCACACCTTGCTTACAAGCCTTCCGTGCGGAGAGTAAAGTTCTTAAAATGGCGTCAGAGGCCCTTCATGTTCTAGGCCCTCCCTGCCTCTCTCGTAACATCTGATATTTTGTCCCACCAGCCTCCCCACTGCCCTTCCCCACAGTTTGCCTCCACGTGTCCACTCTTCCTCTGGCCCTCTCCACACTGCCGTCCCTCCACCCCCACGCGGGCAGACTTGCCCACCCACCTGGCCGGCACCTAGTCACCCTGTACACACCAGCACTGATGTCACTTTCTGAGGATCCTTCCCTGACTTAGTATCTCCCCTGCCCCCCCAAAAAAGTGTGTTCACATCCTTCTAAGTCCTCTCTAAACTTTGTACTTATCCCCCGGGTTTACGCCTCATGTCTGTATCACCCACCAGACAGGAAGAGTTCCATGAAGGTAGGCCCATATCTGTTTTTTTTCATCACTGTTTTCCATTTTTTAATCACTGTTTTCCAGGCACCTAGCACAGAGCCTGTAACTTAGTAGGAACATAGTAAAAACTGGCTCATTGAATGAATGAATGAATGAGCGTGCTTTCCCGTCACTTCGCCCCATTGGTTGGCTGAGACTACGCCGTAGCTTCTGCACCCACTGCCTGTCTGTACCCAAGGATGCTCTACGCGCGGTGCCCTGTGCTGCCAGCTACCCTGGCCTTCCTCCTGCAGTGGGTTCCAGCACAACAGCTGTCCCCATTTCCACGGGAAACTCTGATTCCAGGGCCTGATCTCTCCTAATCCACTCCCTTGGATTATAGTTGGCTGGGCCTTTCCACTTGGTGCCCAGAGACCCAACAAGTGAAGCTTTATAGAGATGCAACTTGGCATCAATATGTCCAGGAACACCCTCAGAATTTTAGCTGATAGCACATTCTCTGGGCGTCTGTCCGTGGAACTGCTGAGGGTGCCACTGAGCTGGGGGACGGTGCTTCCTGTAATACTGTGCTTACAGAGAGGCTGCAATGGCCCATCCTGCTGTGTATGCGTCACACCAAACCTCTAGAGCCCAGTGCAGTTCAGGACGTCATCCAACAAGGAAAATGGAGAGACTGAGTTTGGGGCAGAAACATGACAAACAAGCAACTTGACTTATGTAAGTCAAGGTGGAGGTGGAGAGAAAAGGGAAAGTAACACCTGCAGGTTCTCCTCCCATACATGAAGGCTGTCATTTGGAAGGTCTATTAGACTCTACATGGGCTAGGAATGTGTTTGTTGGGAGGGATCTGGTCCATGAGCCCCCTGAATTATAAGCAAAACTTCAACTGTATGTACATGTTTTCCTGGAGAGAGAGTCTATACCTTTATCTTGTTTCTCAAAGAGGTCCCCAAAATACTAAAAACCAAAATGCCAAAAAATTATTAAAACCAATGATATCCATCATCAAGCAGAATTGGAGATTAGTTAAAGGCAGGATCAAGGTCAGGTGTGGTGGTGCATGCCTGTAGTCCCCATTACTCAGAAGGATGAGGCAGGAGGATTGCTTGAGCCCAGGAGTTTGAATCCAGCCTGGGCAACATAGTGAGATCCCATCTTTAAAAAAAAAAAGACAGGATTGAGCAAGAAGTGACTACGTCCAGCAGGAGAGGAGACAGAAGAAAGGACAGAATGGCAAGAAAAACTCCACATTAGTTATGGCCAGGGCTTATAAAGATGCTCTTCAGGTGAGGTTTTCTCGTGTGTTGTTCTGAAGCCTGATTGCTCCTATAGTTTGCCCCTGCATTTTGCTTCGGCTGATCTTAAAGGTGAGGTTTTCTAGCATCTGACACCTTTAGTATGATATGAACCTTCAGTATGATCTTATGTTTTCTCCTAGGATGTCAGTTGCTGGGCAGTGTTGTGGAGAAACCAACCTCAGAACCAGCCCCAGATGGTCCCCCAAATGGTCTTGATTCAGGGTGTCCTCTGTGTAATCATCCAGCTGCTTCCAAGAAGCAGCCAGCAGTAGGTATGATTACCCAGAAGTAGGTATGAAAGGCTTTGGCCTTCCCTGCCAGGACAGAGGGAGTCAGCACAGACCAGCGTGAGGGTCTCACTCTCACTCCCCAAAGCTCCAAGAGTGGCCCTGCTTCCAGGAGCATGACAGAGTTGAGTATTAATTACTTGCTGAATTTCATGCCGAATAAAACCACATGTGTCTTTCAGCTGTGGTTTGGAAACATTTCCACCCTGGATATTATCTGTGAAAATTGGATGGGATTACATCACCTTGCTGCTGGTTTATGCATGTTCGGATTTCATGTCAGCAGAGAAGAGAAGGCGCTTCTGTGTGCTTCTCCTGGAGTTTTCCACAGAGAGGCGGCAGACAGGCGGAGGCGGGGCGAGGCCTGACCTCAGTCACACAGCATGGGGAGGGCTGCGTCTGCCATCTTGGGGGCCTGGAGTTGGCCCAGCAGGCAATAAACAGGGAGCCCGTGACAGGTTTGTTTTTAAAAATTGAGCAATGGGTTCGTATCAGCCCCGTGGCAGCTTAGAGGGAAGAGAGAGGATCAGAAGAGAAGCAGCAGCAAAGTTAGGCAGGGAGGGCCTGAGAATAGCAGATATAAAAGGTGGAAACAGTTTTGAAAAATATTTAGAATAAAAAGGGGACAACTTTGATGATTCTTTGGACATTGGACAGTGTGGGGATGGGGAGAATCTTAGATGAATCCCAGATTTCTCACCTGAGTGGCCATTGCATGGTGGAACCAGGCAGACGAAGGTAGGGATGACAGGGAATAGGTCTTAAGGAAAAATAAGGAGGCACGTCGGCCCCCTTGAGCCTTGAGGTATCTTCATGACAACTATGTGTGCAAGTTCCAGGGGGCAGGCAGGTATATGTATTTGATGTGCTGGTGGAAGTCAAGGTGGGAAAAACCGTTTGAGAGTCATTCTCCCATAGACGGTTGATGAATCGCAAGTGTGGGTGGGATTGCCCCGGGGCAGCACTCAGACAGAGACAAAGTCAGCCAAAGAGGGAATCATGGAAACTCTAATCTTCCTACCAAGGAGACTGAGAAGAAATGCTCAGACTGGGGCAGGGTGTGTCAGATGGGAGTACAAAAGGGAGTAGGCTTGGAAGGAGGTAAAACCAGAAGCCAGGCATGTACAGAATTCCAAGAAGTGGAACAATAAATTATAAAGATAATGCAGAGGATTAAGGATAGTAACAGCAAAACATTTTTTTTTTCACTGACATGTCAACAGGGACATTGGTGATTTTTGCTGGAACAGTTTCAGGGGTGTTGTGAGGGTAGAAGCTACATGATGAAGGTTTGAGATGAGAATGGACAGCAAAAAAATTTAGAGAGGGAATATATTCTACTTTTCAGGATGCTCGACTTAGAAGAGGAAGTCAAGATTAAAAAGATACTATTTCAAGGAAATGGTTTACATTTTAAGATTTTTATTTGTTTTGATGAAGGAGACTTGGTCAAATTTATACATCGAAGGAAATGAGACAGCAAAGCAGCACAGGCTGAAGGCAAAAGAATGCAGTGACAGAGCCAAGTTCTGGGGACAGAAACAGAGAAGGCCATGAACACAGGTGAAGAGCTTGGCTGTTAACAGAGGGAAGAGCAAGGTGGGAGGGAGGATATAATACCTAAAGGTTGAGAAATTTATAGCCAATTTCCTAAATATCCTCCAAAGATGACACAGGATGCAAGGTCACCTTCTGAGAGGAGAAGTGTAGGTATGGCCAGGAATAGGATAGGGGGAGTGAGGAAAGTTGTGTTTTACATCATTGCTTAGGTGAATGGAGAGCGAGCTAATCAAAGACCAGAAAAGGAGTTGTCCAGAAATATTATTAGGAGACCAGGGAATTGTAATTGCACTAATGCCCAGAGTTGTAGAATATTCCTACCAGCTTTCAACCATTCAAGTGTAGGAGTTGGCATGGAGATCTGAACTTGACCTGATGCTGTAACTGACCACATGGGTATGGAATGTGCCTGGGAAGAAAGAAACCAGGAGTAGAGAGGGAGGCTGAGTCTTTTGCCATAGTCTTTAGTGAAATTGGCAAGTGGCCCACGGTGTGCTTAAAAGTCAAATACATCTAGGTTTGAGTCCCAATTCAACCACTTCCTGAGTACAAGATCTGACTAGTGGCCTTCTGGCTTCTTTTATCTTGCAGACTATAGTGCTGGCCATAATGCTTCTTATACCATGTCACTGGAGATTGGAAAAAGTGAGCTGTCTGTAGCTACAGTTGTCCAACCTGGATCCAGTTCATCAGCCAGTATCCCATATGTACAAAAGAGGGGTTTTATCTGGGAAGACTTGAGGCAAGAGAGTAGGTTATCACTGTCTTTCTACTCTCACCAGGCATAAAATTAGGACTCTGCTGATTAACCTACTCCACTCCTAGCGGAGACTATGGCAGAAGCTGGAGAGACAAAGTGGAGGTGTATCTAGCCTTTCTCAACACACCTTAATGCAGCTACTGCTACTAATACCTTGTTAGAAAATGAAAACCAAAAGGGATTCTAGGACAGGAGGCACATGGCTCTTTGAAGTAAAGCTGAAAGTATGGTCTCCCTAGAAGGAAGGATGAACACCCACCCCCAGAGAAGGATACAGGGAAAGCAACATCTTCAGGGAAACAGCCTCAGATACAGCTGGAAGCAGGCCCAGGTCTGGCTTCAGGCAGCTGTCCCCAAGCTGTTTCCCACTAGAACAATAAATCTCCACCCTCAAACACAACCAGAGATCAGGGTTTTTCCAGGCACTGTTTGGCATGGTCAGAAGAGTGGGCAGCGCTTGGGCATTCTTCCGTCACAACCTTCTTTGAGGTTCATTTTCGTATTTTGCAGTGGCAGCAGCTCAGACAGATTTTTCTGCTGTGAAGATTAGCTTTCATCTTTGAATTGTGGTTTCTGGTTTGGAGGCCACAACGATAATAAGGCTAAAGCCTTCTTCCTGTTGTCAGAAGTGTCCTTGCTTAGAATAGATAAAGTTTCCCAGGGCACAGGGTCCCTGCAAGCAAATTAGGATAATGCCCACCTGATGTAACGTGAAAGGCCCACCCCAAAATCCCACCTGTCCCCCACTGTTCCACTGCCATGGCTGATGCTTTGTGATAACCTTGCCGTTACCATTGCCCTCGTGAAATGCAGACAGCCTCTGGAAAGACAAAATAATCCCTTCTTTTTCCCACTTCACTGTGAATTATTTTATTAGACTTCCTTTCATCAGTGTTAGAAAGGCTAGCACATGGAGAAATCTGGAATGAGTATAGTTACACATTGAAAGAGCAAAGACAGGGAGAAAGGGCAAACAGGTAGACACAAGGTGGTAGGGCTGGTGAAAGCCAGGTGCTCAGGACAAGTTACCTGCTGCAGAACTTTGTTAGCAGATCAACTGGGAAATCTGGCTGAGTGAGCATTTTCTTTGTTTTTGCTCTTTAAATTTTGGTCTTATAAACACTTTAGGTGAAATTACTTGATAGAGTCCATATTTGTTGTCCCCGTGTCTGGTCTGGACTTGGCAGCAAGAGTAAAAAGACTGAGGTGTTTGAGAAATGACTTTCTTTCCAGACTCTCTGGAAATATTTAATGTCAAAAATATTTGGATTGTTGGATTTACAACTTTAATGGACATGCAAAGAGTAACAAGGACTCCTTAACTACTGAATCTGTTCTTTCAAAGTTTTGTTTTCACTTGTTTTATTGTGGAATATAGTTTAAGCACAGAAAAGTATATAAAATATATATGTATAATTTAAAATAGCAAAGCAGGAAATGAACAAATTATTCAGTGCATATTATTTTTGCATGCAACAATATGGATCAATTTTACAAACAAAATATTGAGGAAAAGCAGCTGAACCAAAAAAAAAAAAGAGTATGTACTACATAATTCCATTTATATAAAGTTCAAATCAGGCAAAACTGATCTGTGGTGTTGAAAGTCAGAATAGTGGTTACCTTTGAGAGAGGAGTTAGTGACTCACCATTCCTTATTTTGTGTATTTTTGCTTGCTATCTTTTTTCTTTCTTTCTTTTTTTTTTTTTTTTTGAGATAGAGTCTCTCTCTGTTGCCCAAGCTAGACTGCTGTGGTGTCAGCCTAGCTCACAGCAACCTCAAACTCCTGGGCTCAAGAAATCCTCCTGCCTCAGCCTCCTGAGTAGCTGGGACTACAGGTGTGTACCACCATGACACCCAGCTAATTTTTTTCTATTTTTAGTAGAGACGAGATCTCACTCTAGCTCAGGCTAGTCTCAAACTCCTGAACTCAAGCAATCTTCCCTTCTCGGCCTCCCAGGGTGCTAGGATTACAGGTGTGAACCACCACACCCAGCCTATCTTTTTTCTTCATTAGGATAGCTAGTGATTCACATGTGGGAAAGTTTTGGTGTTGGTGCCCTGGCAATCTTTAGCTTCATTCATTGAGCTGTATGCTTCTATGTGCACTTTTGTGTATATACAATATATTTGAATAAAGAGTTTGCAAAATATAATAATACAGCCAACACCTTAGAACCCAAGACCCAAGTAAAGGAATAGATTGTGCCATTTTCTTAGATACCCGCTCCGTGCAACATCACTGCAGTTCCATAGCTTCCCAAGCAGACCTGTGTTTGTTGGTGCATATACATTTAGAATCATTATATCTTACTTGTAAATTGAATTGTTTATAATTTGAAATTAACCTATATCTAGGAAATTTTTCAGCCTTAAAATCTATTTTGTGTATTATTAACATAACTACAGTGGCTTTTCTTGTTGTCATATATTTCCGGATACATATTCTTCATCCTTTTACTTTCAATACTTTAAGCCTTCTGTGCCTTTATTGTTAGAGATCTGACTTACGCAATCTCGCATCTCATAAAGTTGAGTGTTTTTTAAAAAAGTATAAACTGACAACCTTAGTATTTTAAGTAGATGAGTCTATTTACATTTGCTGTAATGTCTAAGGTACTATATTGGGATTTATATCTATTGTCTTATTTTTTGTTTCGTGTTTATCTCACCTGTTACGGGTTTATTTTGTTTCCCTTTTTGGGCTTTTTGGAGACTGAGGGAGTTTTTTAAATCTTTTTTTCCTCTTCTAATTTGGATAGTGTACATTTAATATCTATTATTTTGGTGTTGACCTAATAAATTATAACACACACACTTATCAGCATTAAATTTCATTAATATCTTCACCCTCTTAATGGAAATATAAAAATCTTAGAGCACCTCAACTCCATTCACTTCCTTTCCAAATTGAACACTGTTGTTACAGTGCATATTATTTTTCTCTTTATCTCAGGACAATTACAGTGGATTTATTCACTCAATAGTCATTAAGTGTTACTTAAATATGTATTATTTTCTTTCTTCTTTGTTGTTCTTGGTATTGGAAGCCTTCCACTTGGAACTTATTTTCCTTTGGTCTGAAAGGCATCCTTTAAAATTTCCTTTAGTAAGTGTCTATGAGCAGCGAAACCTTTCAGTTCTTGTTTCTCTAAAAATGTCCAATCTCATTCTTTTTTATTTTTTGAGACAGAGTCCCGCTGTCTTGTCCCAACTAGAGTGCAGTGGCATCATCACAGCTCTCTGCAACCTCCAACTCCTGGGCTCAAGTGATCCTCCTGCCTCAGCCTCCTGAGTATCTGGGACTATGGGGTCTCACTTGTGCTCAGGCTGGTCTCGAACCCCTGGTCTCAAGTAATCTTCCTGCCTCGGCCTCCCAAAGTGCCAGGATTATAGGTGTGAGCCACCGCATGGGGCCTGAATCTTATTCTAGAAAGGTAGACTCCTAGGTTGAATAGTTTCTGGGTTTATTGTGTTTGTATATTTGTGTTTTTCTTCTCAGTACAATGAAAATCCCACTTCACTGCCTTCTGGTTTTCCTTGTGGCTTTGGAGAAGTTTGCTGTGAGTCTGATACACTTTTGAAGGTAAATTGTCTCTGTTCTCTGGCTTCCTTTCTATCTCTGCTTTGGCATTGGTGTTTTCCAGTGTTAATATGATGTATCTTACTGTGTATATCACTTTTGTTTATCCTTTTTTGATATTGAAAGTTTTGAATCTCTTGCTCTAAAAATTTCTCATGTTGTTGTCTTCAAACATTGCTTTTGCCATATTCTTTCTTCTTCTGAAACTCCAATTAAGTATAAATTAGATCTTTAAGTTTGTCCTCCATGTCTCTTGACTCTATTATAACTGCTACATATTTCTTTGACTTTTTGTGCTACATTTTGGATAAATCATTCAACTCACTTTTCCTGTGTACCATTTAATCTTCACCTTTGATCTGTTTTCAAACACACCCACTGAGTTTTAAAATTTTCATGTTACATATCTCCTTTTTAGAAGTTTTATTTGATTCTTCTTTCAAATCTTCTTATTTTGTCTTTATATTATTCTCTATCCATATCTCCAAACTTGTAACTTATATTCTATTTATTTAAACATTACAAACACAGTTGTTTTGTTTCTGTGTCTAAAGTCTACACAGAGAGTGTTCACGTCCTTGCTAGTTCTCGCTCAAAGCTATCTTGGATCTTCATCTGTTTAGGGACTTTTAAAACATGAGCTGTTAATTTTTCTATGTAACTTTTTTTTGTGTGTAAATCTTATAAGGGCTGAGACAAAGGTGGATACTTCTGAAGAAAATTATTACTTTCCTCTGCCAGGTGACAACTAGTCTATGATTATTTAAATTAAATTCCATTCTAAGTTTTTTAGGCCATCCAGGTATTATGAAATCGGGGCAGCAAATCCACATGAGCTCTAACCTATAAATATAATTTCTCAGAGTCCATTTTCCCCTTTTGCTCAATGCCAGGATTTGAAAACATGCAATTCCCCACTTCTTTTTTCTTCTTTACCATTTTCTGGTAGGTGGGTTGGGAAGACTTTATTTCCAATTCACACCCATACTTAAGATACAGACTTTTTGTGTTTCAACTTCATGCGAGGAGTTCCCCCATTAGATATTCTTACTTGGGAGGGACCTGTGCTTTACTTCTGACCTCTACGCCTCTATAGGCTTAAATTGTCAGATTCTTTAAATATTCTCAAGGTAAAAATATTGAATGAAATGCTGTGCTTACCCCTCTATGTTCTCGCCTTCTCTTAGATTTGGGCCTGAGCATTCATTACTGTCTTGCTAGCTCGCTGAATCAATCATTCAGGAGATATTTGTGAAGTGCCTACAATATACCAACTACTATTCTATGTGCTGGGCATACAGCAGTGTAAAAAAAAGACTACAATCCTTGCTCTCAATGGATGTTTATCACAACATTGAGTGGTTGTTTTAATAAAATTTTTCAAAAATATTTTATCCAGCTTTTTTTTGTGTCTTCAGTGGGTTGATCTAGGTACCTACCCTGACATATTAACAGCATATCTTTTTTTCAATCAAGCCTTGAAAAGAGCAAGATGGTAACAATTTTCAATTTTGTTTTATTTTTTTAGGTGCCTTGGATTTGGTGCCTTGAAATGAGCACAGGACTGAGAAATTAGAAGATTAGATATTAGCCCCATTACACATCTTCACAAGTCCAAATATCTTTCTTAAGTTTAAAAGGGATTAAATTTATTCTTCTTTAAAAAATAAAATGCTACTGATTTTCCTGCTGGGTTGAACTGTTTGGTCACAGCTCCATCACAGGGTAATTTGGGAGCACTGATTATACAATGTAAGTGAAGCCACATTACGAAGATTGTTCTTCAAATGTCAATGTTGTTATTGTTTTTGAACTGGAGAAATAATCCAAAAGGAGTTAAGTATGATGTTCAAAGTCACACTATCATAATTTATTATTCAAATCAAATTGGCTTCCATTGAGTAGGAGGGCAAGTGTGAGAGGGTATAGTCCTTTCAGTGAATCAGGCCTCATTCTCAATATAGGCTTTTAATTTTTCCAGTGTTTAGCAAGAAATTATTTTTCTGAACGCACAGAACCATTCTACCCATTAAATGAACTGTCAGCGACATCACTGTGGTCACTTTGAAGAGCTACACCAGAGCCACATACTGTACATTCGTGAGAGCTGAAGAAGAAAGAAGATGGCATATGTGTGGGGCAGAAGGCCCAGCCTCTTCTTAAAGGTCCTATTTTCTAATGCCCTCGGTCCCTTAAAAGAACTGTCTCCTCTGGGTCTATTTTATCCCCCTGATACCAGTGAACACCCTCAGTGAGGAGGCTGAAAGGCAAGTAACTGTCTTTGTGGCCTCTTTTGCGTTCTGAGAATTAGGACATGCTGGCTGAGGGGGTGTTTCTCTCTCAGGGGCTCCAAGCGCCTCTGGGCCATTCAGTTGTGTGTAAACCAGGGAAATCCAGACAATGTTCCAGGCTTCTTCCGCGTGGCCGAATCAGCTGCCATGCAGGGCTAGGCAGATGCCTACAATGTATTAGCAGATTATTGAAAATCACTTCATTTTTTGTTCTCTGTGTCCACTGGTGGATTCTGGAGAGATTTAGAACGTACTTTGTGCTTCTGGCTGCATGCTCAAGTTGCTCGGGAAACGCAACACGAGTAAGGGAATTCGCGATCCTTCCCGGACAAAGTGTATATTTATAAACAGAAGAATTTTTCTAACAAAGAGAGGCAGATGTTAACCATCTTGATTCATTTCAAATGTGCTTGGACTAATTCAACAAGCTTCAAATGGGGGATCAGAGGGCAAGCCCTGTTTTCCTTACATCCTTCAGGGTCATATTAAATCCATGTTGTATTTTCTGAGAGATTAGAAACAGGCTGCAAAGTGGACTCGACAGATTTTGAGATGTAACTTTTCTGCACTGACCATAAAATCGCTCAGTCTTGTTTTCATGCTTATGATGGAGGAGTTGTTATTTATGCTAAATATCCTTTTATTCACAATCTCAGATGTGCAGGGAGGCTGGCTTAGATGCCAATCATTTTATACCCTATTTATTTATCATCAAGTGCCAAGTGATTTCAATGTGAGTAAAACTCAAGGGATGTTAAGAGAAACACTTTTAATTTCTTAACAATAAAAATATGTTTTTTAAACAGAAAAGACAGCGCTATATGAATCAGACTCCCTTGAGTCCAAGGGATGATGTTTAACTTCGGGAAGTTTACTCTTGCCTCCAGTAAAGTGAAACTAGTAAATATTAAGTCCCAGTGCAGATTGACTGATTAACAAATTGCTTTAGTGCAAATGGAGAGGCTCAAATATTTTGACTTTACCATTTTTCACCGAAGTCTTTCAGTAAACCTGACCACAGCTGTCCTTGAGGCCAGATGTTAGCTGTAAAAATCAGTGAATTTAATATACCGTGCAACCTCCCTGCCTTTTTAGACGGGCTGAAGCCCACAGCGTCTGTGTGTGTATTAGCCTCACATAGCTCCGGTCGCTGTGCTGAGATGCCTATTATCCTCATGTGGTTTGGCGGTGGTTCAGATTTCCTCTAAGCTTGTGCACAATCACTTCATTTAGAAGCTATCTGCTATTGAGGTGAAGGAACCCACAAACACACTTGATACTGGCTGTTCCTGAAAGTATTTGGATGAAGTCAAATACCTTCCCCTTTTATAATTGTTAAACTGCCCAAGCTTAGCTAATTGTGGCCTCGGCAGATGCATTTTCCTAGAAGGTTGCACGATCTGGCCTGGCACTCCTCGCAGGCGAGTGGGTAGCTTGCAGAGTTGTCCGGGGTCCTCTGCCCGCCCCCCTCCACCAGTGCATTTTCTGGTCTGTTAATTAGAGACTCCGGACTGTGCAAACACCTGCCTGTAACTCCTCAGGGCAAATTCGCAAAGCCTGGGGAGCAGTGATGCAATGGAAAACTCACGGGTTTCAGAACTGGAAAGACCTGGGCTTAAATCAAGCAACACCACTGAAGTCCCTGAATACACGTTGATTCCAGCCTGAGCTCTGCTCCTCCTGACCTAAGGCAGTGCAGCCATTTTCAAGCCAGATTCAAGACTGTCTCAGGGTCTGCAAATGTTTGGGTGACTTCTAAAAAAACGTATTTAAAACTTTACATAAAATAGTAATTAAAAAGCACACACACTTAACTGTGTTAGGAACCAAAATTTGGTGTTCTCTAAACAGCCTCGTTGTTCTTATCAGTTGCCCTTACAAATGTGAAATCATAAATTAAATTTTACTCATAAAGTCCTATTTTAATCTGTATTATAAATTGGAATCCCAGGTAAGGTTTTATGTGAAAAAAGGGCTCCACTGATAAAAATGTTTGAAAAACCACTGCTTAATAGTGCGGTTCCAACTCTTCCAAAATGTTCTTTCTCCCCCTG
>NW_012150186.1:53170-55230 GCF_000956105.1 Propithecus coquereli
AATAATAATTATAGCTTTATTGAGGTATAATTTACATACAATGAATTGTACATATTATTGTGTATAATTTGATACATTGTAAAAATACATATATATTCCCATGAAATAATCACCACCATCAAGATAATGAACATGCCACCACCCCAGATGTGTTCTTGTGCCCCTTTATAATCACTCCATGCTGTCCTCCTCCCTGGTTCCCCTCTCTCCAGGCAAACACTGGTCTGCTTTTTTGTCCCTGTATGTTAGCTTGTTTTCTAGAGTTATATGTAAGGGGAACTACATAGTGTATACTCTTCTCCTTGGAGGGGGCTTCTTCCACTGGCTTCTTTCACTGAGCATAATTGTTTTGAGATTCATTCATCTTTTTGCGTATAGTTTATGTCTTTTTATTGCTGAGTAGTATTCCATTGTATGAATACACCAAAGTTTATTTATCCATTCACCTGTTGATGGTATTTGTATTGTCTTCAGTTTTTTTGCCATTGCAAATAAAACTGCTATGAACATTTGTGTGTGCGTGTATATTAGTAACTGGAATTTATAAAAATAAGAATTTTTTCCCATTGAAAGACATTGTTTAGAGAATAAAAATACAAACCATATACTAGAAGAAAGTATTTGCAAACCACATATCTGATAAAGGTCTTTTATCAAGAACATATGAAGAATTCGTAAAGTTCAATAATAGAAAACAAAACTTGCAAATGAAAAAAATAGCCAAAAGATTTTGATTAGGCATGTCCCCATGAGGTTCAGGTCTTGCTTCTAAACTTTGTGAAATTGCACAGAGTGGCACTGAGTCTAGAGCTAATTCTTTCCTATGATGGAGGCATCTGAATACTCTACCCATTGTTGCATGAATTATGAGGTTTTCCAACCTGGCTCTTAGGAACAGGAATAGTCTCTGTCTCTGTGTAAACCTCAGAAACTGTTTTACCTAAATCTTTCAGGTGGGCGTCTTCCTGGCCTCAGGTAACTTCCTCACATACGTGTGCTGCTCTGGACTTGGCCAAAGACTGAAGGGGCCCTCTGCGAATCTGCAGAGCTTACTGTCTGTGTAGCTCTGTCCTCTCGGGTACTCTGCCCTGTGACGTCTGGGCACCTGGGCCTCCATGGACTTCTATCTACATCAGCTCAACTCTGGGAAACCACTGGCCTCTGTCTGGGATCCCCCCCTCCACCTGCACAGTGGCCTGGAAATGCTCCCCAGGCAGAAAAACAGGGCAATCACAGGACTCACCCCATTTCTTACTAGCCTGTCCAGGATCCTTGTGGTTTGTTGCCTGGTATCTAATGTCCTAAACACTTTAGTTTCATATAGTTGGCCTAATTTTTTAGTTTCAGGCAGAAGAGTAAATCCGGTTCCTGTTATTCCATATCAACCATAGTGGAACTCTCTGAATGGTAGTGATACAGGTATCTAACAGTCCTTGAACACACTATTGATAGTTATTTAATCCTCATGCCAACCCTATGAGATGTGGACTATTTTGATCCCCCAAAGAGGTAGCACAGATTGCCCGGGAGGACACAGATGATGACTGGGAAGACTGTGATCTGAACTCCTGCAGTCTGAGTCTCAGCCTCATGTGCTTAAATCATATACCACACAGCCTATTTTCGAAATGTGATATCTTAATCAGTATTTCTTCCATATCTAAATGCTGTATTTTTTAAATGAAACAATATAACTTATTTCATGGATTTTTTTTCTCACAATTTTGCATACACCTTCAAAAATCCATTCTTTGAATTTTTTACGTCTATTGTTTGTATGTTGGATTATCTTTGAAACAAATGTTCACCAGTGGTGGAATGCCTCAATGCCGTATTTTCTTACCCAGCAATAGTAGCCACAGTTAGATGATGCTGTGTTATGTTGTATTACTGAGATATTTAATGGGAAAAAAACACAGACATCAATGACTCTGAGCTAATAGTGATTCGGAACAATTGGATACAATGTGAAGAGCTAGGAATGTCTTAACTAATTTATTGTGCTTATGTATACTGCTTGTATGCACCAGAAGGTTGTGACATACAAAATAATCTATATC
>NW_012150186.1:55280-57322 GCF_000956105.1 Propithecus coquereli
TTGTCCACCAACCCATGAAATGCCGCAGTTTGCAGGTGCTTTACTTTCAGATCTCTCTGTTATAATTTTATATAAGGTTATCTCAGCTACTTGGAAGGCTGAGGCAGGAGGATTGCTCGAGGCCAGGAGTTTGAGACTGCAGTGTGCTGTGATTGTGCCTGTATAGACACTGCACTCCAGCCTGGGTAGCATAGTGAGACCCCATCTCTAAAAAAAAAAAAAGATTTAAAAACTGACTAGTGTATTTTTAAAGAGTGCCGTGACAGTGATCCGAGGCAAGTTGAGGCGGCACATCCTCCATGCTGGCTAAGGGATGGGATCAAACCTGGGCACAGGTAGTCCCACCCAGTGAACGTTCCATAGAGGAAGGAGGAGTCTTATCACACAGAGTGTCATCAGCCTCTCAGGCAAAGCGGGTGTGACATTTCAGGCCGAGGGAGTAGGACTAGCAAAGGAAGAAGACAGCAATGCCTTTGAAAGTTGGAAGTCATTCAGTATGACTGGAGAAGCATGAAGAAGAGGCCAATGAATACATGTAGAAAGCAGGCAGTGAGCGAGCGCTGATAGCTTTGCCTGTCACACATACCTGTGTAGATTTTATCAAGCAAGAAATTGGTAAGCCATTAGAAGTTCTTAAAAGGGCAAAGAGACATTTGGAAACCTCTGCATTTATTTTCTGTATTTTCCCAGTGATAATAAGGCTCTCCCCTTTCTTAGCTCATATGGTTAAATTATATGAACTTCTTTTCAGGATCATATAGGTCAAATAGAACCGTTTAGATTTTGTCTGGTTTTTGCCACTTACTAGTGTGACTTTAGCCAATCCCTTCAATATTTGAATTGAGTTTTCCATATTTGGTACCATTTCCTCTAAAGCAGATTTTAGCTCCCTGAAAGGGGAAACCTCATTGGCATATGCTCTTTCTCCCAAAAACACTCTTCTGACTCCTCTTCACTCAGGAAATTTTCTTTTTCTCGGCACAGATGTCATTTCTCTGGGGACACCATCTTTGTATACTCAGACTGAATCAGGGGCCTTATAATAGTTTCCAATAGCATCCGGGACTAGTCTATAGCAGTCATCACACCTGGAATGATTTGTCACTTTAAAAGAAATTATGATAGATACTATATGCTCAGGGTTCTTATCAACTTGATAAGATCTGTCAATTGTCTCCATAAAATCACTCAGTAAATAAAATAAAATGATATGGCAAAAGAGAAATCCGAGGTTAGCTGGATTTTTACCTTCCTTTGCATTTGGTTTATATATGCTTCGATAACTGAATAACTCTTACAATAATATATTTTTATTATATGTCTCTTAATATATGTAATAATAATTACAGCTTTATTGAGGTATAATTTACATACAATGAATTGTACATATTATTGTGTATAATTTGATACATTGTAAAAATATATGTATATTCCCATGAAATAATCACCACCATCAAGATAATGAACATGCCACCACCCCAGATGTGTTCTTGTGCCCCTTTGTAATCACTCCATGCTGTCCTCCTCTCTGGTTCCCCTCTCTCCAGGCAACCACTGGTCTGCTTTTTTGTCCCTGTATATTAGCTTGTTTTCTAGAGTTATATGTAAGGGGAACTACATAGTGTATACTCTTTTCCTTGGAGGGGGCTTCTTCCACTGGCTTCTTTCACTGAGCATAATTGTTTTGAGATTCATTCATCTTTTTGCATATAGTTTATGTCTTTTTATTGCTGAGTAGTATTCCATTGTATGAATACATCAAAGTTTATTTATCCATTCACCTGTTGATGGTATTTGTATTGTCTTCAGTTTTTTTGCCATTGCAAATAAAACTGCTATGAACATTTATGTGTGCGTGTATATTAGTAACTGGAATTTATCAAAATAAGAATTTTTTCCCATTGAAAGACATTGTTTAGAGAATAAAAATACAAACCATATACTAGAAGAAAGTATTTGCAAACCACATATCTGATAAAGGTCTTTTATCAAGAATGTATGAAGAATTCTTAAAGTTCAATAATAGAAAACAAAACTTGCAA
>NW_012150186.1:60712-83620 GCF_000956105.1 Propithecus coquereli
TGTGAGCAGTGAAAGGTACAGATCCAGTTTCAGTCTTTTACATGTGGTTATCCAATTTTCCCAGCACCATTGATTGAATAGGGATTCTTTTCCCCAGTATATGTTTTCGTCCGCTTTGTCAAAGATCAGATGGCAATATGAGGATGGTTTTATATCTGAGTTTTCCGTTCTGATTGATTGGTCTATGTCTCTGTTCTTCTGCCAATACCATGCTTTTTTGGCTACTATAGCCTTGTAGTATAACTTGAAGTCTGGTAAAGTGATGCCTCCCAATTTGTTCTTTTTGCTAAAGCTTGCTTTGGCTATACAGGGTCTTTTCTGGTACCATATAAATAATAGAATTGTGTTTTCTAGATCTGGAAAAAATGATGTTGGTATTTTAATGTGGATTGCATTGAATCTGTAAATCACTTTGAGTAGTATAGATATTTTAACAATGTTGATTCTGGCAATCCATCAGAATGATGTTTTTCCATTTGTTTACATCCTCTGCTATTTCCTTTCTCAGTGCTTTGTAGTTCTTCCTGTAGAGGTCTTTCCCTTCCTTGGTTAAATATATTCCTAGGTACTTTATTTTCTTTGTTGCTGTTGTGAAAAGTATTGAATATTTTATTTGATTCTCAGCTTGACTCTTGTTGGTGTATGATTGTGTACATTGATTTTGTAACCTGACACTTTGATGAATTTATCAATTCCAGGAGTCTCTTGGCAGAATCTCTGGGGCTTTCTAGATAAAAGATCATATCATCAGCAAAGAGTGATAGTTTAACCCCTTCTATTGCTCTGACTAGGACTTCTAGCACTATGTTAAATAGAAGCGGTGACAGTGGATAACCTTGTCTGGTTCCAGTTCTAAGTGGAAATACTTTCGATTTTCCCCTGTTCAGTATGATGTTGGCTGTGGGTTTGTTATATATGGGTTTTATAATATTGGGGTATGCTCCATCTATGGCTATTTTGTTAAGAGTTCTTATCATAAAAGGGTGCTGAATTTTGTCAAATTCTTTTTCTGCCTCTATCAAGAGGATCGTATGGTCTTTGTTTTTGCTTCTATTTATGTGGTGAGTCACATTTATAGATTTGCATATGCCCAACCATCTTTGCATCTATGGGATGAAGCCCATTTGATCATGGTGGACTATTTTTTTGATGTGCACCTCAATTCAGTTTGCTAGAATTTTTGCATCTATATTCATAAGGGATATTGGTCTATAGTTTTCTGTTTTTGTTGTGTCCTTTCCTGGCTTTGGTATCAAGGTGATATTGGCTTCATAGAATGACTTGGGGAGGATTCCTTCCTTCTCTATGTTATGAAATAATTTCTGCAGTGTAAGTACCAGTTTTTCTTTGTAGGTCTGGTAGACTTAGGCTCTGAAACCATTTGGTCCAGGACTTTTTTTGTCAGGAGATTTTTTTTATTGTTGCTTCAAATTTCTTACTTGATACTGGTCTGTTCAGAAGTTCTATTTCTTCCTGATTGAGCCTAAGAAGGTTCTGTGTTTCCAAGAATTCATCCATTTCCTCCACATTTTGAAGTTTATGTCCATAGATATTTTTATAGTATTTAGAGATGATACTTTGTATTTCCATGGTATTAGGTATAATAGCTCCTTTTTCACTTCTGATTGAGCATATCAGGGTCCTTTCTTTTCTGTTTCTGGTTAATCTAGTGAGAAGCCTATCAATTCTGTGCAACTTTTTAAAGAGCCAACTTTTTGTTTCATTAATCTTCTGTATAATTCTTTTGTTATTGATTTCATTTAGTTCAGCTCTGACCTTAGTTATTTCTTTTCTTTTGATAGGTTTGGAATTGGTTTGCTCTTCCTTTTCCAATTACTTGAGATGATTCGTTAGTTGTTGGTTTGTGATCTTTGTGTCTTTTGGATGTAGGCATTTAAGGCTATGAATTTTCCTCTCAGGACTGCTTTTGCTGTGTCTCACAGATTTTGATAACTTGTGTCCCCTTTGTCATTTAGTTCAAAGAATCTTTGATTCCATCTTAATTTTCTCCCTGACCCAATAACTATTCAGCAGCAGGTTGTTTAATTTCCATGACTCTGTGTAGAGTTGGGTTTTCTGTTGGAATTGATTTCTAATTTTATTCTACTCTGGTCTGAGAAGATACCTGGTATAATTTCTATATTTTTTTAAATTTGTTGAGACATGTTTTGTGCCCTAGGATGTGATCAGTCTTAGAGAATGTTTCATGAACTGATGAGAAAAACATACATTCAGTGGTGTTTGGGTAGAATATTCTGCCAATGTCTGTTAGGCCCATTTGTTATAGACTTCCATTAAATCCATCATTTCTTTGCTTATTTTCTGCTTGGAGGATCTATCCTGTTCTGTCAGTGGGGTGTTTAAGTCCCTGGCTATTGCAGTGCTGCTGTTTATTATTTTGTTTAGATCAAGTAGGGTTTTCTTTATGAATCTGGGCACACCTGTGTTAGTTGCATAAATATTTAGGATTGTTATGTCTTTTTCTTAGATTATTCACTTCACCACTATATAATGACCATCTTTGTCTTTCTTTACTTTTACTGATTTGAAGCCTATGTTATCTGATATGAAAATGGCTACACCAATTTTCTTTTGGTTTCCATTTGCATGAAATATTGTTTTCCATCCCTTCATGTTGAGTCTGAATGAGTCCTTGTGTGTCATATATGTTTCCTGGGGACAGCAGATACTTGGCTTGTATTTTTTTTCCTCCTTTGTCTCTGTGTCTCTTCAGTGGGGAGTTCAAGCCATTCACATTTATTGAAAAAATTTATAAGTGGGGTGGAGTGCTGTTCATCCTGTTGAGTAGAACTTTATTGCTTTGTTGTACCACTTGAGCCATTGTGGTATCCAGGCTCTGACCTTTAGCTTTTGGGTGATTTAACACTGTGGGTGTCTATTGTGCTGATCTGTGTATAATGCAGTTCTGAGTACTTGTGCTGGGCAGGTCTGGTCTTAACAAATTCCCTCAGTGTTCCCTCGTCTGAGAAAGTCTTTATTTCTCCCTCATATAGGAAACTTAGTTTTGCAGGATACAAAATTCTAGGCTAGCCATTATTCTGTTTGATAAGACTGAGAATTGGGCCCCAATCCCTTCTGGCTTGCAAGGTCTCAGTTGAGAAGTCTGCATTAGTCTGATGGTTTTTCCTTTGTAAGGTACCTGCTGCTTTCACCTTATGGCTCATAAGAGTGCCTCTTTCATGTTTACTTTGGCAAGTCTGGTGACTATCTGTTGTAATGGTTGCCTCTTCGGGGTCCTTTGTACTTCTTGTATCTGAATATCTAGAAGTCTAGCAAGGCCAGGGGAATTTTCCTCAATTATTCCCTCAAATAGGGTTTCCAACCCTGTGTATTTTCTTCATCACCCTCAGGGATGCCTATGATTCTTATGTTAGGCTTCTTCACGTAATCCTATATTTCTTGCAGGTATTGTTGGTTCCTCTTGCTTCTCAGATCTTTCTCTTTGATTGACTTGTTTAACTCAAAGATGTTGTGTTCAAGCTCTGAGATTCTTTATTATGTCTGATCTAGCCTATTCTTAAGGCTTTCCACTGTATTTTGTATTTCCTTGAATGAATTTTTCATTTCCAGAAGTTCTGTTTGATTTTTTTTAATAATTCGATTTCCTTAGTGTATTTTTCATTCATTCATTCATTTCCTGCATCATTTTCGTTGTTTCCTTGTGTTGGGTTTCTGTTTTGTCTTGTATTTCATTGAGCTTCCTGACAATTCATATTCAGAATTTTTCATCAGTCATTTCAATCTTTTTGTTTTAGTTGGCATTCATGGGTAAGGAGTTATTATTTTCTTTTGGGGGTGTTCTTTCACCTGATTTTTCATGTTTCCAGAGTTCTTTCACTGATTCCTTCTCATCTGGCCTCTCTCAGTGGAGACCTGGGGTTGCTAGGCCTGGCTATTGGGCCTGTCTCTGGGTCCCTGAAGATTGATCTCTGAGTGTGCCAGGGGGAAGAGTGCTGATCCTGAGTTGTCTATGGGGTGTTCTAGCAGGTTTCTTGTACTTCTCAGGTTACATCTGATTTGCTGTCTTCACCTCTTCCCAACAGTGTGTAATGAGTTAGGTCTCCCAGCTTACTCTCAGTGATAGTGTGTGGTACTCATGACTATGAATCAGTCACACCCTGTTTGCTTGAGTTGGAAGATGCTATGGTGAGCTACATTGCTGTTCTCTCTGGCATTGGTTGATGTTTGTGAAATAGAGCCAGCTGCTGAGGTGTTCTTTTGTGTCCATGGTAGACTCTGGTCCCCCAGGTGGAGTACTGGAGTGTCCCAAGCTTTAGGAGGGACCCTGTAGCTCCCAGGGGGTTTCTTGATCTCCACCACCACTGAGCTGGGGGAAGGAACAAGGCAGTTCATGGCTAAGTTGTGGGAACCTCGAAAGACTTTGCAAAGCCTCAGTGGGGCTCAAAAGTTGCTTTTCTGGCCACTAGGGGGAGCTGCTGATAGGAGGCTAAGACAAGTTCTCCAAACTGGGAGAGCTGTTCGCAGGGGAGGGAGCTAAATGCTTGAATGCTAAGGTCCTGAGCTGGATTCTTTGGGCCCTTATCCAGTAGTGCAGTTTTTCTTGGGGAGGGGTAGGCACTTCCCCAAATGGCCACTCCTTGAACCTCTACACACCCTGTAAAATTGAGTCAGTAAATGCAGTAAAAGGGCATGTAAATTGGCCTCCCTCTCAGTAGGAGGCACTTTCCAAAAGGAACAAGCTGCAGGGTTGTTTTTGGTCCTGTGACTGGCTCTAGTCCCTCACGAGAGGCACCCACATGCCCAGGTGGTGGGTAGGGCCCTCTAACTTCCAGGTGAATCCTTATTCTCTGACACAGCAGAGGTGGGTGGGGTGGTGTGGCTGGGTGGGGCTGGGTTGGGTGAGCTTACCCTCAGGCTCCACAAAAGTTGGGAAGGTAGCTGTTTTGGCAGGGGTCAAAGGTCTGCTCTCAGCAACTTGGCAGAGCCATCAGGGAGGGGTTAAAGTGGCCCCACCCAATCAGAAAATCTGCTTGTGGAGGCAGGTCCATCTGAGATTCACAAAACTGGAAGTCTGCAGTGGGCCTCTCTCCTCTCCCCACTCCTCTGTTCCACAGTGTGTTCTCGGCATCTGTTGGTAGGCAGGAGCCCAAGCCACCCAAGCTCCCCCACGACTATGCTGTGGGCCAGGAGGTTCCCCACCCAGGATCTTGCCCTGAGCTGATAGTGTGGCCCTCCCACTGGGTCAGGGGTGCCCCATGAGCATGCTACAGCTAGGGCCCACACTGCACTCTCCCCCCAGATCTGCCCACAGGGGCTCCCTCACCTCCCGAGACCAAGAAAATCAATCTCTTATCGTGCCAGTTAGAAGTGTGCTGGTCCCGAATCACCCATGGGATGCCTGAGCAGGATCGATGTCCCTCTGCCTTTGGGTGTGCCCTGCTCTGATAGCAAGCAGCACCAAGGAGGACCAGAAAGCAGGGAGATCACAGTCTGAGCACCACTCAGTCCACTGCAAGCCCCACTTTCTGTGGAAGCCTTGATGTGGTGGCTCAATTGTCTCTCTTTAGAGCTGCAGGTAAGGGAGGGAAGAGAGTGTATATGGAGGAATGTATAGCATTCTGGTCATCTCCAACCCTCTCTCCTAGAGGCAGTCCACCAAGAATGTCCAGGCTCTGGAGTCCCACAAATCACCTAAGACCCACTGGACCCCTATGGCTCCTGTAATCTGGGCCAGAGTTGGGAAATGTCTGTGTAGAAATAAGCAGGATGAAACCTGAGGAGTTGAAGCCCCCTGGGGAGGACAAAGGCGCACAGTGGGTGCAGAAACAATATGGTGCCTGTCATCAGGCTTGGGTGTGTGGGAGAGTGAAGTGCCCCAGTGGAGCTGGGAGCCTGGAGCCCTGTCCACAAGAAGTTCCCAGCTCACTGGCAGCAGCAGCCTCTGGGCTCATGTGGGCAGAAAGTCTCTCCAGCAGCTTGGGAACCCACCGACTGTCAGAGACGTGAGGTGGGGAGAAATAAACACTCTTCCTACCCTTCTCACTGGACTCCAAACCCCTCAAGGGTTGATCTTTGCTGAATCTTGCTCCTTCTTGTTCTGTATGACAACTTCTTCCCATGGACTCTCCTGAAGGCTCTGGCACCCTTCCTTCAGATCAACATCCTATTTATGTTTGTCCGTCTGTTTGTTTTTTCTCTTTCGTCTAAAACTTCTCTTTCTTACTGAGATTCTCTGGCAGCTGGTGTCTCCGGTCAGCCATCTTGTCCTGAAGGATTTGCTGCCGTCTTCCTATTCTGTTTCAATTTGTCCAGTGGCAACCGATCAGCACTTTACGATCACCTGGGATGCAAGGGTGCTCAGGCCTGCCTAGCCTTCTCACTGCTGCTCACAAGGGAGGTGCAACCAGAGCTAGAAAACTGTTATATGAACAATTAATTTTCTGACATGATTTTAAAAATTATTGAGGAGTTACTAATGTATCTTAAGGTAGTGGTTCTCTACCTTTAGGACATATCAGAATCACCTGTGTATGGTTTTTTGTTTGTTTGTTTGTTTCTTTAATAACAATTCTTGGTTCAAGCCAAATCTATTAAAACTATAATTGCTAAGGATGGGGCCTGGGAAATTATTTGTAAAAGCTCTACAGGGTATTCTGACGCTTATCGAAGTTTTAAAATGCAGGTTTTAGGAAGTCATGTGATGATTTTCTTCTGAGCTCTATGCAGATTTGGGGCCTTCCTTAGATCGCCTAATAACTAGGCATATGTCTTAAATAAGCAAAATAGCGAATGTACTAGTAGAGCCAAAATCTTTCTTCCCAGTAAGGGAAAAGATAGAACAAATAAAATATTGGGTTGCCAAAAGCCATTTCTTCACAGATTCAATACAAATTTTATTGTAAAAATAATCTAGCCTGGCAATATTCTTCTTCCACGAATGTGGTAGCACAAAAGAGAAACAGACATTATAATTCCTTGGGCCCCTCCAGTAACAGGGACTCCTATAAAAGTATATGCACTCTTTCAACTAAAAGTAACTCACCTTTTTGGCAGTGTCAGCTTAATTTTGTGTAAATAGTCTGGAAGCATGATTTTTATCACAGCAAGCAAAGCATGTATGGACAAGTTTGTAAGAGCATATTTATACACCACGCCAGGTAAGCCATTCATCAGATAATGTGCACAGTTTTCTGCTGTGTACTGAATAACCCAGTGTTAATCATCCTGAAGCATTTGAGTCTTTATTAAGAATTAATGTGTTTAAGTTAGTGTCTTTACAAATTTTTTTTTTTTATTTCAGCATATTAGGGGGGTACAGATGTTTAGGTTACGTATGTTGCCCTTGCCCCCCCACCAAGTCCGAGCTTCAAATATGTCCACCCTTGTCTTTACAAATTTAAGAGTAGCCTGTAGGGTCCTGTCCCCCAGAAATTTAGAATCTAAAGTGGATGGAAGAATGTGGACATAACTGAATTTCTTTAAATGACAGAGTCAATAGAAAGGAAGGAGAAGGAGTCTAGACTTAAGCCATGCATATTTTCTGTTATTCCATTAGGTGCCTGACTACTCTGACATAAATCCGTGGCTTACCTATGAGGGGTCCATAGTTAACCAATGTTCACATGGTTAGAGAATGCCTCCTGAGTTAGTTGAGTCAGAGTAAGAAAATGAGACTCATGATCCCCTATTCTGTGCTAATTTCTTTGAGCCCCCTGAACATACTCTTTTTGGCAGCAGACTCTGGGAGAGATGTTTTTGTGTAATCTGTTACTAGGATGTAAGGTTCCAGAGACCTAAAAAGTTGTTTGAGCCCTGCTGGGCCTAGAATTATGCTGGGGACATAGTAAATGTTCAAAAAATGTTTGTTGATTGAATATTTATTATTTAATTGTAAACAATCTATGTAATACCTTCAATTTAAAATTTATGTTTTTATTTTAATAACTTAGCTATTACTTACAAAAGTAAATAAGTTCATTACAGAAAATTTAGAAAAATTTAAAAACCTTCAAGAGAACATAGAAATTTGGGGGATACCATTAACCAGAGATCATCATAAACATTTTAACATCATAAACATTTTTTTACAGTTCATGTATATTTTTTTAAACATGGTTTGGTGGGGATGGGGAGGATATATACATAAAAAAATGATTGGAATTATGTACATTAAGTTTTGGATTTAACATATCAGGAGCATTTTTTCATATAATTAAATTCTCTGAAACTCTGATTGTTGGTGGCTACGTAATTTTTAATCACATGAATGTACCAAAATTTGTTTAGCATACACCCTATTTGGGGCCATTAAGGTCACTTTTATTTAGTTATTTTTGGTAACAATAAATAATACAATCATGAATGTCCTTATGTGTTAAACTTTTGACATCACTAATTATTTCTTTAGGACAATTTCTCTCTGAAATTATTAAGAAAATTTTCAAGAATGTTTCATTTCACTTTTGACAACAGTGATTATCATTCTTTTAAATTGTATCTATGTAAAAAATAATATCTCATTTCCTGTAAATTTGCACTAATTTATTATTCGTGCATGGCAAAATGTTTTCCTAAGTAGATTTTTAATTAAATAATTAATCGTATATGTGATTTATAGTTTTTTGTTGCTTTTTTAAGTGATTTGTAAAAGCTCTGTTTACATGACACATAGGAAGCTTTTATATGTTGCACACATCTTCCGCCTTTGCTATTTCACTTTAAATTTTATAATGCTTCTTGATGTATAGAAGATTCACATTTTTGTATCATGTCAACATATTAATTTGTGATTTCTTTTATAGATTTTGTTTCTAGGATGCTCTTTCTCAACTGATATCACCTATATCTATTTCATTGTAGTTCTTTTATGGCTTTAGATTTTAGGTGGGTTACGTTTTTTAATACATCTGTAATTTATTTCAATGTAAGGTATGAGATAGAAATTGAATTACATCTTTTACCAGTCTTCTTGTTAGAATTTATTCAATAATTGTTTTTATCCTCAATTATTTTGTAGACAAATTTAATGATTTATTTTGTTCCTAGTCCCTCTGTTTAATTAAAATACCTGCCTCTTCATATTTGTACAAGTATTGAAACTAAATCATACCTTATATGTGGTAAAGTAAATCTGCTCTTTTTATACTTGTTTTTATAAATCTCAAGACATTCTCATCAGCTTTTAAATTTCAAGTCAACTTTAGAATCCTATTAACAAATACAAAAGGGGAAAAAGGTCAGATTTCCATTGGAATTAAATAATTTACTTAAATTTAAAAAAAACTTGAGATTAATTAATCTGTTTATAAAACTGAGTCATCCAACACATTATATGTAAGCACAGCACAAAATTCTGTTTACACAAATATACATCTCTCTTTTCTTCAAGTCTTCTTTTATGTCACTAAAGAAAGTTGTAATATTTTTTTCACTTAGAACAAGTGCATTTCATATTATATTAACCTGTATTTTAATATTTCTCTTGGGATTTTTAAATAGTTGTTTCCTTTTTGGCTATTGTGAATGATGCTTTTATGAACATTTTTGTACAAGTTTTTGTGTGGATGTATGTTTTCATTTCTGTTGGGTAGATACCTGGGAGTAGAATTACTGCATCATATGGTAATTCTATATTTAATCATTTGAGTTACTGCCAGACTGTTTTCCACATCAGGTACACCATTTTGCATTCCCACTAGCAGTGTGTAAGAGTTTAAATTTCTCTACATCCTCAACAACATTTATTATTAATATTATCTGACTTTTTTATTCTAGCCATCCTAGTGTGTGAAAAGTGGTATCTCTGTGGTTTTCAATTGAGAGTTTTATGATACCTTTAGTTATAGTTATTATCAAATAAAGCTGTTGTAACAGATTTTCCCATAACCAATGCCCTCCTGTGTGTCTGTCAGACATATTGACTGGTGCCTCCTGCACAGTGAACACTCCCGGCAGATGATCTGCTCTCTGGCATCTACATAGGGTGAGTCAGGGCAGTGTACTACTTAGGAATACAGGTTCTGTGCCCACTACCTGGAGTCAAATCTCAATTCTGTCACTTACCTGCTTTTGTGATCTTGGGCAGGTGTTGGAGATCAGTTCATGTCCTCAAAGTCTTGCACTGATGCATGTAATTTATGTAAGAAAGACAAAAGGGAATTTTAATGACTGCACGTATGCTAAAATAATGGCCTTAGCTTTATGCCCCTCAAATTGGCAAATTGCTATAAATACTTGTTTTAAGTTGAAATGATATTTTTCAGATATATATGTATGATTTTTAACGATTCTCTCCTTTAATAGTTTGTTTTCAATTAACAAATCAAACACTGCTATCAATTTTATTAATTAGAAAATTACTATAAGCATTTTTATATTTATTTTGTATACAGTTAATTTTTCAGTTAATTCTAATTGATTTTTAAGAAATATCATCATCTATAAACGGTGATGCACTAGTCAGTATTTAATAACTGGCTTTGGAAAAACATACGTGTGTGTGTGTTTAACACACAGGTTTATTATAAATTTTGCTTATATAAAGGATTGTAGCATGTAATTTACACAAAAAATAAAATGTACAATACTTTCTACTGCAAGTTCTATATAGATAATTGATTCTCACAGAACATTTTTGTTGCTTTTTGTCAAACTCTCCTATCATAGCCAACCTATGGTTGCAATTCAACCATAAGTTGAAAAGTAGAGTCATAATACAATTTACTTTTCCCAATAAATTTATTGTCATCAAATTGGGTGTACATTCTATGGTTAAACTCTTTTTTACCCTTGATCAAGAGCAGGCCAAAGACATTAATCCATAATATCCAGATCTTCACCACTGCCAAGATTCAGCTGCTCGGGAGGCTGTCCAGAGAAGGCTGTCCAGAAAATTTGGACTACAGTAGTCACTCTGTTCCTTTTATTGTAGAATTGGCTGTTGAATCATTTAACAGGATAGTGACATTTAAGGAACTGCTCAGATATGTTAGCCAACTATATATAGGACAGGCAACTACTAGGAAAAAATTAACCTTGTTTTTATTTTCCTCTTTTTATCTTTTCTATGTAATTTTTACATTACTCATATATGTCTACTGTTTTTCCAATGTGATGTTTGCAAAAGCTCATCTCTCATATTCCACCTGTATTGTTTATAATCTCCCAACCAGCCAATATATATTTTTATTCTTCATGCAGACTCCCCAAAGCCCTATTCATAACTACTCAAACTTGTTTCAAAAGGTAAAGTTTCCTCTTCAATCATTTAGAATTGAAAATGACAAATTCTCAAATTTTTCCTCTTGTTCCTGGTGGCAAATTCCTCTGGTTTCCTACAGAAGTTTTCTTCCATTGACGTGCAATATCCTTGCATAGAGTTGATTATTTTCTCTTTGCTCATCTTTACATACTGGTTTATAGTTAAATGTGCGTTATATTTATCCCAAGAGACAATCACATTCCTGAAATTTTTGAGTCCAGAAAAAAAAAACACAATAAAGATGGCATTTATTGTACTTTTGTGTTAGTTTATAGAGATGTAGCAAACCTAGGGAAAGTGGGTAGGCAGTCAGTTTACACTCCCGGAGTATTTTGATATTTTTTCACCGTGTTTGAAAAAACACAACGGTGGACACACAACTGTCCTGTAATTGGCTTTTCTCTTTAGCGTAGCCCAAACTCCAGGAATAAGCCATGGCAGGAGACTTTCTGTTCTAGCTTCATGCCCTAATCACCCCAATCACCTACGGCTTTCCGCACATCCAGTGACTTCCAGGTGGCAGAGGGGTCCACACGCCCCATGGTCTTTCCTCACCCCTAATTCTCTGAATTAGGAGATCTTAGAAGGATTTTATTAGCATCTTCTCTGATTACTTCCCAGGCAGTTGCTCCTTCTCAGGAAAGGAGTCTGATTTCCATTACTTCCTGCTAACTCTATTCCCCGAGGTTTCTACTCTGTGGATGGCATTCCCAGCGCTCAGGGAGGTTTATCTCCATTGACATTTCCATTCATCATTTAAATAAAGCCCTGAGAGCTAAAGCTATTACCTATTTGTGTTTTTGCTATTCTTCTCTGGAAGTCTGTCTTTATTTTAATATATCATGAAAGAAGGAAAAGCAGAAATATTCAACTAAAAAAAATCATTTAAATTAGGAGTCCCACTGAGGCAAATTTGACCTGTTTGCTAGTAAGCGGAGAAAGTTTCACAGATAAAGAAACTTTGATTCTTTACGTAAACCTGAAACATTCTGAGTGAGTTTTGTAACACTACTTGAATAAAGACATTTCATTTCTACTTTTGAGGAAGAGGTCAAGCAACATAAGAAGGAAATACAGGAGACAGAAAATTATAGTCAAGTTAGAGAAACAGATAAAATAAAAAGTGGGCCTAAAGTTCCAGCTGGCCTTAGGGCTTTCACAAAGTGATCTCCTGTTTTTCCTGTTCTTTCCCCCTCCTTCTGCCCTTCTTCTTCCCTGATTCACCACATATTAACAGAGTCCAAATGAGCCTGAGGTCCAGTTAAATTCATTGTGATGCATGTGGCTCTCCTTCGTATAGATTCTCCCCCCAAATCTTGGTGTAGAAAAATTACTACTGTAATCGCTACTATAAATGCTGTAGCAAATTACTACAAACGTAGTGGCTCAAAACAGCATAAGTTAATTGTTTTACACTTCTGGACTTTAAAAATCCAAAATGGGTGGTATGTGGCTAAAATCAAGGCCCATGTTTCTTCTGGTGGCTTTAGGGAAGAATCCATTGCTTGCTTTTCTGTCTCCTTTAGGCTGCCTGCACTGGCTTGTGGTTACGCCACTGCAACCTCTGCTTCTGTCACCAAAGTCCCTTCTCTGACTCTCTTGCTTCCCTTGGTCCCTCATAAGGGACCTTGTGATGACATTGGGCCCACATGGATATTCCAGGATAATCTCCCCCTCTAAACTCCTTAACTTAATCATACCTACAAAGTCTCTTTTGTCACGTAAGGTGACGTATTCACAGGTCAAAAGGATTAGCATGAGGACCAGACATCTTTGGGGGGCCACTATTCTGCCTACCACACTTGTTGTCTGTTATGTGTAATTTAGGCTACTGAGTGTTTATTTTTGCAAACAAGATTTCCATGAGAAAAAGTCTTCTCAATTCTGTTTTGATTTTGTAGACATATAAAGTGATTTCTGGGATGCATTCTGAATATGGAAGATTACTCATCTGCTTACCATAATGTAAACAGTATCAAGAAAGTCCAAGCAATCAAATATCTTTGGCATTAAAAAAAATCTGAGGCCATGCTTATGAATATAGTCAAAATTTTATTTTGGGCTAAGTAAACGCAAAAATTATCCTGACACTTGGTTGGTAGAAGCATGGGGAAAAGCTCAAAATCTGGGCTGTAAAATGGAACATCATGTGTAGTAGGGATTCTGAAGCCTGTGGATTAGTTATTGCTTCACACAATAATTTAAGCACCCCTTTTGAACATTAATCTGATGGAGGTTCTACTCTTCCTTTTTACCGTATCAGAAGACACACTGCAGGTTTTTCTGGTTCTTCCAATCTATCAGTCCTCTGTAATACAGACCTCGAATCTCATCCTCAGAATGTGAGACCTCTTACTGACCACATCTGATGTGGGCCTCTCTGGAAAACTGAGCCTCCTGCCCCTTTTCCACTGTTTATTCAACCTGTTCCCGGAGGTTGGTTATAAAACCTAGAAGTCTTGATACTGAATCTATCAGTACAATAGGTCTTAATGGTTGGTGGGGGAAAAAAAGTTGTAATTTCAGTTAACGAAATTCATCAACAACTTTAAATTGAACATAATCAGACCAAGTCCAACGTAAAGCATAATAACTTTATATTGGTGGTAAAATAAAGAAAATGCTCTCAGAAGGAACTAAAATGTCTCCCCACTCCAGGATCATCCTTCCTGGTCTCAATAATAGCCAGAACCCAGAAGTACACCACAGGAGACATTTAAAAGTTCCAAAAGAAATCCTCTCCCATAGGTCCAAAACCAGAAAATGATACTCCTAAGTGTAAACGTGTCTTAAAGAGTAGGGGGAGATCCCCTTTTTTCTGTTCTTTCCCACCCCAGCCCCCAGACTGTTCTGTGATGGCATGGTAGAGGTGAAGATGACGGCAGCAGTGGCCCTAGGGAACCACTCTCAGGGAGGAGAATCCACTCTGAGCAGAGGAGCTGCAGTCACAAGAGTGACTACATTATTAAAGTACTGAAAGAAAGAGCCATTCCTATTGCTGTTTTTCTCTCTGACCTCATGCTTCTTCGTACTAATATATATGTTTTCATGGGAATTGTGAAGTAGAACAGAGAAAATAATGCCTGACTTTCTGACTACAGTAGTGGGAAGGGGGAGTGGGGTCTGGGATCATGAAAACATCAGACAGATTGCAGAGAGAAGGGAGATTAAGAGATAAATCCCATAATGTTATTTATGAACTCCTAGGCTCATCTGAGAGCTGTTCATGAGTGTATCTAGTCTTGAACAGCATACTATAGTCCTTGAGAACTTCATTAAAGGATAGACCTCCATCCGGGTCTCAGATTGGCCACTGGGATTGCACATATAGAACAGACCTAAGCAGCACCAAAAGACCTAGAGAAATGAGTGGATGTTGGAACCACAGCTGGAAGAAAGCGGGTCAGAAGTTGTGGACTGAAACTAACTGGATAACTTTTCTGCTAACACAAACAAACTTACAAAAAAGTCAACGGTCTCCTTAAGATTTAAACAAGACCCACAATCTTATGATGTAATATTTAAAATGTCCGGGATACCATCCAAAATTGCTCAGCAAATGAAAGCATAGGTAAATTTCAACTCATAGCAGAAAAAGCAGTCAAAAGCCACTATTATGATCATGCTCCAAGAAGTAAGGTTGAACATCCTTGAAACAAACAGAAAGATTGAAAGTCTCCACAAAGAAGTAGATAATATAAAGAAGAACCAAATGAAAATTTGAGAATTAAAAAATCTTTAAAAATTGACATAAATAACTCAGTGGATGGGGTTGATAGTAAAATGAGAATGACAAAAGAAAGAGTCAATAAATTTGCAGAGAGATATTGTACAATCTGAATGGCAGGAGAAAAAAAATGAAAAAAATTAACAAAGACTCAGAGACCTCTGGAAAAAGCGGCAAAATATCTAACATTTATGTCATCAGAGTTTCAGAAAGGGATGACAGAGTGTGTCACAGAAAACTGGTTTGAGAAAAAAATGGCTAAAGATTTCCTAAATTTGGCAAAGGACATAAACTTATAGATTTCAGAAGTACAGTGTCTTAGTCCATTCATGTTGCTATAAAGGAATACCTGAGGCTAGGCAATTTATATCAAAAGAGGTTTATTTGGCTCATCATTCTGCAGACTGTACAAGAAGCATGGTGCTGGCATTTGCTTCTGGTGGGGACCTTAGGCTGCTTTCCCTCATGGTGGAGGATGAAGGGAAGCCTGCATGGACAGATATCACATCGTGAGAGAGGAAGAAGGAGGGGAGGTGCCAATGTTAGGTTCATCTGTGTGTATGTTCCCCTGGTCCCCCAGTTCCCAGCATCAAGGATAAGTATTGGTACCAAGTTAAACTGATGACGGAGTGATCACAGTTACAGAGAAATTTTATAAAAACAGTTTATCACATAAAATAAAGAATGAAAGTACAGAGAGAAGCTACAAAAAGTGAAAATACATTTCAGAGAGAGTAGAATGTGTCAGTCTCCACAAGTGGAGAAAGATGCTGAAGACTGAGTACATGCTGCCTTTTATAAGCTCACTAGTTTGTCCACTTTTCCCCTGGCAGAACTGGTTGCTGTTTCCTGCTTTTGGGGCTGATCAACAGGTTGGTATTATATAATAGATCACATGACAGGTTATATAACAGGGTAGGTTATATAACAGTTTCCCTTTCTGCATGTGTATCTTTTCCAGAATTCTCCATGAAGCTCTACACATCTTATGCTAATTGGATGGTAATGAGCTCTAGGTCAGTTAAAGGTTACCAGGAAATTTTTACCATGTATGTTCCCACCAGGGAACAGTTCCTAGCTGCAATTTGGTGCCTAGATACAATTTGATTCCCAGTCTCTGCCCTTAGCCACCTCCTTGCCACCTATTTACCCTCCACCAGACCTAACACCAGGTTCTTTTTAACAACCAGCTCTGGTGGGAACTGATAGAGTGAGAACTCATTACTGTGAGGATGTCACCAATCCACTCATTACCATGAGAATGGCACCAAGGCATCCACCCTCCCACCCCACCTACACCTCCATCACTCGCCACCCACCCAGACATCTCCCATTAGGCCTCACCTCCAACATTGAGGATCAAATTTCAACTCAAGATTTGGAGGAGTCAAACAAATAGCATATAAGCAAACCCCCTAAATGATGAATTCAAAGAAATCCACATCAAAACACATTATAATCCAATAGCTGCAAATTAAGGAAATGTAAAATACTTGAAAGCAGCCAGAGAAAAACAATACATTACATACACGGAAACAAGGGTTAGAATAAATGCCTATTTCTCATTGGAAACCATGAAAGTGAAAAGGCAGTGCAAATATATTATTAAAGGGCTGAAGAAAAAGAACTGTCAGTTGAGACTTCTACAGACAGCAAAAATATTCTTTAGTTATAAATGTAATAAAGATATTCTCGGATGAAAGAAAACTAAGAGTATCTGTCATTAGTAGTCCTTCTATGAAAGAAATATTAAAGCAAGTTCTCCAGGCAGAAGGGAAATGATACCAGAGAGAAACTGGAACATGAGCAATGAAGGAAGAGTGAAAGAAATGTTAAATATATAGGTAAACATAATAAACTATTCTTCTCTTATGTTCAGATTTGAGCAGTTGAAAGAGAATGTTATAGCATTATCAAAAGAGGTTGCAGAAGTATTGAAATGTGGTCTTACTAATGATCTATCTAACAGAGGAAAATAAACTATCAAACAGAAAGTAAGAAAAATAAACTCACAATACAACTGTCTTTTGTTTAGTTGAAACACCTAACTCATTATCTCTAAGACTTCATTTTCTCAGCCTTGAAGAGCCCTAAGTGGACAGTAGCGGTACAAACTCCCCACCAGATTCCAAGGACTCACAAAGTCAGCCTCATAGAGAAAAAAATAAAGAACACCTGCAACTGCTTTGCTGCCACTTCTGTTATCAGTCTGCTGAAGCAGAGGAAAAAAGCTGTCTTTATCTTTTAAAAGCACTGAGCAACTTTCCTCAGCTGCCCAGCACTACTCTCTACATTTTCTTCAGTGCTGTGGCCACATTCTTTCTCTCTCTCTCTCTTGCTCTCTCTTGAAAGTAAAATAAACGTTCTTTCCTAAAACTATTCTACTCCTGGTGTGAGAATTCTTTCTCCAACCTGCCACGAGCATCTAGTAAGTTTCCACCCTAGTGAGTATGTGGACGTAATGTATGACAACTACAACACAGAATGAGGGAGAATAAAGAGATCTATCTTTCCTGGGTTATCTTTTAATTTTATTTCTGTTATTAATGTATCAAATATTATTAATACATGATGGGAAGATTTCAATATCCCATGTGAAGTGGTAAAATATAAATTCTAAGTAGGCTGTGAAGAGTTGCTTGTATATTATAATCTCTAGAACAACCACTAAGAAAAAATATACAAAGAATTATAGTCTAAACTGAATAGAAAAATTAAAATGAAATTCTCAAAAATTTCAAATAATTACAAAGAAGGCATAAAAGGAGAAAAAGAGGAATAAATAATAGAAGAATCAAACAGAATACAAATAACAAAATGGTAGACCTAAATCCAAATATGAAAATAATTACATGGAATATAAATAATCTAAACACACCAATTAAAAGATTTGCATTTTACAATGAATAAAAATAAAATCTAAGCCATAAACTATCTAAAAGATGCCCATTTTAAAATAATGATAAAATGGATAACCTGGGCATGATGACATATACCTATAATCCCAGCTACTTAGGAGGCTAAGGTGGGAAGACTGCTTGAGCCCAGGAGTTCAAGGCCAACCTGGACAACATGGTGATACCCTGTCTCTAAGTAAAAAATTAAAAAAAAAAATTTAAGTGATATGGATAGGATAAAGGTAAAAGAATGGAAAAGTTAACGCAGTGCAAACAATAATGGGGAAAAAAGCTTATGTGGCTATATAAATATCAGATAAAGTACACTTTAGAGCAAGGAAAATTACCAGGGATAAAGAGAGACATTGCATAATGATAAAACCCCAAGGTAACATAATAATTTAAGTGTTTATACATCTAACAAGAAAGCTTCAAAACAGAGGGAGGAAAAGTGACAGAAATAAAAGGAGAAATTATAGTTGGAGACTTTGACACTTCTCTCTCAGCAATAAATAAACAGGTAGAAATAAAGTTAGTAAGGAAACAGAGGAACAAAATAACACCACAGCCAAATACATTTTATTGATATTTATCTAACAATAGCAGAATTCATATACTTTTCAAGTACAAAATGGACATTAATCAAGATAAACTATATTCTTGGTCATAAAATAAACTTAATAATTTAAAATAAATAAAATCATACAAAGTATTTTTTCTGACCATAATGGAATTAAACTAATAATCATAACAGGAAGATAATAGTAAAATCTCTAAACCGTTGAAAATTAAACAACACACATCTAAATAATCCATAAGTGGGAGAGAAAATCTAAAGGGAAATTATAAAAATGGAACAAAGAAAAAATATATTAAAATTTGTTGGATGCAGTTAAAGTGGTGCTTGGAGGGAGATTCATAGCATTAAAATAACCATTCCAGGGCAGAGATGTCCAGAAGCCAGTTTCTGCTTGAGGGATTGATTGATCTCTCAGATGGAGATCTGGAGCAGAGACATGGAGGAACCCAAATTTGAGTTCAGGCTCTGTCAGGTTTCAAGTAATAAGGACAAGCTTAGGGAACCTCACTTGGCAAGAGTCTGCACGGGGAATACAAAAGAAAACAAAAAATCAGTAAAAACAAAACAGAACAGATTGGTGGAAAACGCATAGCATTACCTCACTGGAATCTGGTCTTTGTTCACCATTATCCAAGGTATAACAAATGCATGGGCTTTGGATTTAGGCATATTTAGGTTCAGATCCAGGATCTGCCACTTGCTAGTTAGATGGTCAGTGGCAATGTACTTGACTCCTTGGCATACAGCAAGTCCTTTATAAACTCTAGATAATAGGTGTGATGGTGGTGATGGTAGTAGGAATAGCAGTCAGTAGCTTCAGAGATGCAGCAGCCGCCCTGGGAGTCTGTGTGCTATTTATTGATTCAGCTCCTATGTTTCTGCTTCTCACTGTTCCTTTCTTCTCTCTCATTTCTTTTTCCTCTCTTCAAACCTTATTTCGGGATCCTCCAGGATCCTGTTTAGCATGAGCCAGGGTTCCGCAGTTTGGCAGGACTAACACACAGAGAGACAGTGTCCCACACTGAGCATTATTAGCCCATCTGGTTCTCACCAGAACCCCATGAGGTAAGTGGTTTTATCTCAATCTTACCAGTTATGAGCAGAGATTCAATCTGTAAGAAAATGAAGTCTGACCAACCGTCCACCCTGTGCCATCTGGAGACTCCAAATAGATGTCATTCCCCTTACCGCAGTCTCTTAAGAAGGTTCTGGTGTCCCTCTGAGTGTTAGGAGGCCACTTTCTAGAGGAGAGCTACTGACCTATAGCAGCAATACTGACTTGAGTTTTTATCCATCATTAGCACTTGGTGGAAGTTCTAAAAGGCAGTGAAATGATTAAAAGAGGGTAGAACAAAGAAGAAAAGGGCCACTGAAATCCACCAACTGGAACATTCCTTATTAAACAATCAAGAGTAGACCGCTTGCGTGCTCTAATTTGGATTGTCAGGGAGTTCCCATGGGAGCCTTCAGAGGATTATTGAAACCTAACAGGCTCTGTTTGCCTCCTTCCCTCAAGTCGTCCAGGTTTTGGCAACCCATGTATTAGAAACCGTTCCACATCTGCTTCCTTGGATGGTGTTTGCAGAGATATCAGGGCTCTCTCAGGGAAGCAAGAAGAGCTCTGAGTGCTGTGGGCACCACCCCAGCAGACAGCTCTCTCCGGGGAAGGGCCTTCCCCAGACTCCCATGTTAATCCATTCTGGTGTCTGCATCTCAAGACTTTCCTGTCAGAAAGGATCTCCTTACAATGAGCTGCATCCCCTGTGTTGCCACTTAAGCCCACATCCTCTGGGAGAGGCAGAACAGCTGGTCACCCTTCTCTGTGTAATTATCCCTCAGGAAATCAAGCACTTGCTGCTGGTATTTTTAATACATGTTGAGATTACTGACGCTGCCAAGATTCTCATTGAAGGGTGTGTGTGTCTTTGCTTTTCATGTTCCGAGATGACCCTGCTGGTGAGTTGTTTTCCATGTGTGTCAGGAGGGCTGAAATAACAGACTTATAATTTTGGAAAATGTCTGTATGAATATTGTCCTTAGCCTGACTGCAGAAACTGTTGCTGCTTAGAGCTCTGCCTCCTGACTTTGCAATGTGACCTAATGCCTTTGCTCAAACGTTCTCCTCTTGTTCTCTGCCCTGTCCCCTCCAAACACCTCTCAGAGTGTTTAGTTGCGGAAACCTCTTTCTTCTTCGGTTTCTGAGTGTTGCTCAGTTATACTACATCGTTTGAAAGGGCTCCCCTCATGGTCATCACATTTCATTAGCTTGCCTGGCTTGAGTTCTTTCTGCAACAGCTGCTTTCAAATCCTGGGGTCACTCAGTTTGCATTCTGTCCCAAGTAATGGGCTGTTCTTGAATTATGGTGACTGCCTACACACTTGAAATTTAGTCGCGAGCCTTGCCTTAAACATTTTACTCTTTTCTAACAGTAGTCCTCAAGCTTGAGTATGCATTTGGATTACTTGTGGGACTTTGGTAGCACACAGATGAACGGGCACCATCCCAGGTCTGTCACATCAAAACGATCAGAGAAGAGCCTCCCCCCAGGCAGGTTAACAGAAGGCTTCCACTTGAGGTCCTGAAGTGACCGAGGTTAAGTGGATCTTGCCTATCTCTGGAGAGCAGTGGTTCTCAAGCTCTCGTGTGCTTCAGCACCGCCTAGGGAGCTTAAGAAAAAACAGATTGCTGGGTCCCACCTCAGAGATTCAATTTAGTAGGTGTGGGGTGGAGTCCAAGTATTTGTCTTTCTAATAAGTTTCCAGCTTGCAGTGATGCTACTGTTGTAGGACCACACTTTGAGAATGACTCTTTAAGAGAAGCTTTTTACCATTTGGCTCACAGAGTTAATAATTTATACAAGGTGAAGGAGAATGTGAGTGCTGCAGACTTGTTCCTTCCAAGTGAATTTACCTGGTCAATCTGATGACAGAGAACCAAAGATAACGACTGTAAGATGAGATTAATAAGTAAAAAGCCCGGACAGGAAGGCACTGCCAGACATCACGTATGGGTGAACAAACTGAGTGGACATCTGTTGATTTTTTTTTTTTTTTTTTTTTCATATATAAGCCTATGAATCACAGTTTTTTTCCTTTCTTTCCAATCTTCATATCTACTGCTTTTTTTTTTTTTTTTTTTTTGCCTGCCTGGCAGCTCTTCTTCTGTCTTCTAGTAAAAGATTTCTCTTATCAAGAACCTATTACATGTAGGTTGGGCACGGTGGCTCATGCCTGTAATCCTAGCTCTCTGGGAGGCTGAGGCGGGCGGATTGTTTGAGCTCAGGAGTTCGAAACCAGCCTGAGCAAGAGCGAGACCCCGTCTCTACTAAAAATAGAAAGAAATTAATCGGACAACTAAAAATATATAGAGAAACTAGCCAGGCATGGTGGCGCATGCCTGTAGTCCCAGCTACTCGGGAGGCTGAGGCAGGAGGATCGCTTGAGCCCAGGAGTTTGAGGTTGCTGTGAGCTAGGCTGACGCCACGGCACTCACTCTAGCCTAGGCAAAAGAGTGAGACTGTCTCAAAAAAAAAAAAAAAAAAAAAGAACCTATTACATGTAGTTTGAATGGAAATAATTCTTCACTTCCATTATGGGGTGGTCACATGGTCTTAGACCTGACCTACTGTAATCCTTCCTGTCCCTGTCCACAGCGTCTGGATTAGGGAGGGTTATATCACCCAGATTGGCCCATGAGTGCTCTCTCTGGATTTTGCTAAGATTCTCAGAAAAGAGGCATTCTTTCCCTCTGAAATCGCAGACTTGCCACCTTGTAGAAAGAGCCTGTCTGGGGGAAAAACCAAAACCAAAGTAACAAACCAAATCAAACAAAAACAGAGGAAAGCAGAGCTGGAAGGTGGAAGGAGAGAGAGAAGTGGCCAAGGAAGTGCATGAGGTGAAGTCCTGCGCTTGGGCACCGGCCCAATCACGCTCAGCACAGCTCTGTCCACCTCGGCTTCTCGGTGACACAGCCAGAGTGTCTTGTCTTTACATAAGCTATTCTGCATTGAATTTTTATCACTTTCAACCCTAAGAGTTCTGCCTAATACAATACATACTCCCAGATTTCTACCATCCTAAGCAAATTCCTATCCCACAATAAATTGAGATTTTAAAACATGCAAAGAAGAATGTGCTTTGAGTACATTATGGTACACAAAAGAGTCCCAGTGGTCAAATGCCTTGAGTGATACTTCAGATTTTATCCATCTCATGAAACTGCATTTCACATATTGGTATTTTTAAGAACCTGAGAAGTTCTGAAGTAAATCAACCATTTAATTTTTTCTGAGCCAGCATTTCCCTAATATATTTGACCATAAAGACTTTCTAAAAAATGTTTGGTGGAACTGGCTATCCAACATCCGAGCAGCCGCCCTGGGAGTCTGTGTGCTATTTATTGATTCAGCTCCTATGTTTCTGCTTCTCACTGTTCCTTTCTTCTCTCTCATTTCTTTTTCCT
>NW_012150186.1:83670-96107 GCF_000956105.1 Propithecus coquereli
ATTTCACATATTGGTATTTTTAAGAACCTGAGAAGTTCTGAAGTAAATCAACCATTTAATTTTTTCTGAGCCAGCATTTCCCTAATATATTTGACTATAAAGACTTTCTAAAAAATGTTTGGTGGAACTGGCTATCCAACATCCGTAGCTTTCATTTTACTTATGTGATGAATTTGAGGCCATTTAATAATGGGCTTATAGACGAAGTATTACTCTTACATATAAACCATTCCTCCAGAAAACACATTACACCTGTTACGGAATAAATACTTTGTGAAAATAAAAGACATAGGGCCTCTTTCCTGGAAGAATTTCTCTATAAATAGCCCTACTTCGTTAGGGCTTTATTTTCTCTCGTAGCTTAGACTATGAAGGGGTCAAAGTTACAGGAAAGATAAGACTTTCTTTGATTTAGGAAGAGGCCTAAATTTTCTAAGCAGCTGGTCTTTCTTTTCAATAGCAGTTTTGGAGCTTGGCCTCAAAGTCTCTCTGATATGGTGAAGGGGCTCTTGCACTGGCTTTGTGTAACCCTGCAGAGGGAAGCATGGGGGCTTGGAGGCCTTTGCTTTCTGTGTAAGAACAAATTCATAGGTGGAGGTCAGGAGGAGGAGATAACCAGAGGCACATTCTCTTTTCCTCATATTCCTGCTGATCCAAGAACAATTCTCTGTTTCCCAGTTGCTCTGTTTCGCTCAACTACTTTTAAACAAATGGAAAAATAATTCTGATAAGAAAAAAATAGTCACTTCTTTCATTCCAATGTGGTCAGAGTCTGCCTTTTGCATAAGTCAGAAAATTAGCTGAGGCCAGAATGCTGAGTGATGGTCTCCAAACATCATCTAGCTCTGCTGGGTCCCCAGCCCTCAGGCTATTCTGCCAGCACTGAGGTTCCCTCTGTACTTCTCACACTGCAGCATCCACTAAACTCCAAGGACTGGGGCTTCTGTTCAAACTTTCTGTTGAACTGAGCTTCGCTCAGTAGGCATTCTGATCCCTACTGCCGTCCACCATCTTGGCCACTGCACTCCCTGACACCAAAACCTCACCAGAGTCAACACGTTGCCAAAAGTGTGTGATGTCGAGTCCAAGACACTGTGGGGAGAGAGGCCTCCTTCCCTTTCATTTGTGTGTGTTTATCCCCCTTCAAAGGGATCGCAGAGCAGCACTTCACGTGACTGATCTCTTAAAGAGACTTTAGTGAAATAATTCCAAATAATTTTTGTCCCTGATTTCATGAGGATGAAAAGGTGAGTTTGATGGAGTTGTGATTGGAAAACAAATTTGAATAACTGAAACTGAGCTGTACTCAGAAATGCCCCTTGGTGGCAGCCAACACTTTCTTACTGGGGTGAGCCGAGTGTTACTGACTAGGCCTTGTCTCACGTTGAGTTCTCCAAAGATGCTCCTCAGTTCCCAAAAAAATGGGTTTCTGGAGCTCTCGTTTCCCCTGCCTAGTCATACCTGAGGCTTGAATTCAAGCTGGAACACCCACTACGAAGTCATTAAAATTAAACAACAAAGCAAAGATAGGAAAGAGAATACCAGTGATATTTTACACATCTTGAGTGACTGGTAGGTGTGGAGACATATGTGTGCAGTTACCATTCACCTACTATATCAGGGGCTAGATCAACATTTTCTATAAAGGGTCAGATAACAAATGTTTTAGCCTCTGCAGGCCATCTGGGTTATGTCTGAACTACTCGACTCTGCTATTATAGCTCAAAAGCAGTCATTGACGATATGTAAGTGAATGGGCATGTCTGTGTTCCAATAAAACTTTATTTGCAGGTTATAGTTTGCCAACCTCTGTTTGGTGTGATAGAAATATTTCAAGATCTTCCTTTTTTGATGTGTAAATGAAACACTTTTAATTCATTTTGTTGATATTCATATCGAAAAAAAGGATTTGATTGATATTTTCCTTTGTTGTTCTTGGGCTTCTATTCAAATATTCAATGCTTTATAATTAGGAGCTGTTGAAACATGCCGTTAAGGTCTCAAATTGTGGTTAACTTGGAAGTTTGAGATACAACAGTCTGGGTAATGTTTATTTAACTCAGTCATATTGCCAGAGCTAAGTAGATATTTCTCAACCTCTCTCCCAAATACGGAAGTTAAACACAGCCTTAACTCTACCTCATGTGCGCATAAAAAGACAGCAGAGGTACCTGACTCTTTCAGTTCTTAAACGCCTATGGGCTCTTTCACTCCATTCCTGAGTATAAGGCCAAGTTAATTTTGCATCCACTTCCTATAGCTGAGCCAACATTGCACTATAAAAACTTCTTCCTACTTGCCTTCTGTCCTATTTTTTCCCCATCCTGAGTTCCACTCTTTTGTAATTATCCCTTCAATGGGTGTCTAAAAATCTGTGCATATACAAAATTAACTTACCTCAGTTATGAAAAAGATATGAAGAAGTAAATACAGATACACTATAGTTTCATGTAAGAGGATCTCAAAGTGGGAGAACTATTTCACTTTCTATTTCAAGAAAGAATCAGATATCCTTGCTATAATTCAACAAATAAGCAAGGAACATCCAATGTGCCTTGCATTTTGCATGGGTTATCTCACTTAGATGCTATTAGATTGTGCTGCCTAGTGAACCACACCAAAGCTTAGTGAATTAGAAAAACAAACATCATTTCTGTGATTTTATGTACCATTAAAAGGCAAAAATAAGCTTATATGCAAATATATCCCTCTGGTTATTGTGCTAGTGAAATCACAAGAAGGAGATTAAAGAGCGAAATCTATCAAAAAGAAATTACGAATGTAATTTCATTGAGAAATGATGCTAAACGGCATTTTTTAAGTTTTTTACTTAAAAATTTTTCCAAATATCCATTTAAAGGACGAGAAGGCTGAAAGGGCACAAAAGCATCTTTGAGAGCTCATGTTACAGTTCCGCAGATTCCTCTTGTCTGGGAGTCAGCTGGGATGGCTGGTCTGCTCTGTCCACAGATCCTCACCCTCTGCCCGCCAGCACTTGCTGCATCAGCCAAAACAGGTCCCTGGCCAGGGAATAGAGAAATACATTTCACCCACTGCAGGAGAAGCAGCAAAGTTACGTTGCAAAGCGTCACACACTCAAAGAAATACGAACACACTGGGGGCTGTGATCACAACAGTCTATCCCAGCCCACTCGATCTGTGATGAAGAAAACACACAAGCTCCAGGATGAAGTACCAAGGAATAGGTTCAAGAAAATCACTGTACTCTTTTTAAATACGAGTCGTTGTCACGGTGCCAGGGAGATGCTGAAGGAAGAAAGGTAGTGGAGAAGAGGTCAAAGCCAATCGTGGAGAGAAGCTAAAAGACCATCACAAGGAGAAGAGGGGAAAATTGCTGTGAAGAGCTTCTGGTAGAAGACAGTCACATGAAGCCCCTACTGGTTCCTAAGAGCAATGCTAATTTTTTGACCTTAGAATAGAAAGAGAACAAGAAGAGACAAGAGTCAAAGAAAAGAGAAAAGGAATAAAGAATAAACTGAGAAATCATTGACTTTGGTGGGAATGGAAGAAGGGAGATATTTAGAGTGGAGGGGAGGGTGAGAAGTCAAGAAGGAGTGAAAGAGAGAGAGAGAGGGCACCACAGGGAGAGAGGACCCCAGCTGGAGATCAACACTGGGGAGAGCTTATAAACACTTCTCAGACTGGTAGTAATGAGGGGAGGAGCTTTGATTCTGAAACTTATTTTCCTTCATTAGCTAGTTTATCGTAGTTGAAATCAAACCCCAGATGCAAATTCCCTGTAGACCACACCATAATAAATAGGTTTCTGAGGTCTTTTCTGCAAGCCACAGAATGAATATCCTTCCCTCCTTTTATTATTTCCTTTTAAAAAAGAATTAGAGAAAGGTTATGCCGGCACACAAGCCACAGTGCCAGCGATGCTCGACGCTCGCAAATGGGCAGGCCAGTGGCTGCATTGCCAGGTTGCGGGCGTTGTAACCCAGGGTCCCTACAGAATGGCTCTGCAAATTACACTGGAGTGGAGTGGTGGCTTTCTACCTCGCATTGCTATCCCACTGGAAAAACAATGAATAAAAAGCAATAGAAAAAGTAAACACTTCCCTGCACTTACTGTGGGCCCAAGAATGATCCTGTATTTGACAGCTGAACTCGTTACTTGGAGAATGTCTTTTCTTCCTTCCAGACTTTGATTGTAACAGGAGTAAAAATCAACACACTGCATAGCCAGGAACGCTTGGCAGGAGTTTTCAAGCGCACATAGTTGTGAAGATAACATAGTGAACACAAGGTCATTATTCCTTGGTGTATTTTCACAGACATGTTGGGTCCTACAGTACTAAAGGGCCAAGAAAGGAACAAGACAGGCACTGCCCCCGAGGTGAGGAGTAAGAGGAGATGATATTGCCGGAACTGAGCAGTGTAGCCAAGAGACACTGAATGCACAAGAGCCAGAACCTGGTGGCTATTTGCATTACAATTACAACTTTGGGCCTCTTCTGAAACCCTGGTGTTTAACTTTTTGCTGGAATGAGGACTTCCAGTTAGATATCTAGTACTTCTTACTTCTAGCCAGTGTAGGCGTGAGACCGCAAAGCAAAACAAAATAAATAACTATCTTCAGGGTTTGGAGGAAGGGAGGGAGTGGGAGCGGTGCTGTGAGCGTGGGTGTCTTGGTCAGGTGTGGTCCATCCACGGTCAGTCTTTCACACAGAGGGGATTCAATTCGTGGAATCAGTTACACAAGCCATACAAGAGCTGAGAGGCCAAACGGAGGGAGATGATGCAATCAGATTAACAGCAGCAAGAAGCTGCTCACATCCCAGGGGTAGGGAGACGGTGGTACCTGAGGCCGGCAGCCAGGGAGGGACAGGCATCGGGCCCTGCAATCACATGGGCCGGGCAGTGGGAGCTGCAGCCACATGGATGTCGTAGAGATGCTACAAGGAGCTGAAGTTAGACTTGCTGTGTTTCTTCTGCCTTGGCTAGTGCCACTTCGTTTGGGGGGCGCACATTTTTCTTTAGTTCACTAACTGGTCTTTCTTAGAGTCTCTTGAAGATTCCCCTTTCCTTGCCCACCTCCTAGGATACTACCCTGGGTTCCTGATCATCTCACGCTCTTCTGACGGTGCTCATACTCTCCCTAGATGAGATCCACACATGTGGCTTTGGTTTCCACTCAAAAGTTGATAATTCAAAAATCTGTCTCTGCCCCCAAACTCTCTCCTGAGCTTTGGACTCCTATATTTAAACGGATACTGCATATTTTCACTCTGATTTTCTGCAAAACACATCAGGCTTAACACAACTATAACCAAAACAACCTTCTCTTCCTTCCAGCCCAACACTTTTCTGTGTTCAGGTTCAGTCGGTGGCACCTTTGGGGGTCTGGTTGCTCAAGCAGAACTCTGGATGTCAGCGTTGACACTCCTGTCTGTCCTCTCCTACCTGCATTCTTCTTCAGAGCACACCTTGCATTTTCCCACATCTCCCCAGCTCATGGCTGCGACCTCGGTGCAGGCCACCGTCATTGCCCGCCTAGATTGTTCCTGCAGTCTCTCGACTGATACGCCTGCATCCAATCTCGATGGTCCTCAGCCCTTCTCCACACTTCAGTCCATGGGATCCTTCTAAAATGCAAATCTTTTAATACCTTTCAGTGTTCCTTTGTTGCCCTTAAGAAAAAGTCTTAAGTCCTTAATGTGTTTACAAGGTCTGTCACTACATGGCCCTACTTAGCTCCTGTCCCAGGCCTCAGCTTGTCCTCATGCCCCACCAGACTCCCTCTTCCCTCCTCTTCTTCTTTCCTTATCTCCTCCCTACCCTTCTCTCCCTTCTCTTCCTCCTCTCTCCCCACCCCTATTTCAGGTCACGTGTGAGCAATTGCGGCTTTCTGAACATGCCATTTCTCTAATTTGCAAAACTTTATCCCAATAATTTCTCTTCTGGGCGATCTCCTCCACATCATGCACCTCTGCCCCCAGGGCAGCACCACCATGGCCAGCTTCATCAAGCTAAATTCTACACCCTCCCCGCCCCCGACACCTGTCACCTTACCTCCAGGATGTGTTTAGTAGCTTTTAATGCACTGTACTCTAATCTCCTTTTCTCCTGTCATTTTCCCCAAGAATAGCTCCTTGTACCCCAAGACAAAACACAGGACTTGGAAGAAAGAAGATCTATTTTTTGAATGAATAAATAATCTAGTCTGTTTTGAACTTATTAAATATTTGCCTATAATTATTAATACTAGTTTTACTCAGGAAATCATACTCTTGAAGATAATTATTGACCACTTAAAATGACTATACTTTTAAAAGCATTTTAGTTTTGTAGTTGGAATCTTATATGCTAAGTCTTAGGCCTTTTGAAAAAACTATTCAATTAAGCTCAATATATGAAAAGTATAATTTTTCAGAAAGAAAATTTGATGGATGTGAAAATGACTCAAAATTACACCAATGTCTTTTTATCCAAGGAACTGTTCAAGTCTCAGAGAATTTGATAACCGATTTTATGATAATTTAAAGAAAGGAATAGAATCATCTTTATGCAACCAAGCCATAGACCCAAGACTAATGAATGGAAGGTATAAACAAATTATACCTTGCTAAGAATGAAGCTTATCCCCAGAAGGCAGGGGGTGAGGTGGGTTCCCCACACTATAATTATCTAAGTGTGGATTGGATTCAATCATCAGATGGAGGGGTCTGCTTAAATGATGTTTAAGGTTCTTTCTAACCCAGCAGCAAGATTCTGATTCTGATGATTTATATATTTAGATCTCATAGACATACAATTTTATACTTGGAAAATATCTTAGAAGTTAATACAGAATCTCAGGGTAGAAAGCTTAAAGAATGTTATCCATGAGCCTTTGAGGATATATGTTTGGTTGAATAGCTAGAATTTTTATTAAGAGAAAGTTAATTTTTTTACTGAGATTTAGTTGTTTTCCATTTAGAATATTTTTAAATGATTGTCTTTGAAAATGATCCTCTAATGTATTAAAAAATTAAAGTTAGTATTTCACAAACATCATTTTTGTTATAGCTGTTGACTGAGTCTTCAGTGGATAACTGACAGTGTGTACCTTTGGGTTGTCATCCAGCCATAGCAAAGCCATAAAGTTGCAAAGCTCGTCCTTGCTCCTGTTTGGTCCCCCTTCCTGCCCAGGGCCTGTGCCCACCTCATCCCCGTGCATTCCAGCTTTCCCTACAAACCTCTGATTCCTCCCCTCTGATGTCTGACCTGTAACTACTCCCCCGGTTTGTATGGTGCAAATCAGTGGGCATACGCCAGGCCACCTCAGTTTCTACAATAGACTGGTCTCTGGGGACAGATTTTAGACCACACATGTGCACAGAGTCACCTTTGGGTACAGGCATGCATTCTGAACAGGCCTCTCCCAGTCTCCATCATAAGAGAACAAACTCCTGACAATTGCCTTCTTTTGCATTACAATTTACAACATTGTGGCCCAGGAAATAATGACAAGAACTTTATGATTCCTGCTGGTCTGTCCATTCCTAACTTTTTCCTCCACGGCATTCTAGCTTTTGGCCTATTTCATGATTTCTTGGTTAAAGTACAAAAACATAAAAAGGAATAGGGAGAAAAGGCTGGGACAACTTACCAAAGATACATTGGCAAATAAATTACTTCTATATCAAGCAAAAATCCTTTCTTATAGCCTCAGCACTCCAGCCTTGCTCAATCACTTCTCTCTTATCTAAACTACCTGTTTAATTTACATTTCCTCGGGGCTCTGCTAAATGGATTGTTATCTAAATTTCTGAAAAATCATTTCTTTAGAGTATTAATGCTCACTATTATTCCATATATTATCTTCTCCCAGAAAATATTTTCACTTTGAGAGGTACTTTCAGTGCCTTAATCAGATTACTGAGCAATATGTTAATTTTAGGCATCATGTCAAATCTTTGGGAGACATATTACATCTTAGAGGAAGCCACCCACACTTAGTACTGTTCTGATTTATGGTTCTAGTCATTAGGAAGTTTTTGAACTTATGTTGGGGAAAAGGTTCCAAGAGATTAAATTCTGGATACAGCCAATAGCAGGTGGTTAGTGAGAGGCCTGCTTTAGATCCAGTGGCCACAGTTCAGCTTCCAAACTGTAGGAACTTTGGCTGTACAATGTATCCCCTCTTCATTTTGTTTCTTTCTCTAAAATGGTTCTTGCCATAACAAGAAACACCATTAGAACTTGCCATAAGTTATTTCTTACAGATTAGAAATGCCCCACTGAGAAACACTATAAATCGAACTATTTACTTACTAAGAAATGCCTGCATTTTTCAGCTTCTCGTTACAATGGGATTTAGAAAAAGCGTGCATTTGTTGGTGACAAAGGAAGTGGCACACAGAATGGCTGTGGACAGACACTCGTGAAGGCTGAGCTCTTTGAGAGCTGGCCTCCCTTCGTTATTTGGCGAGCTCTCTTTTTTCCTAGCTGGCTTATTCATCTTCTGCTTACAGAGTCTCAAGCCTCTGTTTATACTTTAAAGGCAGCAGAACTTACTTAGTTTCTAAGGCAGCAGTGCCTTAGGAAGATCACAGAAGATATCCTGAATGCGGCAATCGACCATTACAGGATGGATGTGCCTTTCAACCTCAGAGGTTGAACTCTGCAGCGTATGATTTGAAAGAGGACAAAATAGTCTACTTCACCACAACCTAGAAAATAGCAAACTATTTGCTCTCCAGCGGTGACCATTTTTTCCTAAACAAATGGAGATAATTGTCTATTTAATTTATGACTTGGGGCAAGTCACTTATTGCCTGAAAATATTCATTGGAAGAGCCTGGCATTTTTAGATTAAAATACACTGTAATTTGAGTTACAATTAGTCATTTCTTTTAATCTAATCATCTCCTCTCATTTTTATATCAACAATATTGATTAAAGATATCTATATATTTTAAAAGATAGCTCCTTTGTCAGCTTCCTACTAAATTACTTATTAAAGGCCCAGAAAAACATAAACACTTATAACAACAGAGAAAACTGGACCTTACAAATAGCCGTTGCCAGAATCTGGGGGAAATTTCTACTAATTACAGGATGAGATAATTAGTTTGAAGTAAGGGGAACTTGAATAGGCCACCAGCCAAGCGGCGAGTGTCAGAGATTAGATTTCATGAGGTTATAAGTAAGAAAGGAAAGCGTCCTATCTAAAGCAACACAGAACATCAAGAAATGGGGAAACATTTCAAGTTAGAGACTTTTAAGAAAAATAAGGTTTGGACAACAGCAACAACAGGTTTTGAACAAGAACATTCACCAGATATTTGGTAAAGTATTTAACCGATGAACATATTATCTAATCATTACTAAAAATATACAATTCACAGAATGCAATGGAAGTTTTGTTTTTATTCTACTTTGCTTGAAGAAAATTAATGAAATTGATCTGAAACAAGATTAAGAGTATCTGAGAGAGATTCTTTACTCATCCTGTCAACAGTGGCACTACTGCAGTAAAAAAAATACAAAAACGTGTCTAGAAACAGAAAGAAAATGTATTCCTTAGGTTAAATGATTGGTGAGAAGAACCTAGTAGCATTTAATTAATATATATAATAGTTAGGAATAGTTTTAATTTTTACTCTAATTAACATTATAAAATGTTGCATTAACAAGTTAAAGTAAAAAGTCCTAAGGATTCTCCTTCAAAAAATCATGTCATAAACTCTCAGTTTGAAGTTATTCCTGATGGTGGCCCATGGCAAATCTTTTCCCAAATGCCTACTAAATGTCTCCAAAGAGAAATTCCACTGAGAGCGATACCAGTGTAAGTTGTTTCAGACCAACAATCAGGCAGAGTACAAGTTAAAAAAAAGGACAAAATATTTTTAAAAATTTTCTTGAAAGTATCAAAAAGCCATCAAGGTAGTGATAAGTTTGAGGTCAAGATTTGAAAGAAGACGGAAATCAAGAGATTGCCAATTTCAAAACCAAACGCCGTGACTGAATGGCCGAGAGACTGAGCGGGGCTCTGGCAGACTCACGAGGTAGAAAGACAAAGGTTGAAGTTTAGGGCTCATGAAGGAAAGGCCCTGGTAAAAGCGCCAGCTTTTCACTTAATATCTCATAGGACTACAGCTTAGAAGTAACGGTAAAATAGAAACAAGGGTCCTTCCGAAGACTGAAACCAAAATGTGAGTCCTCTAAATTTCTATTAGGTTTGTGTGGTCCCACTCTAGCTGTCTGCCAGAAGCAAAAGTAAATCTTATTACTATTAACAGAATATCATATAATACCCTAAAACTCCATTATATTTTTTACTACACAATGTCTTTACTCAAACTAAAGTAACCAGGCTTACAAGAAGATAATGATTAACCTAAGTACAACAGAGAAACAGATAATATAAATAAATCAGTAGGAACTTATGATATTGGATTGATCAGATATGGACGTTTAAAATAACTATGCACATATACCATGTCTGTGAAAGGGAAAACTGAATATACCCATTTGCCCCAAATTGATGAAAAGACTCAACAACATCCAAATCAAAATACCAGTTGGCTTCTAAATAGAAATTTATAAGCTGGGGCCAGGCGCAGTGGCTCCCGCCTGTAATCCTAGCACTCTGGGAGGCCAAGGCAGGAGGATTGCTTGAGGTCAGGAGTTCGAGACCAGCCTGAGCAAGAGCAAGACCCTGTCTCTACTAAAAAATAGAAAGAAATTATCTGGACAACTAAAAATATATGGAAAAAATTAGCCGGGCATGGTGGCGCATGCCTGTAGTCCCAGGTACTTGGGAGGCTGAGGCAGAAGATCACTTGAGCCCAGGAGTTTGAGGTTGCTGTGAGCTAGGCTGATGCCACAGCACTCTACCCTGAGCAACAGAGCGAGACTCTGTCTCCAAAAAGAAAAAAGAAAAAAAAAGAAATTTATAAGCTGGTGTAAAATTTATATGGAAATGCAAATGATCTACTATAGCCAAAACAATTTTGAAAAAGAAAATAATTGGAGAACTTACAATACACAACCAAGAAGAGAGTGCAGAAATACACCCACACTTTTGTGGCCACACTTATGTGACAAGGTTCCAAAGAACTCAATGGGGGAAAGAAAATATTTTCAATAAAAGACTCCAGAACAACTAGATATCTACATGGAGAAGGTGAACCTCAGTGCCTATCTCACACCATACGCAAAAATCAATTCAAAATGGTACATAAACCTGACATAAATCTTCTAGTAGGAAACATAGGAGAATATCTTCATGATCTTTGAGTTTTGTATTACACAGAATACAAAAAGCATTAACAATAAAAGTAAATTGGAGTTCATGAAAACTGAAACTTTAGCTTATCAAAAGACACCATTAAGAATGTAAAAAGGCAAGCTATAGATTGAAGAAAATATTCTTGTATATACACATATGTATGTATATATATAATCACATATATGTATATATGATATGTACATGATATATGTGCAAAGGATACCAAGTGGCAATTTATAGAAAAAGAAGCTGAAATGATGGAGAAATGATTAAAAGTTTCAGTGAACAGAATGATGCTAATTAATACAACATTAGGTTCTGCCTATAGATGGGCTGAGCTTAAAAAGCTAAGCAGGACCGAGGGTCCCGGAAGCCCCATCCACTGTCAGTGGGGTCGTGGACCAGGGCAGCCATTCGAGAGAACAACCTGGAACTCCCCAGGCAGATTAACTAAGCGCAAACCTTCCTAAGTGTGTGCAATTCCTCTCTTGAATATTTATCCTACAGAAATTCTAGGCAGTTACAGCAGGACAGGTGTGCATGGGAGTCCTTCCAGGGTTACCTGCAGGTGAGGCAGACAGCTAAGACTTGGGAACAGTGCTTGGGAACAGGGTTTTCTACGCACTAGGACCAGCACGCCTCTGTGTGCGTAGCTGCATGGATGGATCTTCAATATATAGTGCTTAGGAAAGAAAAAAAGGGTAAGAAACAGAACGAGGTACAAAACTCAATACCATTCACTTAAATTAAAAAAGCATTTGCATAAAGCAAAGATGCACATTATGCAAAAGCACATACCAGCAACATCACGCGCATTAACGACTTCAGAATATTTTCCCGTGGGTGGAAGAGATTGGGGTGAAGAACGTGTTAAAAAGGAAATTAGAAAGAGAAAAGGAAAGAAAAAAAAAAGGAAGGAAAGAGGGAAGATGCCATAGTGTGCATCACAGAGGAATGAATAAATGGATAATTAGCGCATGATAGAGAGCTGAGAAATATGTGTATTTGTAACTAAATATATATAACGCGAGAGCTGAGAAAATATATATATGAAATCGCAATCGAGCTCACTTTGTAGGTCAGTAAAGAAAGGATGGGTTTTTTAATAAACAAAATTGCATTACTTCATCATACCCCTGAAGACATAAATGTTAAAGATAAATTTAGAAATTTTAGAAAATAATATAAAGAGAGC
>NW_012150186.1:96157-121470 GCF_000956105.1 Propithecus coquereli
ATGATATATATATAGTACAAATGTAATCTTAAAGAGCTTCTACTCAGAATATAAAAAGAACCAAATAACCTACAAATCAATAATCAAAGTGCAAGCAACCCAATTCAAAATGGGCAAAAGCTCGAACAGACACTTTGCAACATAAGATACATAAATTGCCATTACATACAGGAAAAGATGCTTGTTCATCATTGGGGAAATGCAAACTAAAACCACAATGAGAGAAAATTTCAGATCCTCTGGAATGGATGATATTAAAAAGAAGGACAACACTGAATGTTGATAAAGATGTGGAATAGCTTAACTCATATATTACTTTGGAAAACTAAATTTTTTTATTTGTTTAAACATATATCCACTCTATGCTCCAGCAATTTTATTTCTAGGCATTTATCCAAGAAAATGACAACATATGTTTTCAAAAAGGCTCATACAACAGATAACCGAATTGCAGCGTATTCGCTCAGAGAGTGGAATACTGCTCAGCAGTGATAAAGAACAGCTACTTTTACACACAAAGCCCAGCTGAATCTCACAGATACAACATTAAGAGAAATAAGCCAGACAAAATAATTCATGCTGCATGGAGTATGAACTGTCCTGATTTCTATCATCATAGCTGAGTTTAGAAAAGGGCCATAAGGGAATTTTGGGATGATAGATGTTCTGTATCTTAATTGGAGTATGGATTGATTACACAGGTGTACAAATTTGCAAAAATACCTCCATTTGTATTCTTAAGATATCTGCTTTGCACTGTATGTAAATTAACCTCAATTTTTTAAAAATGTCAAACTTTAAGTAAAATTATTAAGTTCAAGGAATTAAAAGACAAGAAGGTGAATTTTGGAAGACTACTTTCAACTTCTTTTAATTTAGATTCCCAAAAAAGCACATTTTGAGGCAATAATTTAATTACAGTCATTTATATTGTGAGTTCAGGGAACACTGGAAGAGGGTAGGAAGTAAAACAGGTTAAGGAAGTCAGCCAATAGTTGCTGTGTTTTGAAACAGATTCCACATTGGACAACTAGAGCCCAATCTCCTGGGGAAACCTAGAAAACAGTGAAAAGCATAAGCCTCAGTGTTGTTTTCCTGGAGGTAGAGGAAACTGGAGCATTTACATGCCTTACTCCCATTGTTTGGCTGAGGCTGTTCTCATAGATTGTTAATTTCTTAACAGTTCCCGCCTTCTGGGTGAGTGAGAAAAGTAGTAGTCTATGGTTCCATAAAAATGTCTGCAGGCATAGAAATGCAGACATCAGCAGCTAGAAGTCATTCATACCAAACTAAATGATGTCCGAGGGGTATGTGGTGGCGTTGATATCATCTAATGAAACCTTTAAAAAATATTCAGATGGAGGAGTTTGGCCTCAGGCTGTGACATGTGGGTGATACTAGATTGCCTCACTACCAAGAGGCACTCACTACCAAAACTATAAAAAATGAAGAAAAAAGAAACAAAAAAAGGAAGGAAAAGAAAAAAGGAAGAAAAAAACAGGTGTTTAATGACATTGGAGAACAACCAAGGTCACTAGAATTTAAGGGGCAAAGATTCTTGAGAAGAGAGAAGCACATTGAGTTAAGCCCTACATTTGAAGTCATTTTATCCTTTTGGGACAATTGCCAATCATATTATGGGATATGGAAGACATACAGAAAGCTGTAGTTTAAAGCAGTGCTATCCAATAGAAACATAAAAGCCACATAATCTTAAATGGTCTTAAGTAAAAAAAAAAAAAAAGGCACAACTAATTTTAATAATGTATTTTATTTAATCCAATAGGTTCAAAATATGATTTTGACATATATTTGATATAAAAGTATTAACGAGATATTTTACATTTTTTTTGTACTGCAACTTCAAGTTTGGTGTGTATTTTAGACTTAAAGTCAATTCCGATTAGCCATATTTAAAGTGCTCAGTGGCCACACATGGCTGGTGACTACCATACTGAACAGCACAGGTCTAGAGCTCGCAGTAGTATCACTGAGCTGTGGTGGCTATGAGGACATCTGAGACTTGAAGTGTCAGGATCCTGGAGTAAAAGGAACTGTAGACAAGTCAGCCAAATATTCAGATATGCTGTGTGCAACTTTCCCTCTAGATATTTGCTAAATCCTATAATATGCAAGTCCAGAGAGAGAAAGAGAGACTCTGAAAAAACAGGCAAAATATAGATGCTTAATAGGATTAAAACTTTCAGCAGTCTCAAGGGGCTGAGAAAACAAAAATTGGAGTCCAGAGCCTCCCAAATTGGAGGGCCTGGGTCAAGAACACAAGGTGTAGTTGAAATCACCTAAAGAGTTATGACAAAGAGTAAGAAATAGCAGTCATGTAACAGTATTGACTGGATTCAATTGAGGTCCTCATATTCTATTTTTGATGTAAAAATTAAATTCTTTATAAAAGAAGCTAACATTATCCATAATATTTCATTAAAAATATCTGACACTTAACCAAAAATTACCAGATATTGCAGGAAACATGACCAAATGGCCAAAGCCAAGGAAAGAAAGCAAAAAGTTAAAACATATTCATGTGATTCATGTGTTTGAGTTTTTACACATGGACTTGGAAGTAACTGGAATGAAAATATTAAAGAAATAAAACATGAATAATTTTACCAATAAAATTGTTATCAATTAAAAAGTATGTAATGTAAATCTAATAATTGAAAAAATATAATAACTCAAATTAAGAACTAAATAGATGGGTTTTATAACAGACTACATGCAGCAGAGGGAGTGTTTAGTAAATTGGATGGAAGGTTAAGAGAATGCACCCAAATCGAAGCACGAGGAGAAAAAGAAGATGAAAAATACAGTAAAGAGTGTGAGAGACATATGTCGTTTAGTGAAAAGGTCTAAAATAAGTAATTTGAAAAAAAATTAGAAAACAAAACCATGTACATTAAAATAAACTACCAAAAACAAAAGCAAAGAGAATATCCTAAAAGTAGTCTCAGCGGAAAAACAACATTTTACCTTGAAAGGAACAACAATGAAACTGACAGATTAATTCTCAATAGAAAAGAAATAAAATAGAATAACATCTTTAAAGTTGTTGTGCGTTAAATTGTGCAACACCCCTTCCCGCATATTCATATGATGAAGTCTCAACCCCCATTCCCAGTACCTTCGAATGTGATCTTATTTGAAGATAGGATTTTTACAGAGGCAGTCAATTTAAAATGAAGTTATTAGAGTGCTCCCAATCCGATATGACTGGAGTCTTTATTAAAGAGGGAAATTTTGAGACAGGCACATGTACAGAGAGAATGCTACGTGAAGATGAAGGCAGAGATCAGAGTGACGCTTCTACAAGCCAAAGTGTACTAAAGATTGCCAGAAAACCACCAGAAGCTAGGCAAGGGGTGAACAACAGATTCTCTCTCTCCACCTTGAGAAGGAACTCACCCTGCCAACGCTGTGATCTTGGACTTCTATCCTCCGGAATTGTGAGGCAATAAATTTCTATTGTTTTAGCCACCCAGTTGTGGTACTTCGTTACGGCAACACCAGGAAACCAATACTAAAATGCTAAAGGAAAACAATTGTTATTCCAGATTTCTATGGCCAGCAAAGTGTCATTCAAAAGTAAAGGTACAATAATAAATTATACCAATTAAACAAACCTATGAAAATTTATCACCAGCAGGCTTGCACTAAAGAACAAGAAGGAGGAGGAAGAATAGGAGGAGGAAGAGGAAGGGGAAAGAGGAAGAGAAAAACTAGAGTTCTTCGGGCAAAAAGATAACAAGCCAATGTGGTAATGCAAGACAGAATAAAGAACACTGGGAAAGGGCATATAAGTAAATAAATATAAATAAATAAATACTGACTTAAAACATTAATAATAATAATGTCCAGTAAAACTTTAAGTATACTTAATATTAAAGTTTCTGACAATAGCAAAAAGAAGCAGGAAAGGTGAGCAAGGAATGCCAAATGAAGTTAAAATGTTTAAGTTCAATGTTTTGTTTGAAAATGAGGTATACTTTAACAGGGTAGTGACCAAATTATTTACTAAAAAAAATTAGATGAAACACTAAAAAATTCTGGATGGTTGAAAAAAGATAAGAAAGGAGCAAAAAAATCCCACAAAGAATGAATGAAGTAAATAAAAAAAATTTACTAGTGTCACATGTCAGCACAAACTAGTAATTACACTAAATGCAATTGGACTAAACTAATCCTATTTAAAAGAAAGATTTTTAAACTAAATAAAAATAGATCTTCCCATTCTGTGTTGTCATACATATGATATAAACACGTAGCACATTTGTACTGATTTAAACAGTTATTTTTTAAAGTTCAGAGAGAGAAGTTCAGTTCCCCTTAAAAATAAGGGGAAAAGAGTACATTTACTTTAGTTATTCCATTTCTGATGTTCTTCATTTTTGTGTGTAGATCTAAGTTTCCTACTTTCATCATATTCCTTCTGCCTAAAGAACTTTGTTTAGCATATAGTTGTCCCTCCATAGCTGTAGGTTATGCATCCATGGATTCAACCAACTATGGGTTGAAAAATAAAAAATAAAAAATGGATTTACATCTTTTACTGAACACATACAGACATTTTTCCTTGTCATTATTCCCTGTGTTATACAGTATCACAACTATTTACACAGCATTTGCACTGTATTAGGTACTATTTGTAATCTAGAGAGGATTTTAAGTATATGGGTGGATGTGCATAAGTTATATGCAAATACCCTACCATTTTATATAAAGGACTTGAATATCTGTTTATTTTGGTATTTGGAGGGGGTCCTGGAACAAATCCCCCACGGATACTGAGGGAAGACTGTATATTGTAGGATACGTCTGCTGGTATTGTAATAAATTCCCTCTGTTTTCTGTTTATCTGGGAAAGTTATTTATTTCTTCTTTTAAGGGTATTTGCACTGGATATAGAATTTTGGATTAATAAGTGGTTTTTTTTTTTTCAACACGTTAAAACTGTCATTCCATTGTCTTTTGGCTTGCATGGTTTCTGTTAAGAAGTCTGTCATAATTCTTATTCTTGTTCTTTTCCCTATGGTTGCCTTTAAGATTTTTTTTTGGTCTTTGTTGTTCTGCAATTTGAATATGATATTCCCAGTAGTTTTTTTGTTTACTTGTTCAGTTTTTGTTTTTTTAATGTTATTATTGTTTATCCTGCTTGGTATTCTTTGAACTTGTTTTACAATTTGTGTGGTTTGATATCTGTCATTAATTTTGGAAAAATTTTAGCTATTATCTCTTCAAATATTTCTTCTGTCACATTGTCTATTTCTGTTCTTCTGAGATTCCAATTGATCATGTGCTACACTATTTGATATTGTCCCAAAGTTCTTGGATGCTCTATGCAGTGTGAGATTTTTTCATTCTCTTTTTATCTTCACATTTCAGTTTAGATGATTTCTATTGACCTATCTTCAAGTTCACTTATTTTTGCTCTGGCCCTGTCAAGTCTATGATGAGGTTATTAAAGGCTTTCTTCACTTCTGTTACTGTGGGTTTTTTTTCTAGAATTGACATTTGATTGCACTTTTATAATTTCCATTTCTCTGCTGAAATTACCTATCTATTTTGCATGTTATTTATCTTTACCATTATAATCTTTAATTTATTAATCACAGTTACTTTAAATTCCCTGTATGATAATTCCAACATTTATTTTAGATCAGAGTCTGGTTCTGATGATTACTTTGTGTTTTCAGACTATGTTTTTTTCTTACCTTTTGGAATGCCTTATAATTTTTTTTACTGAAAGTTAGACTTCTTGTATAGGGCAGTAAATACTAAGGTAAATAGGCCTTTAGGGTGAAGATTTACGTTAACCAAGAGCTGTACTGTGTTTGATATTTATTGTTTTTATGCTTACCAGTAGCTTTAAATTCCTATAGTGACCCTGTTTTGTCTCTACTATTGGCTAGGGGGTTTCTTTTTGTGAAGCTTATCAAGAGAGAGTCTGTCTCTTGCAGTGTTCTCTGCTATAATCCACTGTAATTATTAATAGAGGCTTGTTATTGTAGTAGGGTTTGGGAGATGGGGCATTTCTAACCTTATGATTAAGTCTTATCTTTGGAGTGCATAGTGGCTCTATGCCTCATGAGTGTGCTATCCACAAGTGTTCATGTCCTTCTTTGTGGGACAGAGATTTTTACCCCTGCCTACTATTCTCTTCCTGGCTTTAGCATTTACCCTTGAGTGTTCTTAGTTAATTCTTCAAGTGCCTCACCCTTGAAAATTATGGCTTTTTTTCCCTTTAGCTAAGAGAAGGAGGCCGGCACTGGGCAGCTTCTGGTTGGAATGGAATTTCACAAGTGCCCTCTCACCATATCCTCCTCCCTATAGATTAAGCCTTTTGTTCTAGAATGGCAAAAGGCCTAGGGAGATTTCATAGTGACAGCTGTTTCTGTCTGCCAGCCAGCATCTCAGAGAGAGCTTCCTCTGAATTCTCCTTGATCCTTCTTATAAGAATGTTGAGGTACAGAAAACAATGCCCCAAATTATGGTCCTTTGGCATCCTGAGCACTTCTAATTAAAAGAAATTAGAAGGCCTTAGAAGCTACCTCAAAACCCAAAACTTTCTAATCTTCCCTTGTTTCTTCCCCCTCCTCCCACCCATGAAGTGTAGGAGAGGGCTCTCTTTGGAGTTTCCTTACTGGATTAAGGAAACTTCTTTCCCAAAAAATTGTAATTGTCTTAAGACTCCCCCTCCCTAGGAATCTCATAAAATAACCAGGAAAGATTAACCACTGAAGAAGAGAAGAGACTTGTCACCACACCCAGACAGACTTTTCATCTATTCTTCTGAAGACAGCTCCAAGAGATTACCTAGGAGACTTTATCTGCATGATAAAACAAGCTTTGTCTACCACAAAGTTCCACCCCTTACCTTCCCATAACTGTAACCTGGTCCCGTTTAGTTCCCTAGGAGTATCATTTATAAGATAATATCTGCCTCCCAGATCCATTCATTTCTCCTAAAACTTATTTGCTACTCTCCTAAAATTGTCTACAGGCCCCCACTTTTCTCTCCCCTATGAAGAGATTGTTTAAGTTTTAGCTAAGTGATCTTTCTTTGAGTTCTATATTTGTAGGACTCTTGTGTCCATGTGCATGCAAATAAATTTGTATGCCTTTTTCTCCTATTAATCTGTCTACTGTCAGTCATTTCAGTGAACCTTCAGAGAGGACACAAGAGAGGCTTTTTCTCTGCCTCTACAATAGACTGGTGGAAAAGCCTATAAAAGGGTGGAAATTCTCCAGTATCTTGGCCCTAAAGAGTGTTTCATTCTCATGCTATCCAATTTTCTACCTCCAGCAATTCATCAAAATTTGTGGTTTAATATTCCTATCTGCTTATAGGGCATCTGGCAACTTCTGCCCCTGGTAAGCAAATGCTCAAGGCCTGTGTCTTCTTGCCAGTTGCAGGAGATCAGAATATGCCACCCAAAATATGACTGTAGGAGACCAGAATAGACTATCCCAAACATGCCCCTTTTTGCATAAGGATTGTTTTGAGCTAATAATTTTTAGAAACAGTAGACAGAGGAGAAACTGTGAAAACAGAGTATGTTACCCACTTGAGAGGGAAATTGACATTTAGAAAGAAAATCTCCATTTAGAAGGGTATTTTCTCTCTTTTCCAATAAGAAAAGGAGGACTCTAAATCACAAGAGACTCTTATCAATTGAAAAGGCACTTAAATTTACATAACAAACCTTACCCTTGTTTACCATACTTTTTCTGGTCACCTTTCCACAACTTACTTTCTGTGTACCCTTCCTCCTTTGTTTTAGCTTTCTTTCAAGCTCATATTCTACCCACCTCTATAAGTTACTGTTGTCTGAGTTTCTCCTGAGTATATACAAGATATACACACTAATAAACTTCTTTGTTTTTATCTTATTAATCAGTCTTTTGCAATAGGGACCGCAGCTGAGAACCTAGAAGAGTAGAAAGAAAACTTTTTTTGTTTTTTTATTAACCTCTGCTACAAGGTACTCATTTTTCTTTATTTTATTTATTTATTTATTTATTTTGAGACAGAGTCTGGCTCTGTTGCCCAGGCTAGATGCCGTGGCGTCAGCCTAGCTCACAGCAACCTCAAATTCCTGGGCTCAAGCAATCCTCCTGCCTCAGCCTCCCGTGTAGCTGGGACTACAGGCGTGCACCACCATGCCTGGCTAATTTTTCTATTTTTAGTTGTTTGGCTAATTTCTTTCTATTTATAGTAGAGATAGGGTCTCACTCTTGCTCAGGCTGGTCTCGAACTCCTGATCTTGAGCGATCCACTCGCCTCAGCCTCCCAGAGTGCTAGGATTATAGGCAAGAGCCACCGCGCCCGGCCCGCATTTCTCTTTAGTATGCCATTGTCCTGCAATCTCAGTTTTCTGAGGTCTCACAAAAAGCTGTTAATTTACTTTCTGTACAGCTCTTTTCCTGTTGAAAGGATGGAAGCTTCTATTTTTTAGCTCTTAACATACCTGAGCTAAAACAGGAAATCCCAAGGGATACACTTTAAACAAAAAGGTTAAAAATAAAAGGATGGGAAAAGATATGGCATACAAATACTAACCATAGTGACCTGGTGTAAGCTACTCTGATATTACATAGAATAGACTTTAAAGGCAAAAAAATCATTTGAAAATAGTTTGGTTAAATGACCAATTTAGCATAAAAATATTTCAATCCTAAATTTGTATGCCAATTTGACATATACAGAACACTACACCCATACCTTAAGGATATATATTCTGTTTCAATGCTTATATGGGACTTTGCCAATATAGACTATATGCTGGTATATTAAGCAAGTCTAGATAACATACAAATGAGTGGTAATGTGTTATCACAGCCCTAGGAAACTAATACCGTAACACTCGGAACAACTGAGTAATGAGCACCATAGCCTAGTAAAAGAGATTTCTATAGGACACCTTGAGCACCCATTAACAATATCAATTATCTCCAAATTAACCTGTAGGTTCAATGCAGGGATTTTGTTTCCAATATGAAATCAAAAAGTTATTCTAAAATCTATGTTGAAATACAAAGGACCCAAAATAGTAAATATAGCCTTGAAGAAAAAGAACAAAATTGGAGAGCTTCCATTACCAGATAACAAGATTTCTTACAAAGCTAGATAATGAATTAATTACTATAGCCAAGTAAATTAGAGACCAGAAACAGACTGACACATATGGTCATCTGGTTTATAACACACATAAGGCATCATCTGTCCAGTAAATAGTATTGGATTTGCTGGATATACATAAGGAAAAAATGTTAGCTCCTACCTCACAGTACACAAAAATAATTCTGGATGAATTGTAGGCTGGGCTGTGAAAGTTAAAAAAATAAAGCTTCTAGAAGAAAATATATCAGATATGTTAATAAACTTAGCATACAGAAATGTTTCTTAAATAAGATAGAAAACATTAATTTAAACAAAAGAGATTGATAAATTGAACTTCACTAAGAGTTCTGTTCATCAATAGACATCATTAAGAGGTGAAAATGTGAGCCCCAGATTGCAGAAGATATTTACAAAATATATATTTGACAAAGCACACATCGCCAGGATGTATAAAGGATTCCTACAAATCAGTTAGAAGAGGCAGATGGTCTCAATTTTTTTTAAAGCAAAATATTAAAAGGACTCACATTACAAAAGAAAATACCCAAGTTCCAATAAACATACAAAAATATACTCAATCTCACTTGTCGTTTTGGAAAAGTAAATTAAAATCATAGTAAAAGCCACTATTTACCAATCAAAATGGCTAAATCTTAAAACTGACGATACCAAGTGTTAGCAATGGTTGGGAGCAATAAGAATACTCAGATACTGTTAGTGGGAATGTAAGTTGGTACAAACACTTTAAAAAACTTGTTAAATGTATATACCAAATAATGCAGATAATCAACTCTTTCAATAAAAATATTCCAACAAAAACATGAAAATGCACCCAAAGATACAAATGAGAATGTATATAGTAGCATTAATTGTAATAATCAAAAACTGGGAACTACTTAGATGTTCATTACAAGAAAATGAATAAATACTTTATATATCCACATAAAAGACTACTGTTCAGCAATGGGAATAAATGAACTATTGCTACACACACAGACACACACAAAGAAAAATAAATGAATCTCATAAATATAATGTTAATACAATCAGAAAAGAAAGATTATATTTCCTTTTTATAAAGTTCAGAGTCAGGCAAAATGAACCCTAAAAGTTAACATCTCCAGAATTGAGATAAACCTCAACACATGCAGTATGTACTCAGAAGGGCACAACATCACTTCTATGATAATCTTGCAAAAAGTGCATAATCTAAATCTAATTACAAGGAAGCATCAGATAAATTGACATTGAGGGATAGTCTACGACGTCTACTGCCCTGTCAAGATTATGAAAGACAGACTGAGAGACTGTTCCAATTTAAAGGAGACTAAAGAGACATGAAAACTAAATGCAAAGGTTTGATCAAGGTTTGATTTTGGATTGTATTCAGAACTGGGAGGTGGGTAGGAATATATACACATGCACACACACAGACACACTTGCTATAAATACGAACCACTGGGAATAAGTGAATTAGGTTTTTATATTAACAATGGTGTTATATTGATGATAATGTCTTGATTTTAATAATTTCTGGTGTTTATGTATGCAAATGCTTTTGCTCTTAAAAAATGCACAAGGCAGATTTGGGGATAGAGGGGAATGATGTGTGTAATTGACTTCCAAATGGTTCAGATGAAAGAATAATGTACGTAAATAGACAGCAAATGATAAAGCAAATGTGATAAAGTATTAACAATTGGGAAATCTATGAACAGAGATTCTTTATACTATTCTTGCAACTGTTCTGTAAGTCTGAAATTATTTCAGAGAAAAATTACACTCATCAAGTTGTATATATTAATATGTACAGCTTTTTGTATGTCAATCATATGTCGGTAATGTTTTTTTAAAAAAAAGTAGTTAAAAAATACTGAAAAATCCCTAGGAAAGTACAAAAAACCTGGGAGAGCTAGAATACATACTTGGTGGTGCTTCTATCCTAGTTCTACCTAAAATTTAGTAGAAAGAAACTCTATCTCTCTTGCCCATGCAGAAAGGCAAAATCTAAAGCCTTCAAAGTAGTTAGTCTTTGACTGCCTTAGAACTACTATTTTTTTCCTTTTCCCCTTTCCCCATTTTTGCCTTTCTCTCAATACTCAGAAATGCTGCAACTCCACATCAACAATAAACTGAAGGGGAGAGGAAAGGAGGGTAAGTATATAAAGTTTCACAGGAGGGAATCAAAACAAAAGTGCCCAGAAAATCCACACTGTGGATATTAATTTGGTTCATTTTGCATTTTATCATTTCAAAAGACCAGAGAGCCACATTGAAAAAACAGAAGATTCCATCCAGATGGATGTGTGTGCATATGTGTGTGTATGTACATATATATGTGTGTGTGTATACAAAAAATTAATTATCTTCCCCCCTTTTTTCCTGCCCCAATATGATGCTATGATATTCAGGAAATCATTATATTTTTAACACCATAATTAGATGTACGTCAGGCAGCTCTTCATGGCCACTGCTCCAAGTGATGATTCAGGGATCCAAGCTCCCTCTGTCATGTGGCCCCCCTATTTTCTCTACTAGCCTCTCAGACACATGCACGTGTATGCAAAAGAGAGCCTGGACATGAGCCTGGGGCCAGGATCTAGGCCTCAAGGTGGTGCACATCACTCCAACTTACACGCTGTTGTCCACAACACAGTAACACTCTCAACCTTGGACAAGAGCAGCTAGAAATGTACGGAAGCACACGGGTGTGAGTGAGCACTAGCAAGTTCTTCAACACCAGCACAGAGCCCGCAGAGCCTTCTAGACAGTGGGAACAAGGCCAGGTAATGTGTCCAACCAGCACAAAATGACCAGACATGGAGCCCTAGGACAACCCATTTGACCTGCCTGTCATTGAGGAAAAGATCTTGCCAGGTCTCTTCAAGCGTAAGCATTTAGAACATGTAATAATAGGACTCCTGAATTAATACTGTGGAACACAGAAAAGAAATGTTATTCCAAGAATTCAGAAACACGGACCTCTAAAACTCACTTATTAATGACACTGGAGGAAAATTTACAGAAACTATTTTGCATTACCTCCATGAAACAGGAAATCTAAAGACATAAAGATATTGCTGAGATGGAAAGAAAAGATCGAAAATACATGAGACAGGAATGATTTCTTGGACAACTAAGAATATAATCAAAATATAATTTTTATTGGAGTTAGTAAAGAACAAAATTGACACTGAAAAAAATTGTATCATTGATGTCAAAGACAAAGATCTCCCAGCATTCAGAGGAAAGGAACAAAAGAAAAAAGTATAAATGTGATAACAGAGATAGGGATCAGAGATACAAACTAAAGAATTACAGATATTTCTAAGGAGAATTCAAGAGCAATTGCAACAGAAATAACTAAAGATAATACAGTTGAAGAAAACTTTCATGAGCTTAAGAAAAAAAACCCCACGATACAAATTTAAAAACATCAACACACATGAAATAAATACAAGTATGATCACTGTTAGGTAAATCCCACAATTTTTTTCTAAATTACAAGGACAATAAGAAAATGTAGAATACATAAAACCAAGAAAACAGAAAAGTGAAACTGACCTTATCTTTCCCTTTACAACAAAAATCATCAGAAGTCAATGGAATAATTTGACAAAGTTTTATGGAAAAAGAAAAGTAATCTAAGAACAACCATTAAACGCAGTTTTAATGATTGACCCAAGAAAAAATACTCAGACTCACTAACATCACCATGAAATGACATTTTTTTTCCTTAGGAGAAGCAGATGGAGTTTATAAATTTTAACTATTATTTTAAGCCACATATGCCAATATTGGTGAGCTTTTTCTCCAGAATATTAGCTACATGTTACAATGAAGTATACAAGAATAAAAGGGAACACATAATGTTTTCCATATTCCTCTTAAAAATTTCATCTTTTTTTTTTCCATTTGCCAGCTTGTTTCATGTATTTGTTAGAGAATAAAAAGAATCTTCCCCTTCAGGGCCTCAAATGAAAAAAAACCATAAGGATTGCATGTCTCTGTTCAACTTTCCCAAAGTACAGTTTCAAACAATGTGGCCAGGAAAAACTTCATTGAGAAGATCACGTTTGAGCAAAGATTTAAAATAAAGGAGCAAGCCAGGCAGGTGGCTAGAGGAAGTGCCCCAGGGAGAAGAAAGGTCAAGTTCAAGGCCCTGAGACAGGAGCATGATGGTAGGTAGGTCTGAGGACAGTGGAAAGATGGACGTGGCTGAAGCGGTGTAAGCAGAGAAGGGAAGGAGCTGAGGCCACAGAGAGATGGGATGTATAGTTCATGTTGGGCTTTATGGGCCATTTAGTCTTTGCTCTGAGGGAGATGGTAGTTATTGGAAGGTTTTGAGAAAAAGAAATAATCTCCTTTACCTTTTAAAGGAATTACTCTGGACATTGTATGGAAAATAACCTCTAGATGGTGTGTAGGTGGGATAAGAGTGGATGTGGGAAGCTCAGTTAAGAGGCTACTGTAATAATTGAGGTGAGAGATGAAGATGGCTTGGGGCAGAATGATGATCTATAACAGTGAAAAATGCTCAGATTCTGTAAATATTTATGAGGTAGAGTCAATGAAATTTTCTGATGAACTGAATGTGAATTAGAGAAAAGGAAGTAAAGCTCACTACCTTTACTTAACAATTTCTCAACCCACCAAGACCAACAATTCTGTGATCCCACCACCTTTTAAAACCATCTTTTCTCTTCCTACATGCCCACATTTTCCTTCTTACGTAACAGAGATTTTGTGTCCATGATTGTAAACATCCATTTGTACATATTTCATCTTCCTTGTATAACTCTCCCTCCACTGTACTACCTGGTGCTCACTTGCCTTGTTAATTCAACTCTTTGCCTATTGCACATTCACACTTAGAGCTGAACATAGCTGGAGGAAAACACATGGCAATATTTACAGATCTCACTCTAAATTTGTTACTGGCAAGTATTACTGGCAATTTATTACTCAAGCTAGAAATTAGAGTTGCCAGCAATCTTACAATTCTCCAATCCAGTCATTCTTCTACTTCCTGTATTTTCTAGATGTCGCAACTTCTCTCTCCTCAAAATTCCATCAACTCCTCTCCTGTTGTTTTTCCATTGATGGCCTTGCTTCTTACATCTCTGAGAAAATAGAAGTGATCAAAAGAGAATTTCCACAAACTGCAACTAACATAGCCACTCACCCACCTATATCACCGTCCGTATTCTCTGCCTTACCTCCTAGTACTACTACAAATAAATGGTCCGATTCCCTATCCAAAGCAAACCTTTCCCCTTGCACACTGAATTCCATCTTCTCTTGTATGTTCAAAGACATCCCTCATTTTTCCCCTACATCATCACATTTCCCTATCAGATCATTCCTGTCAGCATACAAATAGATATTGCATAATATTTCCTCTCCTACTAGCATTTCATTTTTCTGCTTCCCTCTACAGCAAATCTCTTAAAAATTATATTTCTTTCTTGATTCCATTTCTTTTTCCATTTCTCTTGAACCGATCCCAAACAACCTTTTCCGTACATTACTCTACCCAAACAGCCCTTCTCAAAACCCTCCTTCACCCTCGCTTTGTCAAACCCAGTGGTTAGATGTCGGTTCAAACCCTAATCCTACTTGACCTATCAGTAGCATTTGACATCACTGAACACTCTCTCCTTCTTGCAGTAGTTTTTCACAAACCTTTGGGGACTATATTCCCTTTTGACTCTTCTCTCACTTCAATGACAGCACGTTCTCCATCTTGTTTGTTGGATTCACATCTCCCAGATCTCCAAGTGCTGGATGCCCAGGACTCAGTTCTTAGGCTCCTTCTCTACCTACATTCACTTCCTTGGTGATTTCATCTAGTTTCATAGCAATAAATACCACCTAAATTCTGATGTCTCCAAATTTATGCCCGAGATCTCTTCCCAAAACTTCATATTTGTATATCCAACTGTATACACTGTTTGGTTTGGATGTCTAATTGGAATCTCAGACTGAACTTGGTCCCACTCGATTTGCTTCTATGCCCTGTGCCACCAAATCTGCTCCTCCCACATTCTTGTCCATCTCAATGAATGAAAGTACCATTCTTACTATTGTTATGACAAGAAATTTGGATTCCACCATAAATTTTCTCTGTGTCTTACAATCCCTGAGAAAACTTTTGTCAGATCTTCAAATTATATTAAAAATTCAGCAAATTTTCACCAATTCCTGAAACAGCACCATAATTTTAGTTAGACTCTTGAAGTAGCCTCTGATCTTCTCCCTTCTTTCCATTGCCCTCTACAGGTACTTCTTCACACAGAAGCTAGAATGATATTCTTAAAATGTAAGTCATCTTCAGCTCACAACCCTCCAAAATCTTCTTATTTGGAATAAATTCTAAGTCCTTATAATGGCCTAAAAGACACTACACACTTTGACCCTCCCAGTCCTTCTATGATTTTTTTTTCATCCTCTCTCTGAAACAGCCAAACACCCAATCCCTTCTCCACTGTATCATTATAGGGTCCTCCAGAGGAAGAGAACCAATAGGATAGATCATACATACATATATACACAAATTTATTATAAGGAATTGGTTCACAATTATGGAGGCTGAAAAGTCCAAAATCTGCAGTGCCAATGTCTCAGTTCAAGTCCAAAGGCTGGAAAGATGCTATAAGATGCTATAGAACCAAGAAGAGTCTATATTCCAGTCAAAAGGCTGAAAGGCAGGAGAACTTTCTCTTCCTCTGGGGAGGTCAGCCTTTTGTTCTACCAGTCCTTCAACTGACTGGAGGAGGCCCACTCACAATTTAAGTGTTAATCTCATCCCAAAAAACCCTCACAGAATCACTCAGAATAATGTTTAACCAAACATCTGTGTACCCCGTGGCCTAGTCAAGCTGACACATAAAATTAACCATCATACCCAGCAAGGACTTTGGTATTTGCTGTTCCTTCTTCTTAGAACACTCTTTCCCTACATATCCATGTGGCTGTCTCCCTCACTTCCTTCAGGTCTCTTTCCCAATGTTACACCATCAGCAGGGTATGCTCTGGCCCCCACTGCATCCCATTAACATTCTCTGCTCCCCTTTCCTGCTGTTATTATTTTTTCCCCTTTGCACATACCACCACCTGTTGTAGCATGTATTTCCTTATTTATTGACTACCTTCTCTCTCTCGATCCCCTCTGCCCGCATGTGAGCTACCCAAAGGCAGGGATTTTGTCTATTATATTCACTGCTGAATCCCCAGAGTCTGGCATAGTCATCACTCAGCGAATATATGTTGAATGAACTAATTCTTGATTACAACACAAAAATAACCCCACCAATACAATGCAGAGAAAAGAGGGGGAAAATGAAAGAAATTAACATATGCCAAAATGGTAATGTGATATTCCCTTGAGTTTTAGTATTTTGTGGGATTTTCCTTTCTTTTTTTCTCTAGCTCCCTTAAAAAAACTGAATGTGTGTGTGTGTGTGTTTGTATTGTTAAGAGTCCTGCCCATCGACACACTATTATTTTACTGATTCTATTGGTGTCTGAACTGCAAAGAAAGGAACTGTAAATCGGAATTAAAATCTTTATTTTTTTCCTCAAATTTAAAAAAAAAAAAGGAATAGGAAGGACTGCAGCTTCATGAGGCACTTAGTATCATTACTTCTAGTTGCTATGGTTGCAGAGCCGGTCAATCCATACCAGATTCAACAAATACTTACGGGGCTTCTTCGTATGCTAGACACCATGTGAAGTGTCTATGCGTATATTTCCAGGTATGCTTCTGGTTGTCAGAATTTACCTAGCTCGGGGCTTACTATATGGTACATATTCAGCAAATACTTGATGAAATAAAAATGAAAAAATTTTTTTCAGGGTAGGAAAAAGGGAGCAAGAAAATGAGACCATGTTGGTATTTTACTGTGATTATTTTTCTCTTTTTGTTATGCCCTGTGAAATTTAAATAGTTGGAAGCAATATGGGTTGATTCTGTTTCAGGAAGGAGGTGATAAAAAAAAATTCTCTATTTTTAGTAATTATCTCCACTATGACATCTAAGAATTACTTTAAATACTGTAGATCACGAATAGGTACATTTATTATGTTATATTATATTAGATGTGAAATCAGTTGATCTAAATAAGAGTTCGTATTCGAGGATGGTTAGCTAGCACTCTAGATCTGGCTGCTATCGGTGCTTCAGTTATCTTTATTTTTGTTCAACACCAGGGTTCACTAAGTAGCACAGTGAATGTTAAAATATTTTTTCACTGTTGAAGCTCATGGAACATTAGGTAGCACAACAGACTAGGGAGTGCACTCTTAGGAAATCGGCGGTATTTAGGTTATGAGATTGACAAAAATATTTTAGAGATACTCATCACCCTTATAAGGAATGAGTACAAAAATCTAGGGAGCTCTTTGCCCTGAATAGTTCAGATCTTTAAAAATCACGAGAATGCTGAGAAAGTGCAATTATATATAATGATCTCTTTTGTTTAAAATAATAATGTGCTAGTTGTTCATTTAGGTGGAGGTGACGTACAGTATATCCTCACTTAACATCGTCGATAAGTTCTTGGAAACTGATTTTAAGCAAAAGGATGTATAACAAAACCAATTTTACCATAGGCTAATTGATACAAACAAGAGTTAAGTTCCTGCGGCATATTTCTGGTCACAGACATATCACCAATGTCTAAGTAAATACCCAAAACACTACTAATATTAAACATTGAAATAAATGTGAGTTATACATACATTTAAGAAAGATTAATGAAATTGATAAAGATAATTACCCCATTTTTAGTGCATCAGTGGGTGACGGAGGTTGTAGTGGTGGTGGGTTACATCAAGCAATAAATGCTTGCAAAGCAAAAATTGTAAGGAGCACCTCCTACCACCATGCAATTAAAACAATCACATATATGGTGGGCTCTCTGAGCATATTCATACCACATTGTTTATTCTTATGCATTTTTGTGATTATCAAATACTTCATGAATTTTTATTTTACAATCATTTGTGTTCGTTCATTCATTCATTCATTTTCCAACCTAATTATTCCAGTTCAGGGCTGTGGGCAGCCAGAGCCTCTCCCAGCAGGTCAGGATGCAAGGTGGGAACCCACCCTAGATAGGACGCCATCCCATTGTAGGGTGCACTCACACACACACCCGCGCTCACTCAGACTGGGACCATGGAGACATGCCAATGAACCTAACGAGCACATCTTTGGGATGTGGGAGGAAACCAAAGTACCTGGAGAGCCCACGCAGACATGGGGGAACATGCAAACCACATACACAGAGGCTCTGGCTGGGAATCGATTTATTTTCTCATCATTTCTCATTTATTTTCTTATTTTCTTGTTTATAATGAAACTACCTTAAAGGAAACATTATCCAAGGACCTGCTATATTAGTATGAAAATCTATTGTCTCCACCAAACATCTCAGTTGAGATAAGAATATTAACTTATTTTCTAGTACATACCTCAAAACTTTTTAACCAATGTTTATTGAACAATTATGTTCCAGGCACTGTAAAAGAAAGTTGTTACCATGTTATCAGGTAGGGATTGACAAACTGTGGCCTACAGGCCAAATATGCACCACTGCTCATTTTTATAAAAAAAGTTCTATTAGAACACAACCACATTCATTCATTCACGTATTGTCTGTGGCTTCTTTTGCTATAATGGCAGAGTTGAGTGGTTGTAACAGAGACCATATTGCCCACAAACAAAATATTGACTCTCTTGTTCTTTACAGAAGTTTTCTGATCCGTGCTCTCAGGAATATCCCATGACATAAAGGACTGACTAGAGGACAGAGATATATTGATGGGGTTAGGGAGGATGGGAAGAGGGAGGCCTTGGCTGGCCAACTAGGCAATGTGGGCTAGAGGAGGCAAGACCAGGATCATAAGAGAAAGCTGGTCAGATGTGTGGAAAAAGAGAATTATTGGCAATAATTCCAATAATTCGGTTTCCCTGGAAATGTCCATCTCTAGGGAAGATGGTGACTAAAGAGCAACAACCACAATGTTGCAAATAAGCCATGCCCGTTGGATCAGAGTCAGAAGCAGTCTGCTTATAAATCATGTAGAAATCCTTGACAGAAAGAGACCTGCAAAAGAACAAGAATGATATCGTAGCTGGAGAAAAATGTTTAGCAGAAGAGGGAAACAGAAATGCCTCATGTTTCTTACGCTTGAGAAGAAAAACAGTTGTTGGTAGCACAGTGACTGGGGGAGAAAGACCTAACTATTAAGCACAGCCGCTTGTTTTTCTGCCAGAGCTTGTTACTGCTTACTCTATCTAAATCTCAAAGCAAACATACATGTTTTTACTGGTCTTCAGTGGAGCTGGTGCTTTTGAGGATTATCTATTGGGTAAATACTTGCGTTGGTGTGAAGGGAGGTGATATTAAAGCACAGCCATCTCAGTTAGAGGTGGGGTTTGATAGGAGACAGACTACACAGCATTCAGTCAGTAGTTCTCCTGGGGCCGGGGCCAGCTCCAGGGCAGAGGCAGGTGGTGCCACTGAGGAATTAGGTGCCCAGCTCTAACCTGGAAGCCCTTGTACACAACTGCACAACAGCCCAAGTTCCAACTGCCTTTCTCTGCTTAGTTCAGGGGCACAGAAGATTGGAAGTTCCAGAAAATACCAATACCACTGCTGCCCTGTCCCCCCACCCACCATGCAACCCTCCGCAGTTGACTAAAGGGAGTGGCCAAATAAATGCCCCAATTCCCATATCCCTCAGGTGGATAACTCTGAGGCAGGTGTCCCACATGGTCCTCCCAGAGTTCCCCTGTGGAACTGTGCTTTGATCAACCACAGTGATGGGGGCTTGAGGACATACCCTCTCCTGTCTCACTTCCCTACTCTCTCCTCCCAGTCCTGGGAGCACCTGGAATGATTGTCTCCAGGTCCTTCCAGGGGAATTCAAGTTAAGACAGCTAGCTACATTTGGTGAGAGGCAGCATCAGAGAGGGAATTTCCATGAGAATATGTCTGAATTGGCTTTGGATCATAATCCCAAAAGACACAATCCCCAGTGCCATAATCCTGAATGTTAAAATCCCTAAACATCAAAATCCCTAACATCTAAAATCCCAAAAATCACAATCGCAGGATAGTTGCATCACGTTAGGTGGAACTGTTATAACCTTGTTATAGTCTTTATGCAGAAGAAAATAGATTTTAATAGAATACCCAAACCATAATGACAGGTTTGGAATTAGGTGTGATCAAGGCTTCTAAAAGTGAATTTCAAGGTATTACCAATAAAGTTTGTTCTTTCTATTCACTCCATTGCATTTGGCAGAAAATTTGGGTGAGTGGATGGGCCATGCGATGAAGCAATGATGAAAACTGAGTTTGAAAATGCGTCATTTGCCTGCGCTGGCATTCCTCCCAGCTAATGACATTCCAGGAGCTCTTAATGAATTGAAGCTGCATTTGTCTGAAGAAGCTAGCAAAGTTACTGACTTGCTTGAAAATAATCATGTGCATGGCAGGACAAGAAGGATAAGACATTTACGCAACAGTGTCACTAGTATCGTTTCCGCCAAATTTGTGGTCTGTGTATGAGTTCATGAGAATGGATTTCTGTGCACCCAAAACAACACAGAAGCATGGCACAGAAGATAGAAAAATGTGATAGGAAATGCTCGTGTCTGTGTATATTGAATCATAGAAGAACTTCAAAAAGGGCAGTGCCACGTAGAAAATAAATGTGAACGTATTCTCCAAGGAAAGCCATGTCCTAAAAGAAAAAACGCAGCTATTCATTGTGATGCAAGACTTCAAAATATAGCCAATGCTTGTGAAAGTCGGCCAGCTCATATGGACTATCTTTGTGCAATTGCCCGTAATCTATTCCTGCAACACACTTCTTCATATGTCGAATTTTCTTTTTAGATTTTTTCTTTTTCTCTTTTTCTTTTTTTGGTTTTTTTTCCCACTATTTTTAATTGTCAATATTATTTTTTAGAATTTACTATGCTGTGTATTTCATCTTAACATCATTTCCGATGCCAGAGGTATAAATCATAAAGACTTTTAGAGAGTTCTATTTTGTTTTATGCATGTTTTGCAGATGTGACTCCATCAAAGTACATTATCACAAGGTTGTCTTTGTGTGTTGATTGTATGGGTACAGAAAAACATTGAAACTTCCTCAATGCATGAAGAAGTGTCCTTTTTATACATCTGCACTTGTGAGAGAGAAAATTTCCCGATAAAATTCTTGGCTGTTTGTGCAACTGGTGCAGTGGTGATGCAGTGGTGACCCACTGTGGGTTTTGATTGATCTCGTCAAGACTAAGGTTGTCTGTCATGATATTTCAGATGACTGCAGCTATAAACCTGGGTGCACGCAATTACCAACCATAGTGATATGTGTTCATACATTTTGCTTTTTGACCTATTTCTTTGTGAATATGGTTTATCTGTTTATAGCTGTTACACCTGTGACTGTGGTTAGTATACCTGAGTGTTTATGCTTACAAAAATGTGTATGTTATTATTGCCTATTTTATTGTGAAAAGTGACCTATGAAGTGTTCTGTTGTGTTTTATATATTTCTAAAATAAATCCCCTTTTTAAAAACATAAATTAACATATTTTAAAGAATGTTTAAAATTATTTTTTCAAAATTATATTTGGGAGATTTTGATTTTGGGGGATTTCAACATCATGATTGGCTCCCATCTGAGGAAAGAATACGGAGGTTGTACTGAGAAAAAACAAGTTCAAGTCTCTGGTCTGAGGAGCAAGATGAAGCCCTGAATATGAGAACAAGTCACTAAGATGGCAGACAGTAAGGAATAGTGAGGGCTTCTGGGAGGCTGTGGCTGAGCCAGCTGGGCTAGTGGTTTGGGATTAAGACTACGAATGACAGAGGCAGTTCCTTAAAGACCTACCACTTTTTGGCCCTGACTTAGGAGTCTGAATAAATAATGAGGATCAGAAAAAGATAGACATCCATTCAATTCAATTTAAACAACTTTCATAAAATCCAAATTGTGTGCCTTGTACTGTGTTGGGAGCTTGGGTAAACAAAGTTGTATGCAGTCTTGGGGTAAACAAAGGTCCCTGCCCTCAAGTGATATGACAATACATAGGCTTTAGGGTTTTTAGAGTTCTTTCCGAGGCATCAATATGTTTGATCACTAATGTATCCCCGTGAGGAAGCCAGGGTGTGTATTATTACTGGCTTGCTGAGAAGAGAAAATATGAGAGGTCAAGAATGATTGATATTCACAAAGATTATAAATGTAGGAGGTAGAGTGAGGACCTGGGACTTCTGAGAATTTGTTGAGATCTTTATTTTGTTTTTAGTTTTGTCTTCTTCCTACCACTCTGCTCCTTTGCAATTATAATGTTTAATTGGAGAACTAGAATTGCACAGCACACAAATGGAAAGAATTTTCTCTTTGTAGCAATTCAATACCATTCAATGAAAGGTGTATTTGTAGAACATCTACTAGCCAAAAGGAGCAGTTTCTAATCTAAGTGAGATAAAGGGATAACATTTATGACATAATAAGGAAATATGGCAGCAGTATATGTTGCATTTTATGTAGCACCATGATAAATATTGATGGGCTAAGTTATGTGTTTTAGGCAGGGCCAGCATTAATGAAATGGTACTGAGTCTGTCTGTTAAAAGTGGCAGTAAATATGGATTTGCCTCCAGGGATGGCTCATTTAAAGGTTAGCATCAGAGTGGACGTTGCTGGTTCCAGATCATATGGATGGTGGGGAGGAGGAGGGATGGCCCTCCGGAAGGGCACAAAAGAAGGCACCAGCATGGAGAGGAATGGGGCACAGGTGCAGGACAGTGGGAATAGTGGTTGAAGAAGAGTAATTCTGAAGCTATTCTGATGGGTTTTTTTTAAGTGTTTTGCTACTTATTACTAAACAATAATAATAATTTGGTACATAGTAATCTGTATACCTCTCCTTGCTCCTTATCCTGTATTTGAATTTCAGTCCTCCCTGAACCACCTTTCTCATTATCCACTCCCAGCCCTGAGCCCAATCGCTCAGCATTGTGCACTTACCTACTCCACTCCTCATCCGACTTCTGAATTCCACCCATGGCACACCCTATTCCTGATCTTCCATGAAGTTAGTTGTTAAACTAATTTATAATTCCTTGGTAATTAGTTAGCTAGTTATTAAACTGGTTAGTTGGTAATTTTTTAAAAGCTGAAATTTTAATGATTTGGTTTTGGCCGTGTCAAAAACTTTCTGCATCAAACAGCTACATGAAAATGCTTTGTACCTACCTTATATTATATTGGTGAAGTAGCCAGGCAAACTGCAACATAATGTGGGTTTGAACTGTGCAGGTCTACTGTATTTTTTTCAATAAAAGTTACACCTGCCTCTCCTGCCTACCTTCTACTTTCTCCACCTCTTCTGCCTCTGCCACCCCTGAGACAGCAAGACCAACCCCTCCTCTTCCTCCTCCTCATCCACCTACTCAGTGTGAAGATGACAAGGATGAAGACCTTTACGATGATACACTTTCACTTAATGAAGTCAATATATTTGTTCTTCCTTATGATTATCTTATTAACATTCTCTTTTCTCTAGTTTATTGTAAGAATACAGTATATATAAGGAGGGGATGGGCACATGCATACACAAAGAGTGCGATGCGCACCATCTGGGGGATGGACACACTTGAAGCTTGGACTTAGGGAGGGAGGGAGGGCAAGGGCAACATACGTAACCTAAACATCTGTACTCCCATAATATGGTGAAATAAAAAAAAAAGAATATAGTATATATGATAATGCATATAACATAAAATATGCATTAATCAACTGTTTATGTTGTCAGTAAGACTTCTGTCAATGGTAGGCTATTAACAGTTATGTTTTGGGGGAGTAAAAACTTAGAATTTTGACAATGCAGAGGGTTGGTACCCCTAACCACCGCATTGTGCGAGGGTTGACTGTATATGCCCAAATCAATGTTAAATCAAATAAAATTTGCTGTGATGAGTCAATGTGTATTTACACGGCCATGGGTCCCATACTTCTATCCAACCTCATTCATCCTAATGGGCATATGATATTTCGATGTGGCTTTTAATTTTGCATTTCCCAGAGATCTTTGTATATCACTGAAAGGTCAACCAACAGTGAAACCAAGGGTGGAGGGTGCGTTAGGGGCCACAGTAGGGAAAAGAGAGCAAAAGGCTTCTTGGCAGTAGGCTGTGGACTAAGAATCCAACTCAAAGTTAGGGGAGCAATTGATTTTGAGTCTGAATGACTAGAGGATTCAATCTTTTAGGATTCGTAATCCTTTTATACAGATTGTGGTTTTATGATGTATACACTGAACATGAACTTAGAGTTGATTCCTAAGGCTGACCATATTTAATGACTATGAAGGATTAAAAATGGCCACAAATTCTTTGCTGCTTCTCCCACAAAGAGATGGAATCCTTGTCCTCTCCCTTGTTGTCTCTGGGCTATCCCTGTGTCTTGCTATGATGAATAGAATGTTCTGGAAATGACCTTGTACCAATTCCATAGCTTAGGCCTTCAGAGCCTTATAGCTTTTGTGTTACACTCTTAGACAAGTGAAAAAGTATAATTACCCTACTGGAGAGAAAATCCATCTGCAAAGAGGATCTTCTGGAGAATGAGATATTATAAAGGGAGAGAAGACTGGTTAGACTCAGCCAGCCTAGCTGAGGCATCAAACGTGAAAGAGAAGCCATCTTGGGTCTTCCACGCTCAGCAGCGACCCCAGCCCACACCATATGGAGCAGAGGTGATCCAACCCAGTCAAACCTTACGCTACCTGCAAGTCATGAGCAAATAAATGATTTTTATTTTAAGCCATTAATTTTGGGGTAGTTTGTTACACAGCAATAGACAGAAAAAGTGGAAATCTGTAGAAGGCAGAATCAAGGCCTGCAGAAAGCAATGGATAAAGCTAAACCGCACCTAACCAAGGAACATTTCCTGTTCTGGAGTTAGAGGAATGAGAAATATGTATCTAACTGGATCACAAAAAATAAATTACTGTTCTTTTAAGCCACTAAGTTTTGGGATGACTTGTCACACAGATGTAACAGACAACCAACACAGTCATATTTTGTACATTATAACATACTTTGAAAAGATGAATTTGGTCCCCTATTCTCATTAAAATATCTA
>NW_012150186.1:123900-125624 GCF_000956105.1 Propithecus coquereli
CTCTGTAATTGAATATAAACAGAAAAAAATGAAATCAACTTAGTATCAGATGGACAAGCTAACCCCACAGGAAAAAAAATTAATTCATGTAACTTCTATATACCTGGTACTCTAATTATACTCATATCTCTTAAGAACAAAGGCATTCTCCTACCTAAATAGTAGGACTTATTTTAGGAACAAAGAAGAAATCTAGAACTTCACTTAGTAAGTTTGTTCTTGGTAGAGGTAATGCTGAAACTATTTTACATAAATTGTAGAATAGCATCAATGAGTAAATATATTCATATGTGAGAAATCAGGTTCTTACAAACCAGAGGAAATCCAACACACACATTTCCCTTGTAGTATTCATGCCAAAAATATTTAATCTGAATCTTACTATGAGATAATTAGTCAAATCCAGATTATGACACATTCTAAGAGACAACTAACCTAGACTCCTCAAAAATGTCAATGCCATGAAAAACAAACAAAAAGCAAGGAGAACTGTCCTAGAGCAAAGACAACTAGAAAATCATGACAACCCAAAGCATGGATAGTCCCCGCTTGCATCCAGAATATTAAAAAAGAAAGAAAACAAGAAGAAAAATACAGCCATAAAGGTATATTTTGGGAACAATTGGGGAATTTGAATGTGGACTCTATTAAATAATGTTATTGCATCAAAGTAGGAGCATGCCTTTGTTCTTAGGAGATACGTGCTGAAATATTGAAGAAATAGTGTCATGATGCTGAAAATTCTTTCACCCCACCCCTATTTTTAAAAAACTCTTTAGGGTTGTGGGAAATAGAATCTGGCAATCTTTAGCAATTTGTGAATTTGTAAATGTAGGTGAAGGATATATGTGTCCATTGTTCTTTTTCAGCTTTTCTGTAGGTTTAAAATTCTTTAAATAAAAATTGGGGGATGATTTTAGAGAAAGCAGAAATAATAAAGATATGAGTGACTTTTTGCTTATGCAATTTTAATTCAACCTGTCTTTGTAAAAGTATTTTAAGATTACAGATTTATCCATCTCAGGCTTTATCTTTCCCAATAACAGACATATCCTTGGATAAATTTGTACTTCAGAAAAGAAATCTGTATTAGTCAGGGTTCTCCACAGAAGCAGAATCAATAGAATATATAGTCATGCATGGCTTAATAATGAGGATACATTCTGAAAAATGTGTGGTTAGGCAATTGCATCATTGTGTGAACATCACAGAATGTACTTACACAAACCTAGATGGTATAGTGTACTACACACCGAGGTAGGCTATATGGTGTATTGCTCCTAGGCTGCAAAACTGTACAGCATGCTACTGTACTGAATACTGTGGACAATTGTAACCCAACGGTATTTGTGCATCTGAACATATCTAAACATAGAAAAGATATAGTAAAAATATGGTATAAAAATAAAAAATGGTGTATCTGTATAGCACACTTATCATGAATGGAGTCTGCAAGACTGGAAACTCTCTGAGTGGATCAGCGAGTGAGTGGTGAGTGAATGTGAAGTTCTAGGACATTCCTGTACCCCACTGTAGACTTTAAGAACACTGGACACTTAGGCTACGCTAAATTTATTTTAAAAATATTTCTTTCTTCAATAGTTGATTAACCTTATCTTGCTGTAACTTTTTTACTCTATAAATTTTTCAATTTTTTTCACTTTTTAACTATTTCGTAATAACACTTGGCTTAAAACACAAACACATTGTACAGCTGTACGAAA
>NW_012150186.1:129629-131550 GCF_000956105.1 Propithecus coquereli
CAGTTTTTAAGCTAGATCTTCTGGATAACTTGCTGCAGCTTCTACATCAGCACTTGCTTCATCTGGCACTTTTGTCATGGAGACAACATAAAGTGGATTTGAGGACTACATCCTAAAGAATGGTAGGTGTGGTTATGAGCACATGAAACTGACCAGAAGCAAACAGGTCAGAAGTTTTCTAAGTTTTTGAAGGAATTGGATTGTCAAGTATACCACAAGACTAGATTAGGAATGCCTTTTACTGTTTGAGTTTCAAATTAACCCTTGCCCCTGCCTCCTCTCTCCTCCAACCTCCCATGAATGGGAGGCAGATTCAAGGCTCACACATCTCCAGAGGTGTACATGCTTCACAATCTCCACCAATATATGGCCAAGGAAAAACCTGGAAAGGCAGAAATCTCCCTGAGGGTGGAGGAAGGGACCATGGAGAACAGTTGATAAAGTAGTCCCTCCCAGAGAGAGGATTCTGAACCTAACCCAGGAATCCCCACACTTCACTGTGGTGAGTCTTCACTCTGTTGGCCACAGGGATTTCAGAATTGCTATGGATCAGTGACTACTATGGGTCCATCATCCTTTCCTTTGAATATTGAAGTAACAAATAACTTCAAGTATTTTTGTTCAAAACAAACAAAGTTTTTTTTTTCTTCTTCTATATCTCAGCAGGGTACCCCTTCCTACTATAGTCACTCCAAAATCACGTTTAGAAACACTCCACCATCTTATATATACTGCTATCTCAACACACACCTTCACTGTTTGCCACGAAAGGGAAACAAAACATTGAGAATCTCAGATAGCCTCTTGAGTGTGGAATTCATTTATGCCCACGTAGTCATATCTAAATGTGAGGAGCATATGACCAAACAGAAAGGAGAAGCAAACATCACTGTGAGTGCTGGAAAGATAAAGCACAATTGTCTATCTTTGGAATTTTAGTTTGAAAATTCAACTTTTATGGAAATTTCTCTTTCCATGCCCTCCTCCTTCTTTCTATCTCTCATCTCCTGTCCTATTGACCATTTTGTATGTGAAATTTTTGGCTTTTTTTCCTGAATCTACTCTCCCAAAGCACCAAGGTAAGACTCAATATTATATTTGCAGCTCATGGAAATTACTCGATAGAAATATTGCAGATACTAGCAGTGAGTCAGTAGTTACTTTGACCTGTGTTTGGGGCTTGTCATTTATTCTGCTTAATAGTCTGATTCAATTATTTTATGTTCATCTGCTTATGGATTTTAAATCTTACCCCTCCCTCTTCCCTTTCTGCCCCACATCTGAACACACTGATAAGAGAGCCTGGCAGGAGATTTGAACCACGAAAGCCCCTGCCCACATGCTGGAACCCTTGCCCTGGCCCCGCATCCTACCTACTATAAAAACTCCAAGCCAGTCTCTCTTCTCTGTTGTCTCAAATCATGAAGGGTCTTGGAAAATTTTTACATATTTTCAGACTTATCCTGCAGGCCATAGGATGTAAGTCATTGCAGGATTTTAAGCAGATGAGTGACTTTATCTAAATTGTAAGTTAGGAAAAATTCCTCTAGCTGTAGAATGGCCATGGGGTTGGAGTGGGAAGAACTGGAGGCAGGGATTGCAGTTTGGAGGCTTTGACTGTCATCCAGGTAAGAGACGAATGACGGCACCACTGGGGAGGAGGCAGTGGAAATAGGGAAAGGTGGAATGATCCACAAGACATTTAGGAGGTAGAAGTAACAGAACTTGGAAACTGATTATATTCCAGTGGGAAAGAAGGAGAAGTGAAAGGGTGAAGGAACAGGTTGTAGGTGCTGACTAACTGAGTAGGTTGTGCTGCCATTCAGTTAGCAATAAAACACAGGAGAAACATACCCCATTGAATAAATTTTATAGGGGTAATGAAAGACAAAAAATCCATTTTAAGGCCAGGCATGGTGGC
>NW_012150186.1:131600-133405 GCF_000956105.1 Propithecus coquereli
CACCCCCCTCTACACTCAATTATAGATTTAAGGGGGTGGGAGGATTTCTAATAATCAGCTCTCTCGTTTTAATTCTTTTTTTCCTTTCCTATCCATTTCCTATTACAGCAGAGGGTTGTACATTTTTTTCAGTAATTTATATTTATAGTAGCATTAGTTTAAATAATTTCAACTAGAATTTGTCCCATAGCCTCAGACCCATACAGTCTACCTTAGTAGTAGTCCTAACATAATACATTTATTTGCTTAGGCTTTGAGTTCTTTAGAGTAGGAAGGCATCAGTAAGAATCACTGAATCACTGAAGTTTAAGATAGAAGAAATAGCCTACCTGGATAGAATGTTGGATAGTGTCAAATATGTTTTACAACTATCCTGAATTTTGAGTTTATTATTCCCTTGCTTTTTTTTAACTCAAATATATTGAGGTATAATTTATGTTCAATAAAATTCACTCATTTTAAGTGTATGGTTTGATAAATTTTGATAAATGTGTAGTGTCAGGTAACCACCCCAAAATCAAGATAGAGAACATTTGCATCACTGCAGAAAAGATCCCTCATGAGTCATGGCCCTTTGTAGACATCTCCTTCTCTCCACTCCTAGTCCCCAGCAACCACTGCTTCACTTTCTGTCCCTACAGTTTTACATTTTGCAGAATGTCATATAAATGGAATTCTATACTATAGAGAGACTTTTGTGTCTGGATTCTTTCATTTAGCATATTTGAGATTCAGCCATGTGTTTACATGTCTCACTGGTTCATTCCTTTATTTTACTGAATTGTATCCCATTGTATGGATGGACCACAGTTTGTTTATCCATTCATCAGTTAATGGATAGTTAGGTTGTTTCCAGATTTGGGGTTATTATGAAAAAGCTGCTGTAAACATTCACACAGATCTTTGTGTGGACATATGTTTTCATTTCTCTTGGATAAATACCTAGGAGCAGAATGGCTGTCATATGGTAAGTGTATATTTAATTTTATGAGAAAATGACAAACTGTTTTGCAAAATGATTGTACCATTTTGCATTCCCATCAGTAATATATAGATTTTTCAGTTGCTCCATATACTTACCAAAATTCAGCAATATATATTGTATTCATTTAGTGGGTATGCAATGGTATGTCATTGCAGTTTTATTTTGCATTTTCTAATGTCTAACAGTTTTGAACATCATCATATGTGCTTATTTGCCATCAATTTGTACAAAATAGGCTGCTAAGATTTTTATTGGGATTGTGTTGAATTTATAAATTATTTGGGGAGAGAACTGACATCTAAATAATATGGAAGCTTTCAAATTGTAAACATAGTATGTTACTCCAGTTATGTACATCTATTTTAATTTTCCCCAGGAATGTTTTATTGTTTTAAGTGTAGAGATTTTGCATATCTTTTGTTAAATTTATTCCTAAGTATTTCATGTTTTGCACACTATTTTAAATGTAGTTGTTTTCTAAAATTTCAATTTTTGATTGCTGCCACTAATGGGACATACTATATGTATACATTTTGCTGATGTGGTGAATTACAGTGTTTTATTTTTGAATGTTGAGCCACATTTGCATTCCTTTACTAAATCCCACTTAGTGATGATTTATTATCCTTTTTATACAGTGCTGGATTCGATTTGCTAATATTTGGCTAAGAATTTCTGCGTCTCTATTTAGGAGAGATATTGGTCAGTAGCTTTCTTTTCTTGAAGTGTCTTTGTGTAGTTTGGTATCAGCATAATGTTGGCTTCACAAAATAATTTACAAAAGTTTCATCCTCTATAATTGCCCAGGAAAAAATTGTTT
>NW_012150186.1:136625-148420 GCF_000956105.1 Propithecus coquereli
TATGTCAGGAGGAAATTTGGGGGTGGAGATAGTGAAATAGGAGACATCATGGGGATATTTAAGATCCTCCAAAGAGATCAAGTAAATGAGTGAACAAAGAGACCAAGGATGGAACTTTGAATTGCACTGAAATGTAAGAGGAAATTCTTTCTAGCCTGTGTATTTTCTTAATAGTTCCGTGTTTGGACTTATTTCCCTAAATAATATTTGAGGGAAAAACAAAACAAAAAACAACTCAACAAAAAAGCCTGGTTTTGTTTGCCTCAGAGCATCTACTGGATTATTTGACACACACTAGGTGCTAAAATGTCACATCACAAGAGAATACAGGTATGGAAATTATTTGATGAATCCACACAAAATGAAACTGAGACAAGCACATAATAAATGGAAATAAAATGGATAATTAGACTCAAAAAATCATAAAAATTGGGATCTCTGCAAACCTACAAAGTATAAAATAACTAGTATTTACATTACTCATGTTTGATTTGGCCGAGAAGCTCAATTTGGGTGAGAAATGAACTTTGATTTCAATTAAGTTGTTGAAACTCTTACTTTCCCATAACTTCAGTTTTAATAAAGTGTTGTGTGGTCTTGCCTCTAAAATAGTTTATAAAATGTTTTTTTAAGATAACACTATCGTACAGGGATCACTTGGAAATCTATCATTTTAATTGGCTAGCCTGTGTCCTCAGTCTGTTGGACCTTGGGGTTCAACACACCTGGTCCCCCCATGTGGCTGTAGGACCTTTACCCAGGAAACACCTCCTGGCCTCTCATGGGTCCTCCATACAGGGGCATCCTAAAATTCCACAGATTCCTCTGAGGATTCAACCACCACCTGGGCCTCATTCCTTTCAAACACACCACCAGACCTATAACAGATTTGTCAGCACCGTTCCTGGGGGTTAAGGGTTACTCTTTTCTTAGATAAGAGGTCAAGCGAAAAAAGTAGAACATATTTGCTCCTCTTGAAACTAAGGACAAAAGGGTCAGAGAAAATGCTTTTGCAGCTCCATTTAGCCATTCTATTTTGTTATGAGAAAGTAGTTTTAAGCCTGTCTCTGCTCCATCCAAATCCCTGTTTAGATATCAGAGTCCTATCTCCCTGATCCAGCTACTCCCAGCCTGCATTAGCTTTACTCTCCGCTAGTGTCTTGTGGTTGGGAAATGAATCGCTCAGACTCAGGCCGTTTTGACAGCAAGCTTAAAGGCAGCTCAGCCAGGCAGAGTTGGAGGGAGTGCACGAGGGCACCCCGGGTCCGCCACGCTCCTCTCAGGCCTGTGCAGCTGAGCTGCTTAATTGGGTTCTTGCTCCTCACAAGCCTCCAAATAGCTATTCGAGTCCCAGAGTTGGTGGTGGAGGGTTTTTTGTTTTTTTTCTTTTTTCTTTTTTTCATCTGACTAATAAGATTTTCCAAGTCACCAAAGCCAGAGGGGTTTGGGAAAGAAAGCCTTCTTTGTTAAACAAAGCAAGTTCTATGGGACTTTCTGCCTTTGAATTTAGGGAAACCGACCCAATTAAGTTGTGAAATGATTGTGAATATTGAGGGGTCTTAGTGGAAAAGGCAGCCTCTGACCCGATGAGCGTGGACTAGGAATATTGGTTTTAGTGCAAATCCCTTCTCTGAAAGAGACAAGGCTGGGACTTTGTTCCAAAGAATTTAGAGAAATATCACAGAGTCAAAGGCAGCAATAGACTCTGCAAAGAGTCTAAGAATTTTAAATGTGTTTATTTTTCCAGCCATCATGCTACAGATTCATTTTTATGTAAACTCAGGAAGTAGCCAGCATTGGCAGATAAGTAAAATTCAGTGAAATTTCCTTTTCAGCCAGAGTGAAGTATTCCATCAGGTATCAGTTAAGGCTTCTAAGCCAACGTGGGGGTCTTGGAGTATTGTTTTCATCTAGAAGAATGTATTTCATGTAAATTTACAGTAAGATCAATTTCCTGCAAATATATCCATATTTAGCACTATAATATGCCATATTAGATATAGACAGCAAACCTAATAGGAAATGGTCTTCATTCTCTGTGTTACAGCAAAGGCCTTTCAAGCCAGGGCAGCAGGGAGGACTAATCTTAAATGATTAGTTGTATAACTCCACAGATTCTTCCAATAGGCTTTGAGATTTGAGTTTGAGTGTGTCTCATTTCTTGAGCAGGAAGGAAGCCTGCGAGAGAAGCAGAGGGGAGGGGCGGACTTGCCTGACTGAAGGGGGTGGCAGCTGCCTCATCTCTAGCAGAGGCTGCCAGGTGGCCAAACAGGCCCAGCGGTGCCAGTTATTTTGATTTTTCAAAAGAAGCTGGAAATCCAGATTTATATGTGAAATCTTCCAATGTAAGAACATAACAGCATCTAATTTTTTAAATGTAAACAACTTGTGTTTGGCAGGGCTAGAGCTATAATAAGTCTGAGCATTATTAATAAGATCTCAGATGGCACTAAAAGACATCTCTTGCTGAAACAACAGGACCACAAGATTGATACAGTTCACATGAGCATATTTCTAGGGCAGTGCTTCTCAAAGCGTAGTTGCAGAACCAGCAGCAGCAAGATGTCACCTGGGAACTAGCTAAAATGCAAATCCTTAGGCCTCACCCAGACCTAGAACATCTAGAAGGGGAGCCCAGAAACCTGAGTTTTAACAAGCCTTCCAGTGATTCTGATGCAGCTCAAGTTTGATCACCTTTGTTTGAGGATATTCTCTGTTGAGCTTCAAGACTTCAGCACTTTTGTTTTGTTTTGCTTTTCCAAATGTTTTAAAGAAAGCAAATATTTTTCACATTTCATTTGAAATGTTAGTAGATAAAATGCAAACCAGAGCTTCCACAGGTGAAGTGGAGGTGGGAGCCGTGAGTCTCAGCCCGTTCTACTTCCTCTTGTCTCCTACCTTCCAAGGCTCCGACACCAATCCTGCCCCACGTAGCCTGGTGGAGTAGTTGGCCAACCATTTGTCAAATCTGCTGCATCTTTCTTTTTCTGGAAAAGAGTTGAAACACTAAAACAAAATAACCACTTATCTCAGAGGAGACATTTGCTGAGAACAAGAACTTTTTATGATTTGTCAATTTAGCAGAAATGTAGTCAAATATTTGGAGGATAGTATAAAAGAGGGCCCAGTATAACTTTAAAACTGATCAAGAAATGGACACTAGCCTCTTTGCATAGCAAAGCACTGGAAATTCTAATACCCCAAACAAAAAGACACCATTCTAGGGAAGATGAATTAAGCAGCCAGAAGGACTTAAACACGTCATCCTGACTTCTCCTGGGGCTTCTCTGTTAGAAGCATGGACATGACATCACTGGTAAAGTCTCCTTGGAACGGGGCCTACAATGGGCTGACTCCACCACTCTTCCTGCTCTTGTTTTTCATATGACCCTCCTTTGGGGAAACCCTGATGGTTGGCATTTTGAGTTAAAGTTCTGTTGGACACAGCCTTGTTGGGGAAGCACATGTAAGCAAGAGCTAATTAACTGCTTCAAGACATAGTTTCATCACCGATTCTGCTTACGAGTTGAAATATATGCCATCTTTTGAATGTGCCAACCCTTAGTAAATGTTTTTGGAATAAATGAATCAGTGTTCAACTCTCAGTCGAATAATGCTCCCATGAGCTCATTGGTGCTGTTATCTTTAAGGATACATTTATAGCAGATGGGGGAAGTGTTGGCTAGTGTTATCTGCAGTTTCGTCTAGCTTTGTTATTGATTAAGCATTGTTCTAAGTTAGAATTGGTAACTTTTGGACAGTGAAATACATCTCCACTTTGGAAAGTGGAAACACAGGAAACAGGGAGGAGGGTGAGAGCTGACAGTTATTCTTTAGCTGAGATAATGTATCTTTCATCTTGGGTGCCAACACCAATCTGTTTGCCTGGAGCCATGCATAGAAAATCAGTCTTAGGCAGAACACATCAGAATCACTGAAGATGTTGATTGAATAAGTCCAGGATGAGGCTCGAGGAACTTTATTTTGTTTAAATCTCTCCAAAAGTGATTCTGAGGCCGGGCCGGAGGTAAGGAGCATGGCTTAAGCACACGTCCGGACCCTGGAGGACAGAGTGCTGGAGTCAGTTAGTGCTACCTCTCCCGAATATCAGAAGGCAAAGCAGAACTGTGGCCCCATATTATGTGACCTTGCTTTATAGCCTTCTCATTTCCTTGTAAGACACAACCATTCAAGCATTTATTATTACCACTCTGTCAGAAAGGATCTTAGCAGGGAAAGGGAAACCACGCGTAAGAAAAGAATGTTAACAGGGAAGAAAGAGCCACAAAAACCAAGGTTCTCTAATCTTTGTCTTTCTCAAGGACGAACACTTCTGTACAAAGTAAAGCCACTGAACCACCAAAAATTATCTCATATATCCAAAGTTTTCTCTTTCCAAACTAAATAATCAATCAAAATTGATTAGACCTGATTGTTGGGAATAAAATACCTTAAAGTGAACTCAGTGTCAAAATCAGGATGACCCCAAATCAAAGAGAAGCCAATCAAAGAAAAATTTGGCATTAATAAGCCTTCATAGACAAAAACTCATATATACATATGTCTGCATTTCCTATATATTTTTAGCAATAAGAATCAGAAAGATATTATTATACCTGTGGCCTAAAACAATGGGGTCTAAAGGGATTTGGGGGCATCTAGGTTAACCCTCTGAACTTACGAATAAAAAAATCAAGGCCCAATTTGGATGAGTGACTATCCTGATGCACTTCCAGATTTTTCCCTAGTAATTCCCACTTTACCTCCTCTTCATGCTTGTAGAGACCTTGACTCTTTGCTTTCTCTATACCCATCAGTTCTCTCTTGCATTCATTTCTTTCACTGTCCAGTTTACGTTTCATGACCTCCTCTTCAGTTACTCCCTTGCCAATATCCTCAGCTTCTATTTACTGCTGGACGGTTTCTTGAACTCTCTTTCCAAACCTCCACCCAAGATCGTTTTAACAGTCCCCATTCTTCTAGCTGGGCTGTCCTGCCTGGCTGGATCAAACAGTGTAGCAATGCAATGTAGATTCACTCACTCCTCACCTCACTGCCCTCGGGCCCCCACCCCACCACTCCATGAAAATTACTTTCACAAAGGTCATCAATGAAATTCTTGCTGCTACAGAGAAGGCTACTTTTTGATTGTGTTTGAATTGCTTCCTTAGCCACATTTGCCTTTAGTGACCGCATCTTTCTCACGAAAACATCTCTTGCTTTGGCTTCTGTGTCTTTCCCCTCCTTCTCTGACCACTTCTCAGTCTCTCTTATGGGGTTTTCTTTCTCATCTTGGTCTCTAAATGGTTGCTTCAGTGTTTTCTTCTTAGTCCTCCTCTCCTCTCATTTCTACACTCATCCACACTCACGCATTAGGTATCATCCACATCAGTGGTTCTCAACCAGGGACTATTTTGTCCCCCAGAGGACATGTGGCAATGTCTGGAGACAGGGCTCATTGTCCTGACTTGGGGAATAGGCTACTAGACTGTGGTAGGCAGAGGCCAGGGATGCCACTGAACACCCTACAGTGGTCTGGACATCCCTCACAGCAGACAATCTGGCCCCAAATGCCAACAGTGCCAAGGTTGAGAAACCCTCATCTACATGACGACGAATCCCAAATCTGTTTCTCTAGTGGGGCCTCCTGGGAGTCAGGGCCACATATACAGCTGTTCACTGGGCCTTTCCAGTTGACATTCCACAGGCACTTCAAACTCAAAAGGTTGTCATCGTCCCCTGAAAACCTTGCCCCCTCCCGTGTTCATTTTCAGAGTAAAGGACGCCATCATCTACTTCCTTGCTCATGTTGGAACTCTGAGTACCATCCTTAAATCATTCTTTCCCTCACCATTGAAATACCATCTTTAATAAAATTCTGACAGTCTACCTCTTGAATAACTCTTGAAGCCATCTGCCACTCTTCTCTGTCAGGCCTCTACTTACTTCTTCAGTCTTCTTGCCACTCATACCCCCTGCTCTTGTAACAAACATGTTGGAAACAGTCTACATTTTCATTGTACTGACTGCAGAAGAGTGGGCTTGTGCTGTGCTTCTACGGACCACAGAGCCCTCCCATAGTCCGCTCTCTGTCTACAAGCGTTGAACTTGGTGCACACGTGTGCACGCTCACACACACATGCACACACACACACACACACACGCACACACTTTATCTGATGAATTCGTTCAGGTCTCAGTGTGGATGTCCTTTACCCAAGGAACCTTTCTATAAGACTGGGCCCCCTCCCCTGCTCTCCCATGGCCCCCATCCTTGCCTAACGGGGTATGCAACACTATGTGGATAACTTGCCTACTAGACTGGAATCTGTATTTTACCTTTGTATTATCAATGCCTATCATAGTCACTGCACAGTGCAGGCACTCAAAACAAATGAGTAAATGAATGATTCGTTGTTCATCTACTTAGTAACAAATTTAGGTGTTCTTGAATGTTCTTTCTCAAACAAATTTTAATAAAAACCTGACCACCTTGAAAATGTTCTAATTAAAAGCAATGTAATTTAAGACAAAGGAAATTAGGAATTATATCACACTTACTTTATGTATTTGGTTATTTACAGGTGGATAATATGCAAAGATTTCATGAAGAATGGAGTTTACTCTTGAAATTGGATAAATACAATTAATGCTTACTTTCAAACCTTTAGTGACAATTTATTTGTAATTGGTATAGAACATATGTATGTGACCTGAACCTAATACAAAGCGTCAGATAATAAAAGAGAAAAGTTAACAATACACTTTCATCTGATCTTTTAGCTCCAGTAAGGCACACACACTGCTTTCCAGCACCTGAATTGATCCTCATTTCTTAAATGTTCAACATTGCTTACACTTAGCTTTCCAAACAGGATCATTCTAAAGCCACCCCAGTGAGCTTTCTTTGCAACTGTGCTTAAGGGTAATATGTGCACACAAGTGCTATGTCTAAGTAACTTCTACTGATGAAAAAAAGTTCAAAGAAAGATAAAATGAAGAGTAATGTGAATCCTCAGCACTGCATCCATATCCTTTTGGATCTCAGATACTACAACGTCCTCAGCACACAAAGGAAGAGATTACTGATGAGTGTCAGCTTCCCACCGCATTGGGTTACACTATGTAAAACAAATCTACCCCCAGGACATGGACAGAGAGGGTACAGGAAATGATATTCCACAAAGTCTGGGCACCACTATGGATTTAACGTAATTTTCTCATCTTGGGTATACGTGAACATAGACCTAAGTCATTATTTGAATCTGTGAAATGAAAATTCCTTCACCGTGGTACAACATGCAGGTAAAATGAACTTCTGCCTGGAACATAAAGGAAAGTAAACCACTTTTTGCTGATGTCCTTTCATGACCCTTTGGTGGTAATTCTGTTGAAAATCAAATGACTTACTCTCTTAGACTTAACATATTTTCAAATCTGTAGGTCATTTGTTACACCTTCTGCTATCTGTCAGACTATAACATCTCCATGACACCATTAAAAACTAATATTAAAAAGGAAGCTATGGAACTCTGTTGGCAGATACCATCATGCCTTTTCCTTCATTGGAAAATGGCCAAAAATGTTATATCTCCATAGTCTTGCAGGGCAAGGAAAAAATTTCACAAAGAGGGGTCATCTTCATTAATGGATCAGTCATATGACATTCTTCTAGGTTGCCTGTGAGCCATTTCAAAAATGAAAGAAAATTATTCATTCAAAGAATTTAACTAATCCATACTGTAGGTCAGGCTGTATACAGAGCTATGGGTACATACCTGAATAATAGAATTCAAAAACTAGTAGGAAAAGCAGACATGTAAAAAATAATTTTGGCAGAGTGTGATAAACACTATATTAAGAGTCAACACTTATTGGGGCCATGTCACCCATCAAACACCATTCTAAATGTATGAGATGGGTAAACCCATTTAATCTCTATAATGGCCCTGTGAAGTAGGCTCTATTATTACCCATCCCTTTCATATTAAGCATGATGAACTTTCAATGTGTCAACTTTGCCAGACTATAGTCTCCTGTTACGTAAACATTAATCTGAATGTTGCCATTGTAGTATTTTGTAGATGTGATTAAAGTCCATAATCAGTTGACTTTAAATAAGGGGGATTATCCTAAATGATCTGGGTGGGACTGGTTCAATCAGTTGAAAGGCCTCAAGAGCAGAGTTAAGGCTTCCTTGCAAAAGATGGAATTCTAACTTTGAACAACAGTTTATCCCCATGCCCCAGAGTTTCAGCCTGACTTTCCTGACAGCCTGCCCTGTGGATTTTGAACTTGGGTAGTCAACACTCACAATCACAGAAGCCAATTCCTTTCAATAAATCTCTTAATATGTATCTCCTGCTGACTCTGCTTCTTTGGTTGAACCTTGACTTATGCAGTAGGTGAGTGAACAAAGCCAATGAGGCTCAGTAACTTGTCCAAGGTGATAGGGCTAATACATAGTGGAGGACAATTTAAACTCAGTGAGTTTGAGTGCAAAGCCCCCGTGTTCAATAACTCTACTTGTGTATCTAATAGAAAGATGGGTTCAAAAGAGGTCCAAAGGAAGTAATCCTTAATTCTGATGGAAAGGGTTGGTGGTGCCAGAGAAAGGCCTCTCATAGAAGGATTTAAAGTGGAGGAAGTGCTTGGACTGGATTTTCAGGGATAAAGCAGAACTTTGCAAGGTAACTGGTATGTGAAGGGCACACTGGATGAGAAAGCTACTAAAGCTCGGGATGTGATGCAACAGGGCATGAAAATATACATACATGCATGAATAGGACACTTCATGTCACTGCCTGGAATTTTTCTCTCCAATCTCTCATTCGTGAAAAGTTGGATGAGATGACCTCTAAAGGTTGCCATAAAGAATAAACAGACAACATATATAAAGAATCTTGCAAGCTCCCTGGCACAGAGAAGTATTCTAGAAAAGTCCTTCCCTTCTCCATCATACCCACTCCTCCCTCCTCTCCAATGTTCCCTCCAAGTGTTGCATGCTCCGATCCTGATGATAAATTGATACTCACAACTGATATGTCATTATATTCAACCCCTTTTTAATAGAATTGAATAGAATACACCCACCATGTGCCAACATTTGGCCTGAGCATCAGAGATGTAACTACGAATATAACAGGCATCATGTCTATCCTTAAATGACTTGCAATCATAATTTTAATAAGGCTACGATACCTGATATGAAGAGAAAAATACATGAGGCTAGGAAAGCAAATAGGAAGGGACCCTCACTCAGGCTAAAGTTGTTACGGAAGACTTCCTGGTGGAAGAAACATCTCAACAGGAACCTGAAAAATGAGTAGGAATCAGCTAAATAATTGGTGTTCTAGTTGGTAGGAAGAGTCCTGTGAGGTCTGGATCTGGGAGCAGATCTAAAAGCTTGCTGTCATAGCTTCATGTTGAAGGAGTGAATGGCATAAGGAATTCCTAAAGTACTCCCTACCTACACCCTCCTAAAGATAGTCTGTGGTCTGACAAGTCAGTGTGGTCTGCCTTTTGGCCGGCAGTGCTCAGACAGTGAGAAGGACCCATATATGGATCTCTCTCCATCCTGTACAAACCATCAGTGAAAATAAACATGACTGAACTCAAGTTCACTTCATTGCACGTTTGTCTTCACTTTGCCTGAAACTTAGAATCCTAACTCACTTGGCATTTCAACCAGACTCCAACTTCTGCCTAGCTGGCTGGCTTCCAATGATAATTCAACATCTTGTACTGTGACAACAATAATTTAGCTTCTGTAGTAAAGTGGAAAGTAATAATTAGAGTGGGAGAGGATGGTGCAGTGATTATCCTATGGTGTTACAGAAACTTTTCTAGCCCCATTTGACCAATTTTAATCTTGATTTTTTTTTCCTTTACTGGTCTTCTATTTTTTCTTTTTATGTGAAAAAAATGTTATGAGAAAACTCACAGGATTTATATGCTCTGCAAACTAGAGTCGTACTAGAGATTTATGTGAAATCCATATACATGTGGAATCTTGGGACAAGATCATTAATAAACAGTCCTGACAGAACTAAATATACCAGCCATTCAGAGAAAAGGGCAGAAAAAGGTCATAATCAGATAACTGAGGCTCATTTAAATATGGGACCCTGGCCTCAGGAAGAGCTATAGCAAATGCTTCAGAAAAATAGTCCCAAGGACGTCAGCTACTTGGCAAACCTATCTGACTGAGTAGTCTACACTCCACTCCACACACGCAGGGGGATGACATTTCCCAGAGGCTGCTGCCACGGGGAGGCTTAGTCTCAGTTCTCACTAGGAGAGTTCAAAGCGAATATGGGGGACCACTCCTTGGAAATCCAGTGGCATGGAACATTGCATCAAGTTGGGTAACCATGTAAAAGTAATGGCCTTAAGTGACTTGTCCGAAAAAGTCACTATTCTCCAGTGAAGTCCAATCACCACAAGGCAGGACTGCCCTGTACGAGCACAGGAGCAGTGAAAGGCACCAGCAAAGTTAGAGATAGTAAGTCAGCGGGAAGTCCCAGGAAAGCATTCCTGAACATCATGGAATAGCAGCAGGGCCAGAGGCAATGAGGAGCATGTCTGAGCAGAGCTATGCAAAACTACAGTAGCTTCAGAAGACACAACAGCAAGGACCCATGAGGGCATCAGCACTGAAGAGAAGTGGAAGAGACCTTCATTTGTCTGCAGTGAAGGGCCCTTGGACCTGCATGTGTGTGCCTGAGTGCACATTGTGTGTCTAGGGCTAGAGGAAGTGTGGAGAACATTTATGCCCGTTCCCCCCTCCACATTTCAACAGAGACACAGAGAAGGATGAGGCTAAGCGCGAGTCTGTGCATCAAGGCTCTGAGAAAGGCACAAGGGGAAGAATGTTGGCTCTGCTTTGTCAGAGTGCATGCTCACTTCCTGGCCATCTTGAGCCTGAGCTACTGTGGAATAATATATGCAGTAAATGATGGAAGAGATTTTATTTTGCTCAGCAATAAGGGGATATGCCTGCTCTGATCATATCTGGCCACAAAGGAAATGCCCAAGAAACTAAGGGGAAAGAGCCTGCATATAAGGGAGAGGGGAGATCCTTCATTTGGCTAAACCAAAATTACCAGGACAAACTTTTTTGAATTCCTAAATCTCAGTAGCTTTTCCATTCTTTCCTCAATTAGGTCTTTTCTTGTTGCAAAGGACAAAGAGAGACTCCTATGACACTTTCATTGGAAGGATATAGGATAAGATAAATAAAGGCAACAGATTTAGAGCTGAGTCTCACAGAGAAACAGATGCACTTACAATTGGAAATCAGGCCTTCTAGAAATGTAGAACATCATTAAAGATCCACCCAGTTCCAGCAACCTGGATGTCCAGTGATCTATTTAGCAGTTGTCAATCACTGATACTCCAGCCCTTCCTTTCCAGCACTGGCCCACTTGCTGGTCAGTACACACAAGCTGATTTCTGCTCACCTTGGAGCTTCTGCTTCCTGTGGCTTCCATATTATCTTCTGTTTATCACTTGCTATTCCCTTCTAGAGTATACTGTTCAAACTTTGTAAAATGCAGATCTAAACACTCAATGGGAAAGTTTAGCACTATCAGCAACTAATCCTGCCCATTCGGTGGGGGCCAGCCAGGGCAGCAGGGTTACAGCCTTGCTATAACTGTTTGTGGTTGCTTGCTGGGTCAGTAGAGACTGGGCATCTCAGGCACTCAGTGTGATGGCTTCTTCGTAAGAAAGACAGTATGATGCATGGGAATATAGATATTACAGAAGGTAAGTAGACAGATGTCACTTGCTCC
>NW_012150186.1:150082-152541 GCF_000956105.1 Propithecus coquereli
GATACGTCTAAAAAAAAAAAAAAAAAAAGAAATGCTATATTTCTCTGAGGAAGAAAATTACTTTTATAAAACACACACACATATACATACACACTTGATAACAAAAGGTGATATTCCAAGGATCCTGGTGTGGATAGAACTGCAGCACACATCACAGAGAGGAGAAATTTCCTGTTACCTTCTAAGATGGAGGAGATGAATCACATTTAATGATTTATGTATGTTGAACCATCCTTTCATCCCTAGGATGAAGACCACTTGGTCATGGTGGATTATTTTTTTGATACACTGTCAAATTTTGTTTGCTAGTATTTTATTGAGGATTTCTGCATCTATATTCATAAGGGATATTGGTCTGTAGTTTTCTTTTTTTGTTGTTGTTGTGTCCTTTCTTGGCTTTAATATCAAGGTGATACTAGCTTCATAGAATGAGTTGGGGAGGATTCCTTCCTACCAAATGTTACAGAAAAATTTCTGCAGTAGGGGTACCAGCTCTTCTTTGTAGGTCTGGTAGAATTTGGCTAAGAATCCATCTAGTCTGGGGATTTTTTTGGTGGGAAGAATTTTTATTACTGCTTCAATTTCACTGCTTATCATTGGTTTGTTCAGGAGTTCTATTGCATCCTGTCTGAGTGTTGGGATGTTGTGTGTTTCCAGGAATTTTCCCATTTCCTCAATGTTTTCTAATTTATGTGCATAGAGATTTTCATGGTATTCATGAATGATATTTAATATTTCTGTGGTATAACTTATAATATTTCCTTTTTCATTTCTGATTGATCTTATTTGGGTCATTTCTATTGTATTCCTGGTTAATCTAATAAGAGGTCTACCAATTTTGTTTATCTTTTCAAAGAACCAACTTTTTCTTTGGTTTATCCATTGTATTTTTTTTCCCATTTCATTTAGTTCTGCTCTGACTTTAATTATTTCTTTTCTACTTCTGGTTTTGGGTTCGTTTTACTCTTCCAGTTCCTCGAGATGTGTCATACAAAGACGATATGAACATCTCAATAGATGCAAACGAAAGCATTTGACAAAATACAGCATACTTTAATGATAAAAACCCCCAACAAACTAGCCATGGACAGAATATACCTCAAAGTTATAAAAGCCATAGATGAAAAACCCACAGTCAACATCATACTGAATGGGGAAAAGTTGAAAGCATTCCCACTTAGAACTGAAACCAGACAAGGTTGCTCTCTATCACTGCTTCTATTCACCATAGTGCTGGAAACCCTAGCCAGACAATCAGACAAGATAAACAAATCAAGGGCATCCCAATGGGGGCAGAAGAGGTCAAACTATCTCTCTTTGCTGACAATATGATCTTATAGCTAGAAAACCCCAAAGATTCTGCCATGAGACTACTGGAATTGATAAACAAATTCAGCAAAATCTCAGGTTACAAAATCAATGTACAGAAATCAGTACAATGTACAGAAACCATTCCTATATGGTTTCTATTCCTAAACAACAGTCGAACTGAGAGCCAAATCAAAGACTCAATACCCTTTACAATAGCAACAAAGAAAACAAAATACTTAGGAATATATTTAACTAAAAAAGTGAAAGACTTCTACAGGGAGAACTACAAAACACTGAGGAGGGAAATAGCAGAGGATGTAAACAGGTGGAAAACCATACCATGCTTGTGGATCGGCAGAATCAACATTGTTAAAATGTCTATACTACCCAAAGTGATCTACAGATTCAATGCAATGCCTACTAAAATACCAATATCATTTTTCACAGATATAGAAAAAATAATTCTATGCTTTGCATGGAACCAGAGAAGACCCTGTATAGCAAAAGCAATCTTAAGCAAAAAGAACAAATTGGGAGGCATCAATTTACCAGACTTCAAGCTATACTACTAGGCTATAGTAACTAAAAAAGCAGGGTACTGGTGCAAAAACAGAGACATAGATCAATGGAACAGACCTGAGAACCCAGATATAAAACAATCCTCATATAGCCATCTAATCTTTGACAAAGCAGACAAAAACATACACTGGGGAAAAGAATCCTTATTCAATAAGTGGTGCTGGGAAAACTGGATAGCCACATGCATAAGACTGAAATAGGATCTGCACATTTCACCTCCCACAAAAATCAACTCACGGTGGATAACAGACCTCAGGTATGTAAACCTAAGGTGTGAAACTATAAGAATTCTAGAAGAAAATATTGGAAAAACTCTTATAGACATTGGCCTAGACAAGTAGTTTATGAATAAGATCCCAAAGGAAATCACAGCAACAACAAAAATAAAAAAAATGGGACCTGATCAAATGAAAAAGCTTCTGCACAGCCTAGGAAACTATCATGAGAGCAAACAGACAACCTACAGAATGAGAGAAAATATTCACATGTTACACATCTGATAAAGGGCTGATACCTAGAATCTATAAAGAACTGAGGAAAATCAGCAAGAAAAAATCAAATAACCCTAT
>NW_012150186.1:156079-157134 GCF_000956105.1 Propithecus coquereli
AGCAAATATTTTCTCCCATTCTTTAGACTGTCTATTCGCTCTAATGATAGTTTCCTTGGCCATGCAAAAGCTTTTTAATTTGATCAGATCCCCTTTATTTATTTTTGTTGCTGTGGTGATTGCTTTGGGGGTCTTCTTCAAGAATCCCTTGCCTAGGCTGATGTCTGAAAGGGTCTTCCCAACATCTTCTTTTAGAATTCTTCAGGTTTCATGTCTTAGGTTTAAGTCTGTTATCCATCTTGAATTGATTTTTGTGAGATGTGAGAGGTGTGGATCCAGTTTCATTCTTCTACATATAGCTATCCAGTTTTCCCAGCACCATTTATTGAAAAGAGATTCTTTTCCCCAGTGTACATTTTGTCTGCTTTGTCGAAGATTAGATTACCATATGCATGGTTTCATCTCTGGATTCTCAGTCCTGTTCCAGAGGTCTATGTCTCTGTTCTTGTGCCAGTACCATATTGTTTTAGTTACTATAGCCTTGTAGTACAGCTTGAAGTCTGGTAGACTCATACCTTTAATTAATCATAGTTCTTTTTTCCAATGCTCACTCCAGGAAGCCACTACTAATCCACAAAATTCTAATAGTGCTGCCAAACCCCAGGCCACTGACAAGCACTGGTCAGCAGCCTGTTAGGGACCGGACTGCAGAGCTCTGCCACATTCCTCCTCTACCCTCTATACCACCTCCCCGTGTCCCAAAATGACTAGTACATGAGTACTCAGAGCCACTTTATTCATAATAGCAGCATGTGCAATTACAGAAGAATGGGTGAATAAATTGTACTATTTCACACAGTAGAATATTGCATAGCCCCCCAAAACTAAAATGAACTACTTAAATATGCAACAGCATGGATGGAATATCAAAAGGTTGAATATTACAGAATTTCATTTACATGAAGTTCACAGAACTTTTTTGGCACAATAATAACTTTCTAAATCTTGATCTGGATGGTGATTATATAGGTGTGTACGTAGATATCAATTCACAGAGCTGTACACTTAAGATTATTACACTTTTTACATAAGTTATTCCTTAATAGAAAATAAAA
>NW_012150186.1:157184-158700 GCF_000956105.1 Propithecus coquereli
CTTGGAAACATGACCCCATGAAGTTGCTGATGAACTGCTGGGCTCACCCTGGAATTGTATGTGTGTGGATCTAATATGAAACTATTTACCAAATACTTTGAAAACTGCACTAAGGCATATGCCAGCACACAGGTCTCAGACTAGCCAATGAGTGGTCCACATGGGAAAAATTTGAATTTAAGACTTTGAAAGCAGAGTAGACATTAAAACTACAATCCACAGAAGGCTAGTAATAGCTTGCAGCCTAAACCAAATAAGGTTGTTTTCCTGCAAAAACAAAAAATAACATTCTCCATAGGATTTAAATAAATCCCAGAGTATCAAAATATTCAAATATTCAAATATTCAAATACTCAAATATTCAAAATTTTCAGTACACAATTCAAAAGTACTCATCATAAAAGCTATCGGAAAAATCTCACTCATGTGATAAAGGACAATCAATAGACTCTGACACAGAAAGGACACAGATGTTGGTATTATCCGACAAAGATTTCAAATAGCTATTATAAAAATGCTCAAGGAAGTAATGAAATGAATGGAAAGATAAAAAGTCTCAGCAAAGAAATAAAAGATATAAAGAAGAACCAAAGGAAATAGTAGAACTGAAAAATACAATGATCAAAATTAAAAACTCAGTGAGTGGATGCAATACCAGAATGGAGATGGCAGAAGAAAAAATTAGTGGATTTGAAGATAGATCAATAGAAATTATCCAGTCTAGATAGGACAGAAGAAAAAATAAAGACTGGGGAGAGAGGGAGATGAACAGAGTCCCAGAAAGCTGCGGGAAAATACCAGAAAGTCTACCTTTATGACAAAGGAGTTTCAGAAGGAGAGGAGAAAAAGCACAGTGAAAAAAAATATATTAAAGAAATAGCAACCTAAAACTTTCCAAATTTGTCAAAAGATACAAATGCAAAGATTCAAGAAGCTGAATGAACCCCAAATAGGATAAACCGCATACACACAAATCATGCCCAGATATAACATAATTAAATCAATGAAAACAAAGAAAACATTTTGAAAATAGCTCAAAAATGATATATTACTGATAGGACAACTTTTGAAAAATTAATTTTTCATAATAAACCATTTATTCCAGAAGGAATTGAGATAACATTTTTAAGCTGTTTAAAGAACAGAAGTATCAACCCAAAATGCTATATTCAGAAAAAATATCCTTAAGAAATGTAGTAAAATAAAGATATCCTCACATAAGACAAACTATGAAAACTCATTGCTGGCAAATTTGTTCTAAAAATTACTAACGGAACTCCTTCAAACAGAAAAGAAGTTATACCAGAATGTCAGTAATGAAGGAAGAGGAACAGAAATAGTAAATGTTTAGGTAAATATGACTGACTATACTTTTCTTCTAAGACTCTTTAAAATACATTTTCATTATAAGAGCAAAAATTATTACATTATCTGACAGAATTTTCAATGTATGTAAATGCATTAAATAATATATAAGATAACCAAAACATAAAATGGGAAGGATACAGGGACCTAT